>NW_012109141.1:210637-235651 GCF_000951045.1 Mandrillus leucophaeus
AAAAAAAAAAAAAAAAAAAAAAAAGGTAGAAAAAGAAAATCACATCCATGAAAGCATCAGAAGTTTGAGTCTTCTTATCCATGGAAGACAATATCGACAAGAAGACTGGCCACATTGGTTTATCTCCCCATTTTAAAATTGCGACCCATAGCCCTTGTGTTTTTCTACCTTAGAGCAGATTTTGTATTTTGTGGGTTTTAAAAGATGCTATGGGTAATCTCATGTTCTGAATGCAGGAGCAATCATATTGTCCCATCTGGAGTATGTTTTTAGTTTCCTTGGAAAGAGCATCAAGCCATATAATTAACTCTACTTATATAGATTCCTGAAACATTCTCTCTTTTGGACATAGGTAATTCTGATGCAAAAGTCAATATCTGGAGTCTTTCCCGTGAAGTGGTCACTCCAAAAAAGAAAGTCAAGGAAAAGTATTACCGCATCACTGCCGTCACATCACCATTTATGAACTAATTCACATTTATTTTGTGAGAAGGTAATAAGTAGTAATGTGAAAAATCTATGCCTCAGTATATTCTGAGTTAATATACTTAGTATTCAAAATTCAAATTCTGAGTTAATCCAAGTTATTTTTTATGCCTTCTCAATACCTCTAACATGTTAATATCAAATGTGACTCTCCAATAATGAGATATAGCACATAAAAAGGGTATTTGCAAATGTATTGAACCATAAAAGTCACTTTTCAGAGACTTCTGAATATGCTTGGGAAATTTTACTAATCAGCTGAGGCAGTATGAAGACAGCACAGTGGAACAGTTGAGTGCATCTGGGGAATTTCAAGAACTCAGGTAGAACTACAGAATCACAAGTTGAACTGTTTCAGGTACTTCCTGGAATAGATTGTAAGGTCAGACATTAAACATCTACAGAATTAGGACAGAAGCCTAAAGGTCAAGAAAGGTAGACCTTGAAGAGCAAACACAAGGATTTTTATTCTGTGAAAAAAGGAGCTAATGAAAGTTTTGGTGCAAAGGAAGCTGGATGACTGCCCTTCACTGGACAGATGTGGCCTGGATGAGTGGAGAATCTGAACCGAAAGACCAACTGAGGTACTACTGAGCATGTGAACTAAGCCAGGAAATCAAGTTTGGGAAACATAGAATGATTATATGATTTCTGAGTCTAGTGCTCAGTATTTGACAGTCGGTCTCAAAACTGTTGAAGATTTGAACTTAAGTTTGATTCTAAAAACAGGTATATTCTTTGCTGTACAATTAAACTTGAGCTGTTGCTATCTGCACACCTTTTGTTATTGGGAAGCAAGACTAGCAACATGCTATTTCTTTCTGAAAAATGACATGAAAAGCATGAATTCACTCCATGCAGGATGGTGCTTCTGCCATTGTCGATGAGATGGAAGTCAAGAACTGAGTGGGAAAAAGACATGAGGCATAATCAGTTTTATCTTCCATGAAGAAGTTATTACACATATAATGAGGCAGAACCCTTCCAATTTTAATAATAATGGAGTGGATATCATTGAGATTACTGAATCAAATTAATGAATTAGCTAGTGATAAGAATAAAATAATAAGATAATAAATACCAGGGTATTGTGTACCCACATGCCCTTTACACATATACATTAAAGAAGGTAGCCAAGTTTCAATTCCTAATCAGTTATATCCATTTCTTTAAATAAGAGAAAATGGTACTTAAGAATGTTTAGAGTTACAGACCTAAAATTATTCCTCCTTGAAGTGGAATATGCAAGTGGAAGGGCAATAATAACAATGTGTAAGGTCAAATATAGTGAACTTAGGTGAGAGGCCACAAAGAAAGGCACTATTCAGCTGTCTGTAAAAAAACAGGCTGTGCAGATGGAGGCAGCAATGAAACCTCAACTTCCTATGTTGCATTTCAAACACACAGTCTACTCTGGTTCTCTAGTCATTAATTACTATACTCCTCCCTGTGCCCTAACAAAAAGAGCACAAAACTACTCATCACGCGGTGGGAAAAATTGTAACTAGTAGCTCCCTAGACATTTCATTATTTAAATCAGCATAAAATGATATGAAATTCCTAGGAAACTGAAGACACCTTCTTCTCACTTTTAAAACTATACTTTGACTAACAGACATGTGCCTTATTTAACACCATGTAATAAGACCCCTCAAATACATCTTTTATAACTGTGCCTTGACCAGTTATATAATCTAGAGAATTATAAAATGTGCTCCTGATCAAAACTAGTAACATGACCAGATTCATTATTCACTTTAATGAGATTATTTGTTCAAGTGATGCTATTAATGGATTGGATAATCATCAGATAAAGTACTAATAAAATGTTGAAAGCAAGCAAATTAAGTCATCATAGGCCTTGAGAAACAACGACTGAGGCTGCCATAATAGTCTGATTTGTAGGACGTTTCAGACTGAAATAATGGCTCAGACTTTTTTCCTGCTGTTACGTTTTGTGAAATAAATGTGTGAAGTCTACAAAGACTAACCAAATGTACAAATTTGAACTTCTCATGAATACAATGACATTTAAAAGTCTCGAAAGGCTCCTTCATAACAGTAAAGTCATTCCACTGAAGTAAAAAACAATTTTAAAATATTTGGAAAAAGGGCCAAGCTATGTCATTAGTACATATTGGCCAGAGGCAAAGGGGGTGACACAGAGATATTCCATATTAAATTATAACTTTTAATCAACTCTAGCCTTTTCTTATTAGAAGCATTCAACAACCATTAAAAAAAGTTGCCACCCATCAGATGATGTCTTGACATTCCCATATATCTTATATTATTTCAATAACAAATATCATGTTAAATCATTAATACATCTTCGCGTATATGTGTGTTTTCCAGAAAAAAACCTACGGTAAAACGCTAGTTTATATTTGTATGGCAACATTATTTATACTTGCATTATCTCTTTGGATTTAAAAACTCTCTTCTGAAGTTGATAAGACAAGTGTTATTTCACTATTTCGCAAACAGAGAGTAAGAGACCTCCCCCCAAATCACCTGATATTCTGATTCAAAATTCAGGGAGGTTCCTATTGAGTTTTGCTCTCCCTTGGTTTGCCCTTTGTGTTGAAAGGGCAGATATATCACCTTCTTTTAAAGAAGAGACCAAAATGCACTGATAGAAAGAGCACTAACCCTTGTTGAAGAAAAGTCTCCTGACAAAATTCTGACTGGTCATTTGATTTGTCAAAGGTACTAGCTCAGAGTTGAAGGAAATAAATCTTACACAACTTTAATTTCTCTGTGAAAACAATGAATCTTAGATAGTTGTACCTGATTCTTAATATGTAAGAATAAAATGTGAGCTTAAATTAATGCTAGATCACAAGCTAGTATTACAACATACTACATGTATACATGCACGCGCACGCACGTGCACACACACACACACACACACAGGTACATATTTTTCCAAAGGGATATTAACGAATCATTCACTTTATCTTCAGAATAATATTTAAGCATATTGCAAAATAGCACAGACCAAAGATGAGTCACCCATCCCCAGGGGTTTGATTTTATGACTGCCCTAGGGTAGATAATTACAACAATAATTACAACATTGAATCTATTCTCCTTGACCAAAAAGACCTACCTATCTGCTAGGAATTAAGTCCAGATCATTTTGACTTATACATGTAAATTTGTAATATCACCACCTTGCCTTGGTATATTTTAATTTTTCAGCAGGCTCTCACATGCTAATACACACTGCTACACTTCTGGGTTTAATGAAAAAATCTTCAGCTCCCTGGCTCTGGGCCTCACCTTGTGAAGTCTGTCATTTCCATCATGATCATGCACATCTGCTTGGCCAGTACAATGATATCATTGCCGCTGTCGTCCCATTTGGCCACTTCTGCATCCAGCTTGCTTTTCTCTTGATGGAATATCTCCACCTGCTCAGCTATTTTTGCCTTCTCCTCCTGCGGTAGTTGCGCCATGATGGCCTGCGTGGGTTACAGAAAAAGCGTGAGTGACGGTGACAAAGGAAGTACAGACCGTATGTTGACTCTGCCTTCTGCGGATGGCAGAGCAGGACCCTGCAAAGGCTTATGAGCTACCCTGCCATTTCGGAAAGCACGTCTTTCTCCATTCCAGGGAGGCCACGAGCACAGGCTGATAAGCGCCCCAAAGTCCCCGTCCCACTCCCACATATGAAAAATACGGAGATATCCAAAGCTACGTGCGCACTGGCAATAACAGAACTTCTCTGCCGCTTTGATGGCATATGTTTGTTCAAAAGAAGCTATTCTTGACAATTTTTATATTTGGTCTCAGGAAACTTTTACCAGATGAAAGAATGCACCTCTTTCAACACTGAAATCTGTTCAGAGAAGGGAAAAAAGAAAAACGGCCTTCTGTCGCTGGAAAGGAGAGGAATTTTAAACACTATCTGAGCATCCAAGTGGGGGAGGATGGGGCTACTTTCTGAGTGTAAATGAAGGTGTCTACAGAGAGATGCCAAACAAAAATCCCCTGCCCAGGGCATGCCAGGGACGGCACACCTACTCCCAGCCCTCCCCCATCTCCTTTAGGGTGGTGGCATGCCTGTGGCTCCTCGTTAAAGCCTTTGAGTACGTAGGCAGAAAAGTTATAATGGGATAAAGTATAAAATTAGGAAGCGTGGGTTCATTTTCAATAACTGCTAGGTAAGAAAATGTAGAAAAGGGAAAACTGCAGTCTTCTCCTTATTCATGGATTCCTTCATTTGCCAATTTGCCTACTCTCTAAAATATATTTGTAACCCCAAAATCAAGGCTTGTAGCATTTTTGTGGTCATTTGCAAATGTGGGCAGAGCAGCAAAAAATTTGAGTTGCCCGACATGCATATTCCCAGATGAGGTTGAAAAGGCAATGCTCTGCCTTCCTTTTTCAGCTCTCGTACTGTAAACAAGTGTACTTTTTACAGTCTATTTACTGCTACATTTTTCGTATCTTTGTGCTTTTTGTTAGTAACTTTGCTATTTAAAATGGCTCCAAGCATGGTGCTGAAGTGCGTCTAGTGTCCCTGAGCATGAGAAGGCTGGCATGAGCCTTATGGAGAAAATACATGTGTTAGCTAAGTTTCAATCAGGCATGAGTTACAGAGCTATTGGCTGTGAGTTCAATGTTAATGAATCAAAAATATAAAGTGTCTAAACAGAAACACCCATTAAACATAGTTATGTATTGATCAGCTGAAGAAAATGTCTTGACTGGCAGCTCTGAGGAACCTAATGCTGTATTTCCCCTAGGAGCAATGATTAAATATTTGCTAATTAAATGTTCATGATGACTTCATAGAACATAACTATCAGGAGTAATGAGAATCAACTATGTTTGTTAAACACCATTTAGGTAGCAAGCCCTGAATGAAATGTTTGACATCACCTTATCACATCCTAGCAAAACTGTATGCAACCTGCTTCACAGACAGGGGAATGTGAATAGGTGCTTCCATTCCCCTGCTTCTGGGATACACATATTTTCCAGAAGACAGACCAAGAGAGTACAGTTTGGGGGACTGCAGTTTCTGCAATGAACAAGTAAAATAACACAGGAAAAATGCTTCTTCCTAAATTGTAAATCTTCTCCCGGTGTGAGTGAATAAATTTGGAAGGACTAATAACTAGCATCAGGCAATGTGAGCTCAGAAAAACTGGGTTCAACAAGGGCTCTGTAGCTGACATGGGTTAAGACTTCAGTGTTATATGGATCTATCATTGATCTCTTCAGATAGAATATGGGTACAGTAAATCATTACCTCAAAAGGTGATGGTGGGCAGGAAATTAAATATGTTTTTTCAAAAAAAAATGAAAGTAAGCATGTATAGAATTATCATTAACATTATATTATAATTTCCGCCATTAGTTTGCCTTTCCAACTACCACTCTGGCTCATTAGTTGCCATAGGGAAAGGGATGGGCTTAGGGTCTATGTGACCATCTACAAATAGAAGATGGTTATGATTCCTTATGTATATCAACAAATACTGGGTACTGTGCTGAGACTTATGTATGTCAAACAGCAATCTACTTAATCATCCTAATACTATTACTATCTCCATTTTAATAATAATATGTAGGCCCAGAGAAATTCATAAAATTCCTAATATCACAAAATAGGCTGTAGGAACAGGATTCAAACCCACTTGAACTAAGATCATTCTTAACCATTATACACAACTGGATCATCAGTTGTGCGTGGCCATGCAGCTTACCCATTGCTCGCCAGGCTGTGCATCTTGGTGGATGCCATAGACATGAGTTGCATATGGTGTCTGATTTGCCTAACAGTATCCTTCCCAGATGCTTCTTACTGATAGCCACATCTACTAACTTCCATGGATGCATGTATGTGGCTTTAAATAGCATGTGTACATATTTTTGGATATGCACGTGTATGTGTAAATTTTAATCCATATGTAAAAATCCAGACTTGCATGAATACTATTGTTAAGATATTTAAAATACTGTATCTTAAAAGATACTGTTAAAATAGCTTTAAAATCTGTATTTAAAAAGGTACTTGATATACATGAGTTTATTATAACCTCACATCTGCAATGTTGTGTTCATAGCAAGACAGCTATTCCACTATATTTGAGATACGTTTGATTTACAGAAATTAAATATGCACCTTTTTCCTTAACTATCCCTTTCTGATGACCTATTGCTGTTTTTGGTTTATTGTCCTCCTCATACAAAAGAGCGAATTGTACTTTACTTAGACCTCACAGGTCCTAAACCAGCATCATTTAAAGCATTCGCTAGGTGCTTCTTTGTAAAAGAATTTGTAAAACTATCAGCAGACTCCCAGAGTCAATGTTCAATCCCCAGATGAAAAGCAATGCACATTTCATTGTCCCAACACAAGGTTAATTTGTGCACTGAAAGGTGTATACTTCTCTGTCAACTATAGCACTTGGGTCTCCATTATACAATTTAGCACTTGAATATTAACTGCTTTGCTTTGCTCTCTAATTAATTCCTATGAATGCCCTACTGCTAACTTCTTTATATGCTTCCCTAGGGTTTAGGCTGCCCATATCCTGCCCATAGTAGAAGCTTAATAAACATCTTTTGACTGACTGCTTAAACATTTTTCCACTCACTGCATTAGCATAATTCAAGAGAAGTTGCCAGAACTGACACATACATTCTAAGGACACAATTCTGAAGAAAAACTGTCCCCTCCAATGTAAGTTTGCAAAGGAAGATATGATTTTGACTCTAGAGATGCTTGACCTGCATAATACACTTAATGGTGTGTGACTTGGGTGAAAGCATCCTTCCATTTGCCTCTGCTTAGGTAGCTGTCAATGAGCTGAAGTCTCTTCCTAAATATTCTTAAAATGCTCTTGCTTTTAAAAATTCATAATTGACCTTTTCTGAAACTGGAATTTAAAAAAAGGTTATCTATAAACAGTAGATCACAAACTGTGAAATTTGCAAGTTAATCAAATTAGAATTCAACACATGAGTTTTAATTAGGTCTTATCAATGTAACTCAGCAGTTTGAAATGTTAACACATTAAAGCCATTCTAGCTAGAAAAAAATAGAAGCCAGCTACATTGAAATCAAACTCAATATAAAATACCTAACATGCAATTGTTCATTCCCTCAAACTAAGGGAACATGAGAAAAATTATCTTCATGGCCAAGAGGAAAGGGGACATATCAGATTTTCTGTTTGTATGATATGATTACCCGGGACAGGTTAAGTTTCTGGTTTTCACAGTAGCCAAGCACAGATGTCCAAATTGTTGATCTGCCTGATGTGGGGTCCCAAATTAGTGGTATCAGAGAAATTAATCTAAAAGGATTCCTTCCCCCAACCCCAGAGTCCCTCCCAGCCTTTCCTCTGAACCACCAACCATTTTTTGGTGATTGTTTTAAACCCTACCTATTAAAAGTGAAAATCACTGATAAAAGCAAGCAACCATTCAAGTAGCACTGAATCCTTTCTTCAGTTTAAATCTCAAGGAGATTTTGATATAATTATCTTCTAATTTCCGGAGAAAAAAATGATTTTTAAAGTCTTTGGGTCCCCAAATTGACAAGCGTTCATTTCTTAAGCATAGAGCAAGAGGCTAACATTAAGATTCAAGTACAAGAATGTTTATAAATAACAATTAAAGGGACTAAAGCTCAATGTGCCTGTTTCTACTCACTTGACTTTAAAGCAGTATAATAAATATAAGTAGTTAAGAAGTGGGTCCTTTGATTCTTACCCGTCTCTAGCTGTGAAGTGAATTGGAAAATTGAGGTAATTGTCCCATTAACTCAAGTAAAGACTCTCATGATTGCCTGAATTATCCAACTCTTTCAGGTGAAATTAGCCAGCCTTCTAATGAATGATTAGCTCAAGCCACAAGCATCATCACCATTACCACCAACTTAATTATTACATATTTATATGACAAATCCTGTGATACATTTTATCATAGAATTCTTCCTTTGACCTTATGAGGTAGCGTATGAGGAGATGAAGTGTGGAGAGGTTAAGAAAGTTGCCCCAAAGTCACACAGCTTCACTAAGTCCATATTTAAAATCAAGTCTGTGTGACTCCAAATAATATATTGTATCACCAAGGTTAAGTGCCCAGCAATTGTCACTAACCTATTTTAACTATGTCAACCTGTGGAGAAACAGTTTATATTATGTCATGTCTAGGATCAAAGGGTACCACACATCACCTCCATATTTTATCAGATCACCACCATCCATATTGATTCCCATTCATCTTCCCTCATCACTCCCGCCCCCACTCTCCTCTCCCTCAGAATGTTGTAGGCAAGCAGCAGACATGGGCATATAAAGGAAAGTTTGTAAATACTTTAATTCCAGAATTTGAGAGCAATGTTGGATGGGGTTACTAAAAGCTTATCTCCCACTTAAACCTTCTTATAGATTAATTAATCATTTTCAGAAAGGGAAACTTCTCTAAATGTGAACACAAAGTAATATCATTAACATGGGAGGACTTGCTGCAGGGAAGAGCAAATGCCTCTGTCAAAGACAAAGTTCGCCGCCTTCACAATTTGGACCAACTTAGCACACTTTGCTGGTCAAAAGTCTGACCATCTATCATTTCAGCAATTCAATGCACCCTCTTATTTCCAACTTAACAGCCATAATTCCATGTCTCTGATTTGTCATCATATAATTACAGGCTAAAATAGGCTGACTCAGTAAGTAATGCTGTCTGCTGCAAGTTAATCATACAGACCACATGATGGACCTCAAAGACAAATGAGCAAGTGTTGAATTTATAGGAGTGCTCTGTTCTTACTATCTTGGACCCTGTTTATAATTCATGCTGGAAAAACTCTCAGAAAAGACTCTAGTGTGAAGAAATAATAGATGATAAAGACAGGAGTCTCTGAATTGTATTTCCGCCCATCATCATTGACTTGAAGGCTAATGTAAATAAGGCTAGAATTCTGTTCTCAGTGAAACAGAAGTATATTGGGACTCTATTCTTCCTTGTAAAAGTGGGACTGGTCATGACATTTTGACAAGATGGTGATTATAAAGCAAGATGAGTTGTACAACCTGTCTTTGTCTTTAAGAAAACTAGTCAGTGGATACTAGGCTGCATGTATACTGAGTTGCAGTTAGTCAGTCAAATTGACTGAATTGCTTCATGTTTGGATGAATTATTCAAAATTGCCCTTTGTCAGTGACAAAAATGCTGGTTTTAATTCTGAAGATGAAATGACTGTTTAATTAGTCTGACGTTTTGCCAACACAGAGTCAAAAGATTTTCAAGTTACTGACCTTTCCAATTTTCAACATTTTAGGGGGGATTAAATAGAATCTGCAAGGAAATTTTGAAATAGGGGGCTGAATGCCTACTTTTCTGTTGTCCCACCATCGTGTGATCAGAAAGGATTTCTCTTAGAAAGGATAATTATCACAGTCATCTTTATTGAGCATTTACTGTATGTCTGATATTGTGCCCATTATTTTACAAATATTAAGGAATTAAATCTTCATAAGAATCCTATCAGGTAACCCTATTATTCACATTTTAGGGATGATAGGTCTGAAACTCAGAAAAATTAAGCAACATGTAGCTTTGAGCATGGTTCTAATGCTGCTCTTTATAATTCAAAACCAAATCTGTCTGAAAACACAGCCTTTGTCTTTAATACTCTTTTACCTTCACATCCCTCCTATTAATGTTTGTTTATATCTTTTGGGTCACTTGATTGTTGGGTGAGAATTTCAGGGCATAAAGCATGTAAGAGAAATTGGGTTTTAGACACAAAGTCTTTCTTGACTAAACGTCTCCTTCAAGTCCTCTTTATTTTAACCTCTGATTATTTTCCTTTCATAATTCTTAAGGCAGTGTGGGCTTTCTGGGGTTTCCCAATTTCTATTTTAAATTACCAGCTCTTTCTCAACCTCCTGCTTTCTATTCATTAAATTTAAATAAAACTTAACACAGAAAATTAGAATATCTAATTCTCAGTTATACTATAATCGGATTGTTTTTACTCTTTGGAAACTGAGCCTTTAAGGGGAGGAAAATTTCATCCTCCTATGCAATCTCTAAAGATTTCATCTCTCACCACCAGCTTGATTACGTACAGCTACCCTCTGGGTGATACAGCTAATCAGATTGATCCAAATTTAGGATGCTCTTTGGACCAAATGCATTGGTGAACAGTATCATGGATTACTCAAACGTCAGGCAGAGCTGGTACTCTCTCTGTTGCTTCCTGATCCTTAAACTTGCATATTTCTAATTTGTCTCTAATTTATTTTTCTATCACATGGCAGACAGATCTAGGAATACCGCCATGGAAGTAGACAGGCATCATGAGGAAACAAAACATTCTCTATCTAATGGCCTTGAACCCATTTCAAAAGATATGATCTTAGATATCATAGAACATAGGCCATTGTATGGAGGAACAGCCCAGCCATTAACAAAGTAGTACCCCGATTCCCCATTTGTCATTGCCTCTTGTGTTGACAAGCTCGGAGACTTCAGGAAGAACAATGGTGACTGTGCCAATGCAAAATTTGCTGTATTACAGTGTCCCCTATCAGTTTATCATCCAGTTGTAATACCCAACTCCAACAAAATCAATTATACACATAAAAGCTTGCTATGATGTGGTTGCTATGTTTCTAGTGATACCAAAAGAGGGGAGTTAGAGGAATCAGGAGCAGTGGTGGTTATTTTCACTGTGTAAAACGTGATTTGCTATAAACCACCTCAGATGAGAGCACAGATTTCTGACCCATGAATCTCTGGGGTACCACATCTCTGGAGTTTAGAAATACCCTCAAACCATTTTAGTAAACACAGGCCATGTGGGCCAAGCCAAAGTCTTACATGACCACTCACCCGTGCGCTCTGCCCTGCAATGAGCTGGTCATCCTCAGTCTGAACACTTGTCCTACTACGCACATCGTAATCTTCCTGCTCAAAGTCAGAATCATCCTCTAGTTCTTCTGGGGTCTAAAGACAAAAAGAGAAAAATCAGCATATTTAAATTGATAACCTTCACCCCCATCCACACACTTCATTGCAAAGGCTAAATATCCCTCAGAAAGCAGAGCTCATAGCATCCTACATAGCATCCACACAGCTATGTGGGTGGGTATTAGCTGGAATGCAGTCAGAAAAATCAAGCTGCCCTAATTTACTTTAAAATATATATTTTATTATTTCCTCATACAGGTATAGTAAGTCTAACTTGAAGTGATATGCTAATTTTAAGAAAAATTATATTTGTGTATTATTTCTACCCATCCAAATTGATTGAAAGAAAAGAACCATCAACAACAAAATTTACACCTATGCTTCTATAATGCCACTTTTGCTCTATAAACAAAAAAAGTTGATTATCTCCAGGCCAAAGGCTAGACCTGAGGGAATAACTGGTCACAAAGCCATAAGGTATAAAGGTTATAAGCACAGGCTCTAGAGTCAAGACTGCCTGAATATGAGCCCCTGTGTGCTCATAAATAAACTATCTTACCTCTCTTAGTTTGACTTCTTCCTCTGTAAATTGAGGTTGATAACAGTAGCTACCTCTATGATTGCTGTGAAGATTAGGAAATGTGTTCTCTGTATAGTGTCAGACACAGAGTAGGTATTTTTTAAATGTTTGCCATCATTATTACTTGGGGTTTGTTGTTTGTTTAGAGACAGGGTCTCACTGTGTAGCCCAGGCTGGAGTATAGCAGTGTGATCTTGGCTCACTATAACTTCCACCTCCCAAGTTCGAGTGATTCTTGTGCCTCAGCCACCCAAGTAGCTGGGATTACAGGTTTACACCATCATGCTTGGCTACTTTTCGTATTTTTAGTAGAGACAAGGTTTCACTGTGTTGGCCAGGCTGGTCTTGAACTCCTGGCCTCAAGTGATCTGCCTGCCTTGGCCTCCCAAAGTGCAAGGATTACAAGCATGAGTCACTGTGCCTGGCCCATCATCATTATTAGGATTTTTAAATCAATTCATTCATCAAAGTTTATGAAATGAAGCTACTGATTACCACATACCCATAAAGGATTTAATAACTTTTACATATATATTATCAATTTAGCTCAGATGAGCACAGTGACATTAGGGATCTTTCTCTATTTAGAGGTAATACAAGGTGCAGGTAAGTTAAGACATGTGCCCCATGTCCCTAAATTAGTTAATAAAGAACCAGAAGTTACATCTAAACACCCAAGTGTATCTGACTCCAAACATACTTCTCATTAGTTTTTGTTGTAGTTTATTCACATAACAAATTTAGCAAGACGTAAAGTTATAAAATGGCTTAAAAAGAGTAGAGTTAGATCAAGATCCTTTCCAATCTATAACGTCAGTGATAAGGAAAAGATAAGAAAGAATCCATAAGCCCAGGAGTAAAATACCTTTCCATCTTCAATGGCAATAATAATAGATAACTGTGCATTAAGCGCTTAACATGTGTCTGTCAATGTTTTTCCTAAGTGCTTTACAGGCACTAACTCATGCAGGTTTCTTAACACTCCTTTGATGTAGACACTATTTTCTCCATTTTCCAGGTAAGAAAACTGAGGCATGAGAGGTTTTATCGTGCTCTAAGGCTTTGCTAACTCTATGAGGTTAAATTCGAAAGGTGGAAGGATGGTGGACAAAAGTAAGAGAGTGAATCAGTGTGAGATTAACCTGACAGGAGATGGTCTTCCACAGACTGCCTCTTGGCATATAGTAGGACCACATTCCAGGGTGATGCCTTTCAAAAGAAAAGAGTAGACCGCAAGGAATACCAATGATGCAGTTGCCCATTCCCCATCCAAAAGGGCACATTTTTTTCCTGCTGGTTTCTTTGGCTACCACAGTGTAATTAATCAGGTGCGGTTATTGATGAAGCCTTGAGATTGGTCAGACAGGCATAAAATGGGGTCCTTCATGCCAATATCACGTTATGCCTAGTAATTTTCCAAGCTTTGGCATATCACACTTGTTTTTCCTTCTCTCTCACCATTAACCTTATTAACATTCACTCAGTCATCTACAGATGTTTACTTTCATAGGAATATTAAAATAAGGAGAGAAGAAAGAGGTTTTGTTCCCGTATTTTATTAACTAAAGCAGGGGTACAGTAGGCAGAGCCCAGTTCAAATAACTGGTTGTGTTTTTATTGTGGACAGAGACAATATTCTCTGATCATTCCTCCCTCTTTTGCAGTGTACTGTGGGACAGTTATAGCAAGTTGGTAAATTCAGCTGACAGATGAGATGACAAGATTACAAGCACTTTCTGTCATTAGTTCTTGAAAGAGAAAAAGTAAAATCGAAAATCTCATTTAACAAAAATAAGCAGAATATGACAGTGCTTATAGTACTGTGTCCAAACATTTCAGTGATCTGTGCATTTAGTAGAGGAGTCAATGACAAACCCAACCTGGCAGCATAAGGCTAATAATGATGAGTTTTTATTCAAGTGACAATGGCCCAAGAACCAAAATAAAGAAAAAAACATTAAAATCAAAAGAAATATTAACCTGGATGAGGACTCAGGGGACCTGCATGTTTTGACCTAACTCTGCCACTCACAAACTATATGTCTTTGGCAAGTCACTTAGTTTCACTGCTTCTGTGTCTCCCTGCTCATAAAACGGAGATTATAATTGCTATTTGCACTTTCTGCCCCACAGGACTCCTAAGCTCAGATGTATAGGAAAATGCTTTAGGAACCATAAAAATTAACTAAATTCATAAATGATGGTGATAATTACTGTGCTTAATAATAAAATACAACACCTAATAACAACAACAGCAATAATAATGGCAATCATTGTTTATCACCCACTATGGGACAAGCATTCAGCTAAAGAATTTGATCCTTACAAAAACCTAATGAAATAAATGTAATCTCCATTTTATAGGTGTGTGAACAGGCTCAGAATTGTTGAGTATATTTCCCAAAGCATCACACCTAGCAAGCGGCAGAGGTGGACAAGTTGAAGGTTTCAGAGCTCATGCTTTTAACCATCACAAATACCACCAGACAAACAGATGAGCTTAAGCTATTTTCATGTGCCTTAAACATGAAACATAACCATCCAACCCATCCATATAAATAGTTCTGGGCATGTGCAGTTTGCTAATTGCACGTGAGTGTGTCTCCTACTCATGGCATTAATTTTTGAATTACTCATTTTTAAAACTGTGAGTGCTATTTTTTAGTTGGTCAAAGACCTCCATGAATTAAAGGAAACATGGAAAATTACAGAGGATCTGCAAATGGGCCCAGGAAGATTACACTTGTATTACTAGATAGTGTTACAGGGTAAAGGAATACATAAAATAAATAGTTCACTGTACTGGAGGATAGAGACTGAGGGTGAAAGTTCTATGTGCTCTTTGGGAAGGCCTTTCTCAATAAACAGAAACCACTTAAAGTCTACTCCTAGTTTCCTGCTTCCACTACTTTCTGTTTTGTTGTCGAAGTGGGTCATATCTGTAAAATGGCACAAAGTATTCAGACTCTAAAATCTCTCTGAAGAGTCTACGAGATCGACTTGTGCTCATTACAGGGGCCAGCCAAGGGAGATCATGTGGCTTGACCAGGGTCATACCACATGTCAGTTGTAAAACAGGACCCATTCATCTGCTGCTGGTGCTTGATTTCCTCTGCAACAGCCTCTATAGAGAAACACAGTGAGAAAGTATTGAATGATTCAGTCATTTCACCTGGACATGTGAGTTGTTGAGTAAATTTTACACGTGAGCCCAGGCGAAATGACTCTGAATCCTTCAATATTTTCTCATGTCTCATAAAATGTAATAAGAACCATTGAAAGAAAGGGCCCAAATGTGTATGAGAATTTCACTGGGAGAAGGCTGAGAATATAGGTTGGCAAGAGAGTTTAAAAGATGCATGAGGTAGGATTTCCCAACAGAGCTCAACACCATTGGAATGGGCTGCAGACTAGAAAATCAAATTAGAGATCCAAAGGCCTAAAACAAAACAAAACAAAACAAAATAAAATAAATTTTAATCAGGGGTGATTGGCAACCAGCGACTCTGGCCTGGCCTGGATTACTCTGGAGGCTCCTACCTGATCTTGCTTCTGCTCTTGCCCCATACATTCTGTTCTCACTAGCATAGCCATGGTGGTTCTTTTAAGGTCTAAGTCAGATCACACTATTCCCCTGCTCAGAACCCTCCAATGGCTCGCAACTCATTCAATAAGGTCCCTTAGGTCTCTAGGCCAAGTTTCTGGCTCCAACCTTTGCACTTGCCATTCCCTCTGCCTGAAACATACTCTGCCTGAATACCGTTAGGGCTTATTTCTTCTTCCTTCTCCCAGTATCTTCTCAAATGCCACCCAGGTATTTCCTTTCATAAGATCCATGCCCACCAGAAGCTCTATCCCTTTAGGCTACTTTGGTTTTCTCTGTGGCCCAATGTCTGACATTATATTTCCTTGTTTATTCTCTGTCTCCTACCGGAAGAATAGAAATCCTGTGAGGGTTATAAGCTTTCAGCAAATAAATGAATAACCTAGACAGAATTACCAATTTTTAATAATACTGAACTATTTCTAACTAATAAAACTAGACACCTTAAGAGGCCATGTTGATTAACAGGATGGTGACAATCTATAATAAGTAAATTTTGTTGCATAAGTAGTTTATAAAGTCTTTTCAACCCTTTTATTTTTTAACTGTGACAAACATTGACTCCAGCTCCTATAATTTTGATAATACTATTGACTTATTTAACAAGTTCTAGTTCTTTAATTGACTATATAAAGACAAACTTCATCCTACTAGAATGAAGAAAAGAAATGTTTCCTGGGAGCATGCTAAGTGCTAGATCTATGCTACTCCTTCATAACTGTGGTAACATTTGTCACCACTTGTGTACAAATGAAGTGCAGACAGGTAATTAGCATGCTGATGATCCCAGAATAGTTGAGCTGAATTCCAAACTTTACTGCTTTAAAGCACCCTCACGTAATTTTTTTCACGGTGCCCTTAGGCTAAAAAAACAAGAACAAACAAATAACTATAACAATTATGTCCATTATGCAGAGTTTGGCCCAATCAACCTAATCAATTTTTATAACCTATAACAACAAGTTATTATTGGAACCTGTTATATACTGTACTTCTTCTCAAATGTTGGAATCTAAATGGACACTCATCAATTCTAGAGATTCCTTTTTACCAGTGATTGCTACAAACCCAGCAGCACATATGAATCAAAAGATATGTACCAACGTAACGTTTAAACTGTGATTTGTAACTAATATTTCATACAGAATTCAAGAGATGTCTATGTGCTACTTTGAAATTTTAAAATATCTGGCAATGCTCCAAGGCACCTTGATACATAGTTTGGGAGATGTGAAGTTAAACTACAGACCTTTATCTGAACCCTGTTCCAGGCCCTATTATTTCTTTTACCTGCTTTTGAAAGTATCATACACAACCAAATTAATGAGTTCCAAATGCAAAAGATTCATCTATAGATATCATCATAGATCTTTCAGAGTCATTCTTACAAGAAGCAACTACTGTTTCATTGAATACAAATCTCCTGACACCAAGATATTACCACCTTCTACCCTACCCACTTATCTTAATTTACAATGCAAAAGTTTAACTTTTTGTCTTGAATATATACTTGGTCCTCATTATTTATGGATTCCTTACTTATTTGTCTACTCTCTAAAATTTATTTGTAATCCCCCAAATCAATAACTATCTTGTTATTCCCAGACATCAAGAGTGTAAAAAATCTGAGTCACAGGATGTGCATGTTCCCAGCTAAGGTCAAGCGCCACAGTGCTCTGCCTTTTTGTTTAAGGTCTCATACTGGAAACAAGTGCTCTTTTTCTGGTCTATTTAGTGCCACTTGTCTTGTGCTTTTTGTTGGTGATTTCTCTATTTAAAATGGCCTCCAAGTATAGTGCTGAAGTGTCATCTAGTGTTCCCAAGTGCAAGAGGTGTGATGTACCCTACATAAAGACACATGTGTGTTAGATAAGCTTTGTTCAGTCATCAGTTAGCACAGTTGGCCATGAGTTCAGTGTTAATGAATCAACAGTATATTGTTTTGTTTTGTTTTTGAGACGGAGTCTCACTCTGTCACCCAGACTGGAGAGCAGTGGTGTGATCCCAGCTCACCATAACCTCTGCCTCCCACATTGAAGCAATTCTCTTCTCTCAGTCTCCCAAGTAGCTAGGATTACAGATGCACACCACCACGCCCAGCTGATTTTTGTATTTTTTTTTTTTTTTTGGTAGAGATGGGGTTTCACCATGTTGGCCGGGCGCAGGTGATCTGTCTGCCTTGGTCTCCCAAAGAACAATACATATTACAGAAGGTGTCTTTGAACACAAACTCACATAAAACAAGGTTAAGTATTGATCAGTTGACAAAAATGCGGCCAGAAGCTCACGGTCACCTAACCCTGCATTTCTCCTAGGAGCAATGATTCAAGATTCACAAATTTGGTGTTCACAGTGAATTTGCAGAACACTACTGTAAGAAATGAGAAATGACTATATGTTGGTCTGCCAGATTTGTGTATATATTTGTAAGCCACTTTGTGGGGATAATCAGAAAATTCCTATGTACCTGACAGATCCCAATGGACAAGCCTCAGGAGGAAGGAAAAAAAAAAAGTTTTATGAAGGAGGGGTAGAGTAGATTGCTCCAAGAGAAAAGGGAGGTTCTGAAAGCTGAGGCTGGAATACAGTAAGAACAAGCTTTGTTCTTCAGAGGGTTGCCTGGAGCTGGCCTGAAGCACTCGGATACCAACATCACCATTAAATATGTATTGACTGCCAAGAGACAAGATGATAAAGAACTTGACCCTTCAGGGTCCTTTCTGTATTAGTTTTGGGGGAAAAAATCTTTCTTTGCAGCCTGTGGGAAGGAAGGAGGTATGGTCAAATTTTCTTGGAAAGAAACAATTCTACCTGTCTTATTGTCTATCTTCCTTAGTACAAGGGATTTTTTTAAAGTAGACTCAACCATTACATTCAGACAGAAAACCAAGAAATCATTTAAGTGCAAAATGAAGCCATTTGGGTGCTGAATGGAGAAGGATTTTAAAAATAACAATTTGTACACACTGTACACTTCTCTCCTAAATTTTAAGTGGTGTGAAATCCATCTAATCAAATCACTTAAAATGTCCAGATAGAGAAATGACACTTCATGTGACAAAGACATGACATTTTATCTAAAATTGTGTGTGTATGTGTGTGTGTTACAGCTCATGAATGAGCAAGTGAATGATGGCTATAAACTTCCTCAGCCTCCCAGATGAATGGTTGTCACAAACATATGAAGGCTAACAAAGCAGAAAAATGGCAAAAGAGGGAATATATCTTGAGGATTACAGTGGGATTTAGTACCAAAAATGCTTTGAAAATATAACTCTCATGCTCTATTACCTTATTTCACAAGTTAGTACATAATGGGAAAAAATGATCTAATTTGTTATGGGCCTAAAAGGCTGACTATCTTCCCTTGTCCTCTCTTCCAATTCTTTTATCTCTTTTCTCTGTCATCCTCCCATCTTTCTAGGCATCTCTCTCTCCCTCTTTCTAGCGCACACACGCGCGCGCGCGCACGCACACACACACACACACACACACACACACACAGATTTAGGCTCTGTGCCAAACAAAACACCATAGTGTGCCATAAAATGATATTTTGGACACATTTGGTTAAATAAAATGTATTTTAAAAATCGTAACTAATTTCACCTTTTTCTTTTTTCTTTTTTAGTGTGTTTACTAGAATATTTTAAGTCACAAGTGTGGATACCATTCTACTGGACAGCATGCTTTTGGGATTAGCACTGCAGAAGCCCCACTTCTGCTTCAATTATAACAGCCATAAATGTGCTTTTGCATATGCAGTATATTTGAAGAAATAAAGATTATTATGTGGCTAATAAATATGTGTGAACATTACTATGCTAAACTGTTGGTTAGATAAGGAGAAAAAACTTCATCTTATAATGGATTATAAAGCAGTTAAATAAAATGAGGTTAGCTAGATGTCTTAACAGACATATGTGAATGTGCCTTGTGGGTGAACAAAGAAAGTTATAAATGAAACTATACGACATTTTAAATCAACTATAATATGTATTTTCTAGGCCTGTGTATATATATTAATTGTTTAGACAACATTTTGGAAGACACACCTACCTGACAACAGAAATCTGAAGATGGGAAGATAGTGGAGTAGGAACTAAGAGGTTTGATGTTAGGCTATCCAGCCTTATTTATACTAAATTATTTTTATGCAAAGAGAATGTAATTATGTACCACTTCATAGTTGCACAATGATAATAACCATTATTATTATGTGTTATTATTATAAACATTACTATGCTGTGTAATCTTCATTTCTTTCTAGCCCATGATCTTTGGATCCTGATGGGAAGAGTGTTAGTAAGAGGTACAAATGGAAAATAGCAGGGGTATCCCTAAAGGCTGTAAGAAACTGAGGAGATAATGAATGCAAGAAATAGGCAGGGAGTTGCCCTTCAGAATATTCAGTGCTCACCTGAGCTCATTGATATTACTTATCCCTTCATAAGTATTAAGCTCACTTTGTCTGACTAAATAAGGAGCCAAACAGCTTACCAAGTTAAACTCAGTAATTACAAAATAAATAATCAATAAGAGAGTTAACTCTTTAGTTTCCTACTAGGAGTTCTGACCTGCTCTGAGCTACAGAGGCCTCACATACCCTGATCATCAGCACAGCCTTTCTGATGTCCCGAACGCCGTCATACACCAGGCGAGAGGCATCGATGAACTCATTCTCCTCAAATGGTTGAGGAACGTTGGCACTCAGGGCTTCAATGGCAACCTCTACTTGTTCAGCAAAGCGTGGCATCACTGGGTTAAAAATAAAAAGCAGAGGATTAGGCAACTTTTCTCTCACTACCTCTCATTCCAGCTTTTGGACAAAGTGGCAGGTGCCCGGGTATTCTAACAGTTAAGTGGAGCAAGACACTCATCTGTCCAGTTTGAAGTCAGCCCAATTTAGTAGTCTTTATGACAGTTACCTCGGCAGCAGGGAAAGAAAACTTTCCCAATTGTTATTCTATGCATAGTGATGGTTTGCAAAAGAGAAAGTTTTTGAAACCTGCCCACAGTAGTGTGTGAATATAGTTTTCATGTTACCCTAACCCCAAACTGAGTTGTATTTCTGCTAGTTACTGCTGGTTACTGGTTACTGTAAATCCTTGGCCAAGTTTTAACCTGTTTCTTTGTCTATAAAATATAATAAAATCCTACTTCATGATTCAGTGGGATAATGCAAAAAAGTTTTGGGTGGAATCTGGCCCTTTGGAAGTATCAATAAATATTTAAGTAGTATTGGATGTTAGAGTCATAGCTGGTGAGTAGTAGACCTTAACCCATGTGGCTTCACAGTCAAGTGTGGATGAAATGATGCAACCCATCCCACTTCTGTTAGAAATACAGGACTTGAGACATGGGGGAGGGGAGGGTGAAGCAAGGGAAGCTGGGGAAGGACTGTGTAATAGAAAAGAGGGAAACACAGGATATTTCAGCAGAAAGGCCTATGGAAAGAGAAGATCAATGGGCTCAAAGATAAAGTGTTCCATCTTACCAGGACCACCTGGATGTGAAAGAGGACATGTATATAAATTTCTAAAATGCTGACACTTTGTTCTTTTCACAGGGATCCTGCACATACCCTAGAGATTTGTGGAAAGTAAACTCAGTGGAGTGTCTGGAAAACCTCCACTAACTTCTTAAAAGATGCTGCTGATTCACTGATTCTCAAAAATTATAATTCAATTTTCTCAGCTGTTATCCTGTAACAATCAATTCATATAGTAAATGAAAGCCATAAGCATATTTGTTTTATTTACAAGGACGACAAAATAGAAACATCATTCATCTATTTCCCTTTCTGAACTTTCATGGCTGATTCCTCTTTATACTCACTTTCATCCTCTGTGGATACTTTAATATCCATTTTAATCCCTGTGTGAGAAATTCTGCTAAATTACTTTACTCTCTAGGGTCAGAGTATTCAAGATAAAACATTCCTGGAAGAACGTATTTCTACCAGGAAAAGTCAGACTGAAAAAAGGAGGGGGAGACAGCAGGGTTAGAGGAAAACTGTGTGCCCACACTTCAGTAGAAATTTTCGAAACCACAGCATGCATGGGGAAATCTCCTTCTCTGGATGAATTACTGTAATTGGTTCTCTATATTACTTGAATTTCTCATTTGGGCTTTTAAGTTATATTTAGATAAAAGAATTTGGGAAATAGTAAGATGTACTGCCACAAATATGAATCAAATAAAACTACATTTCTAAAAATCACTGCATTAAACTCAGACTATTTGAGTTATTCATTTGTATTGGGAATAAACTTTTTTAAATGACTGAATAGTGAGCATGAAATTATTTTTGCATATATTAGAATTTGGGAATAAGCATCTTCTTAAATTACAAGTTCCCTCTTTCTTAAACTGCGTTATATTAATGCCACTCCATGATGTCTACGTTGCCATAAGTATGACCATCAGTGATGTTATAGTTCTATGTAATACCGCAAAGTAGCTTTCAGGGGCATAAAACTGTTTATCCCTGTGGGTATAACTGATAAAGAATTAGTGCTCCTACATGTATATAAAATAAATAGACTACTTCCACAAATCAGTAAGGAAAAATATTAAAAACTGACAGAGAATTAGCACACTCAATTCACAGAAAAGCAATCCTTATTGCTGATAGATACACAGTAAGTCTTCACTCATAATCAGACAAATTATAATGTAAACAATGAGATGTAATTCCATACTTATGGACATAGGTAAACAAATTAAAGCATGATAATATTAATCATATTGAGCATGGAGACAAAGTGGTACCTTTCTACTACAGATGGGAGCACAATGGTTACACATCGTTTCGGCAAGTGCTTTGACAAAATCTAGTAAAATCCACTCCCTGTGATTTGGGGCATTCTCTAGGGGCTTGGCCAAATATTAACTTCTAAAGAGATGCTGATTAGGAGGGGTAAGTAATTATACATTAGAGTCACAAAAATGTTTTTGTGTCTCTATGGTTACAGTTGTTTCCTCCTAGGTTATATATTCAAAGGGTTAAGAAGAAAATTATACAAAACCTGAGAATGAAAATAACTGCTTTAAGGGAGCTCTGTCGACAGGCTCTACCCCAGCCCTATTCTGAATCCTCCAACTCATGAACCACTTTAAGATGCTCATTGCACCGGGTGCAGTGGCTCACACCTGTAATCCCAGCACTTTAGGAGGCTGAGGTGGGCGGATCACGAGGTCAGGAGATCAAGATCATCCTGGCTAACATGGTGAAACCCCGTCTCTACTTAAAAAACACAAAAAAATTAGCCTGGCCTGGTGGGAGGCACCTGTAGTCCCAGCTACTCGGGAGGCTGAGGCAGGAGAATAGCCTGAACCCAGGAGGCAGAGCTTGTAGTGAACCAAGAGTGCCCCACTGCACTCAAGCCTGGATGAAAGAGCGAGACTCCGTCTCAAAAAAAAAAAAAAAAAGAAAAAAACTAGATGCTCATTTCAGATCCACAGACAGTACATCTGGGTGGGAAAAAAGAGACTTAGGGATGTGAATCAGGGGATAGTCAATATATTAAAGTGAATAAGCCCTGAGGTCAAAGTTTGAGTGGGAAAGCAATATCCTTTGAGTAGGAAAAGAAACATTTGTGAAAAATTTTAAAATACACAAATGAAAACTCTGCATAATTTAAACATATACATTTGTATATGTTCTTACATGTTCTAAAAGGATATATACCACTTTAAATATAGTAGTTACCTTTGAGATGGAAGGAGAGACATTTGTTATATTAGTCTCTGCTTTTTTGTATCTTTGAATCTTTTCATAATTCACATGTTTAAAAAGAAATCAAACTATTCTCAAGGTTGTACTTCTTATAGAACTGGGCTCTGAAAAAATAAAGTTCTATCAGATGGCCCAGAACACGATAGAAACCAATCTGAACAATATCATTAAGCGGGGAAGTCCCTCAGAAATTGTGACTGTAATCAAACACTTAATATTCTGCCTTAGTAACTGCCAACTAAGAAGCTGAGTGGGAAAATGCCCACCCCTCAGACCGCAACCCGCATGAACACACCTTTATTTGCATGAAGACCTTTCTCAAATATAAAGGGGTGAGAAAGGTTATAGTGTTGCTTTGTTTGTGCAAGGTCACCCTGAGGAAGAGATGGGGAGGAGGACAAGGTAGAAGGTGACATTCTATTAGGTTGGTGCAAAAATAATTGCAGTTTTTGCCATCTTGCTAAAACCACCTCCTGGCCTGATACTGCACCCAAGGAAGAGAGAAGAAAGCTAAAACCTAAATGGATGATTTTCATGGGGGATGCTCTGCAACTCAGAATACATCTAGTAATGCTGTGACACCAAGTTTGGAGAAGAGGATTCTATTTGCACCAGCATGGCATACAGTATCTCTCTAGTGAGATTTGGATGGTAGGGCTTTGGTGTAAACAACAGTGTTATTGAGCTGGGGTTGTCAGAAGAGGCAGAAACAATGAACTTTTATGAAGAGATTAGAACAGAAATACCATCAACCTTTCAAGGAAAAAAAAAAAGACGGGGGAGAGGGCACAAGTTCTTTATTTTTAAAATAGAGGCTCAGAGTGCAATTGAGCATTAATTAATATTTAAACCATCTTACTATATTCTTTGGCCAGTAAAACATAAAACTTGAAATCATTCAATTGATTACATTTACTGTAACTGACAAGACATCTATTTTTTTTCTTACCGTAAGTCAGTGTTTTTCTGGGTCTAACCCTTAAGAAACTCTTTCTCTGAGACCAATCCTAAGCACATTCAATATTTATTTAGGGATTAGTCAACTGCTACTGTTCTTTAAACACCAATATCCCTGCTCTCCACATTGCTGCTCTTTGCTCATTCGGTCTTATCCTATTCTGCCTTTAAGAGTGATGAGGCTGGGCACGGTGGCTCACATCTGTAATTTCAGCACTTTGGGAGGCCGAGGTGGGTGGATCACCTGAGGTCAGGCGTTCAAGAATAACCTGGGCATCATGGTGAAAACCCACCTCTACTAAAAATACAAAAATTAGCCAGGCGTGGTGGTGGGCGCCTGTAATTCCAGCTACTCGAGAGGCTGAGGCATGAGAATCTCTTGAACCTGGGAGGCAGAAGTTGCAGTGAACCGAGATCGCACCACTGTATTCCAACCTGGGTGACAGAGCGAGACTCCGTGTCAAAAAAGAAAGAATGATGAGACATAAAAACAAAAGTTTATAGAACAATGACCCATCTTGACAGAACCTAAGATGTTAGTTTGACTATTAATTCTTCTAATCCTTTGGTAATGTGTAAAAAAACTAGATCTGGTGCAGTGGCTCACATCTGTAATCTCAGCACTTTGGGAGGCCGAGGCGGGTGAATCACAAGGTCAGGAGATCGAGACCATCCTGGGTAACACAGTGAAACCCCATCTCT
>NW_012109141.1:235812-318483 GCF_000951045.1 Mandrillus leucophaeus
AAAAAAAAAAAAAAACCCACCACAACAACAAAAACCTAAATACCCCAAAAGTAATACTGAGACAGAAAAAGTTTCAAACTTCCTCAAATATGATGCTGCTTCTGCCTCTTACTAATTAGGACAAAACACAGCATTGCCTTTGTGATTCACACATTATATATTAACAGAGTTTTTGATATAAGAATATAAATAGAAGCTTCTTTCTGTTTTCTGAATTACATCCAAAAACTGTAGGTACCACTTTGTAGTTATTTATCAGAAATGCTGATTTGTTCTTAATAGCTTGTGTCCTGAAAGGGTGATCAAAGTCAGAGATAAACTTTTAAATTCTGGCTATATTTCTGTAGGCAGTGCACACACTAGGCCACGAAATGATGACATTCTAGGAGTAATGAAATCAGAGTTAAGTATGCATATAAAAATCAAGGTCGCATCATTCTGCTGTTGGAGGTCCTAAACCAGAGGTGAGAAAGTTCTGGAATAAATTCTCCTGAGAGATGTCAGGGGTGAAGTTTCAGAGCACAGGGTGAGTCAGTTAAATGAATGAGAAGTTGTGTTAAATATTTAAATAGGACTGCTGACAACCCAAAGGGCAAAATCCAAAGTCAACCAAAGGTAGTGGAGATGAACAGCCAGGTAACCTCGCTACCTTTAGATATATAAAAGGTGCTTGTCCCCGCTTTAAGCATTCCAATGATTCCCCATAACACAGAGAGAACTATAAAACCTCGTTATGAAGAAACAAACATAAACAAGCATCTATTATCTGCCTATATGGTTCCTGCATCTTTCCGTCTCATCCCTTATTACCACATATTCTCAAATGTTCCAATTAGACAGAATTACTTCAATGTCTCCAAATATGAAATGGACCCATAGCAACATATCCATGAATGATTTATTCTCTCATACTGAAATGTACATACTTGTCTTTGGCCCAGGTGAACTCCTGCTCAATCTTTAATCTCCAGTGTAGAACTAATTGCCATTGTGAAGCTTTCTTTAATCCCCGGAACCCAAAGTAGACAGTGCTCTACAATTCTCTATAATTTTATAGCATCCTAATTTCTCTCACATACACTATTACAGTACTTCGTATACTGTATTAGGCTAGTTCATTGATATTTCTGTATGTCAACTGTTTCACATATGAGTCGCCTTCAGGCAGAGACCATCTCTGCTTCATTCTTCGCATTTAAACCCTCATCCTGCTTCTAGCACAGACAATCTATCCAGAGAAGGATGAGAAGTAAAAGAAGGGGACAGGAATAAATGGGGAAAATTAAGATGAGAACTCCTTTTGTCATCCAGTATTTCAGGGACAAAATGAGTAGCATGACATTTCACATACCAAGTTTCTCTGCCCATCATTTAGCATTGGTTCAGTAATTTTATTAAAGAGTATCACGAGTCATTTAACAAATGATTAGTGGGCATTCTGGGTTTGGTCTCTAGGGATCTTTCAGAAACCTGAGCTCAGGATTCTTTCAGGACTCTGCTTCTTCAGAAGGAGCATCACCATTGAGCCAGAAGAAAGATTCATAAGTCTGTTCTCAACTAGTTCACCAAGTCCAATCAAGCACATCTGCATACACAGGGGTCACCCAACTGCGGTGGTGCAGTCAGATAACATACTCTGAGTGTGTTCCTTGCCAAATTTTATTATGGAGCATAGAGAAAAGGAAATAGACAAAGTCCCTGTTTGAGATAACCAGTTTGGTAACTGTTAAAATAATAAGAGCATTGAAAGGAATCTAAAAAGAAAATAAAATATCAGGACAGGGAAGGAATTGCAGCTAATTCCAGTGCAGGAATTAGTACAATATCCTCCCCCCATCACAGATAGCTACTGAGCCTCTGCTGTAACAGTTGGAATTTGGTAAAGATTAGGGAAAGATCAGAGTAATTGGAGCTAGAAAGTATTAATTTGGAGAAACACTGTGGGGCCTTTCCAGTGGCCTCAATACCAGGTAAGTGTTATTTGATGTTATTTCTACAGGTAAAGTATGCTTTCCCAAAAATGGTTCCTATCAGACACCGCTAAGGGATTATTCAGGTGGCCCCCCAATTAGATGTCACAACAGAGGGAAAAAAAAGGGTAAAAGAGTATGACATAAATTACCAGGGCCCTAAAGTTGACCAAAGGGAACTCTGACGGGCATTTATAAGGCACGGGGTATGGCTTGATGATTCTACACATCCATGAAGCATAATCAGTTGTAAGGACACTGAGTCTGAAGTTCCAGTTCACAGTGTAGAAGTAGAAACTACCCCAAACTGAAGCCATGACACATTTCTCCCTTTAGTTCCACTTAAGAACAGAGGACAAATCATAGAAGCTGGCCAACATTTTATATTAGTGATTTTAGTAAAGAATGTCATGATCATAAATTAAATTAATAGAAGGTCTTTAAGTATTCCTCCCAATTCACCCCCACATGTGGGGCCTTTAAAAATCCTCAGCTCAGAATCTTTTTAGAGATGTTTGGGTGGGAGCATTACCTACTAGGCAAATAGATCTATACGTCTACTTCACAAATAATGACTATTTCATTTCTATATGTATTTATAGACCCATGCACTCCACCAGGTGTAGGTGTGTGCCTTCCCTAGGAGGTACGAGGGTGGCTGCAATCTTGTTAAAGCACTCGGCTAAGAGTTCCTACACTGTTCAGAGCTTTCACTTCCTACACACATGCACTCGAATCTTGGTTATGACTTCTGACACCACAGGTTAAAGAGCTGCTTCTGCAATTAATGTTTGAATCTCTAAACCTAAGTCAAATTGAATTTTTCCTAATGATGCCATTAGTTTTTTATTCCTTTTGGCATGCACACTGATCTTTATGTACCGGCTTTGTCTTTCTATGTACCATTCCCCGACTCTTACCTGTTCGCTTTGACTCCAACCCACTTGTCCAATCGCCTTGAGCGAATCTAAGCCATTCCTTCTCCAGGATCTAGCTGTTATTCCTCTGTCCCCCTCCTGTCCACATACTGCATGGCTTCATTTTGCCTCAGTGGATCTTTTGTGCTCTAAATGCCACTGCACAAGGTAATAAGGCTATTATACCAGCATTTGAGTATGTCCCTATTAACTCCATGTTGTGGGATTTGTCCACACCCCCTAGGACTGTTGTATCTAGTTATGCCATTCATTACCCTTATGGTTTCTCCTATCCTCATGTATTTGCAAATATGTATGTGTGTGTGATCGGTGCCTCTGAGAGGGTGTCCAGTGATTCTTCTTCTCCTGGTATTCATGCCTTTGTGTTATCTCCTCAATCTTGAATGTGAGTTGGAACTAGTAACTCACTTCCAACCAAGAGAATATGGCAAAAAAATTATGGGATGCCACTTCTGATATGAAAAATGATGCTGGCTTCTGCTTTCTTACTATCTTGGTTACTTACTCTGATGGAAGACAGTTGCCATGTTGTAAGAGGCTCTAAACAAAAGCCCACATGGCAAGTTAAATTTGGGGGGTAATTTGTTACACAGAAATATATAACTAATGTAGTATGCTATGTCATAAGTAAAACTATCAGTAAAAATAGCTATACCCTAAGTAAAAATATTGGTAAAAAAAAATAGCTAGCAGGACACATTAAAATTTCTGTTTAATTGTGGCAACGATGCTTGCTCTACGTTTCAAGTATATTTATTGGTTCCAGAAAAATGTGTAAATGAATCTTGATGTTTAATTTTACACGAGTTATTAAACCAATTTAAGCCTCAGTTTACTCAGTATAAAACAGAAATAACGATCATTTTCCTTCAGGGCTTACGTAAAGATCAGAAATACATTCAACAAGTTTATGACTAAATTTTATATGCCAATCTAAGCAGTACTCTAGGCACTGGGAATCGAGTGGTAAATAACACAAATACGTTACGCCTTGGAGGCACTTACAAACAAGTAGGATGCGTGTCAGATGATTACCATGCTGCCTACCACATGAAAGAGCCATAGTAAATGCTTCTTGGGGCTGTCTTCACACCACTACTTTCTGCATTTACACCCATGCACACACTGTTTCTAACAGGCAAAATCATCTAGTCTCTTTTGGAAAGAACTTGGAGGTACAACCAAATGATTCACCATGGGAAAAAAAAAAAAAAGGTGGGCATAATGGGACACAGCACACCAATTAGTGTTGGATCTGAAAACTGGGAAGCTGGTACACTTTGTTTTGAAAACTGAGCTTCCCCAGTTTTATGCCCTTCTCTCCCCTCAGCAGCCTGGTATCATCCTGGTGACAGTGTTGCATTTTTAATAAGGAATTTCCTGTGAAATCTGCCCTCAGGACAAGATTTGATAAACTTGCTCCTAGAACTTTCCTTTTTATCTTTCTTGCCAAGGCGGCCAGTGTTAAACACTGTATTCCATCATGACCTCCCCAGATCCATGAGGAAAGAAAGTCTTTGAAAGACTTTACCAACAAAGTAGTAACTTCCAAAATATAAAAACAAAACAATTCAAATTCAGCTTGCCTAGCCCAGTTGAAACAGTTTCTAATCAGCCACCCAGTTTCATCCAATATTCTCTTGAAACTATTTCCCTTCTATCTCATATTTACACCACTTTAATTATTTAATTTACATCACTTGATTGAATTTAAATCTTAAGTGTCTTCAAATGCTTTTTAAAAATGTAGCAGAGGCAATGTAGAAATAAACCCTACATACTTTCTCTAAATTTCAATCTTCCTCTGCCTAGACCAATGATATACTAACTTATCTTCTGTCTTGAGACATCAGGTTGGAAGCTGAAAATTGGAATCCAGGAGCGAGGACAACAGTACCCTGGCTTAATCTGCTCCTTATTCGCTGCTATTTGTCAGCGGTTTCTACCTCTCCAGACAACTATCATCATCTTGGCCAGTCTCAATTCTTCCTGCATACATTCTTGGACTTTCCTTTCATCAGAGTCAATCATCTGTTACCTCTGTGGGAGTTTCTAAAGGCTGCCATTTCCATAAATTCATGTTGGGAAAATTATAAATGTATATTTCAAACATAAATCATATTTAAGTTCCAGAAGGCAATACATAACCCATGAGCTGAATTGTTTGATAAAAGATGAAAAAGGACTGCCTAGAAGGAGGGGGAAAAAAAAACTCTCTAAATTCCATTCACGACAACTACCCTAAAAGAATCAGGGAGCATCCATCTGCTCTTGTCTAGACACAAATTCCTTTTCCTGAGGAAAGAAAATACTTGCTTGGAAAGTTTTCTTCTATTTTAAAATAAGCATTTCAAAAATAATCACAAATGGTTTATAACTTAAAAGGATGGCACATTTAATTCTGAAACTTAAAGAATGAATAAAGTATTGAGCATGAGCATGATGCCTTATTTAGCTTACAGTGTTTGTCAAAACCTAGCTTAATAAATAGAGTCTGATTTGGCATCTGTGATGTTTAAGTACTTAGATTGCATTAAGATGTAATAAAGTACTTGCTAAAAATTTATTGCACATAATTTAAAAGATTCTTATCTTGATCATTAAGTATGCAATTTAAGGAGGGTTTAATCCCCCAGAATAAGGCAACTGTGTCATTATGTTACTCATTTATATTAATAACATTTTTGAATTTCAACTCTTAATTAAAGCTGCAGGTAACAGAGGTAGACTCAGATCTTAAGAGGTTAAAATTTAACAAAAACATGCAAAAGGTCAATACATACACACATGCCTCAGGTATTAAGATGGACAGAGGACAGATATAAACATAAGTGGAAAAGTGGGTAACAAGAGTATGAAATACTGGGCAGTATATGGTAGGTACCAAATGAGTAACACAGATAATAAGAGTAATAGGTACACAGAAGAGTGGGCTTGTCTGGTTAGAAAGGGGACTTCACTGACAAGAAAGAAATCAGGTAGAATTAGAGGAAAGGTAAAATATAGAAAGGCAAACCAGGAGCCAGGTGGGATGGCTCATGCCTGTAATCCCAGCACTTTGAGAGGCTGAGGTGGGAGAATCCCATGAGGCTAGTAGTTGGAGACCAGTCTGGCTAACATAGCAAGACCTGTGTCTAGAAAAAAAAAAATAATAATAAAAATTAAAATTTGGCAAGGAGGTCATTTGGGGGCTACTCTGGCCATATACACATACAGTACTTCTTTGGTTCTTTTGTCCACTTGTTATTTCAGCCCCTCCAGCTACATGTAAAGCTTCCCTTTTTTTTAATTACCAAAACTATTTCTGGAATACTCCAAGTATGTACCACATGTACTGCCAAATGAGTGGCTGTTAGCATATTCTTCCTCTGATTCAAACACCTATCACTGATATGGCAGTTTCCCCTCCGTCAGAGAATCTGGGTGATAGGAACTTACTACAGCCTCAGTTGTGCACGATTAAAGCATCCAGGCCACCAATTCCAGTGAACACCAGCACTGACTCTGCTAGACACAATATGCAGGCCCCTAATTTACTCCACTGCCATTATCACAGATGCTGGTCTCTGATGTCCTTGAAGTGACAAAGAACCACATGTACTTTCCAGTTCCCAGGATTCTGAATCCATGAAGAACTGGAGATTCATGTCTTTTTTTTTTTTTTGGTTGTACTTTGGAAACAGGCACTAGAGAAGTGCTGTTTGTTCTGCTATGTCCCCCCAAATTTATAGCCTATACACATGCAATTGAGAATCTTCCAATGTCTACCCTACCCCATCTCCACCTTCACGTTAAGGATTTTATTGTTAGAATAAAATTTTATATCTTACTTTCTCTTCCTGTGTTATATAATTTTGCTTTTCTGAAAATAAATGGAACATGGTATACATAATTTTTCCGCCTCATTTTTTAACCTAAAAGTATAGTCAGATTGTATAGTTATTCCCCATTCTGTTTTATAGCTGCATAATACTCCATTGTGTGATTAGACCATAATTAATTCAACCAGTGCCCTCAAGCTAGATATTTGTGTTGTTTCTAGCCTACAGCCTTATAATAAATAACCTTGTGCATATGTTTTTATATTTTTTGCCAGTACCTCTGAAGAACAGATTTTTATAAGTGAGATTGCTTTCCAACTGTTAAATATGTTCTTTTGATAGAAGATGTCAAATTTCCTCCATTTTGCACATCCACACGCAAAATATGAGACGACTTTTCCTCATCCTTGACAACAGAGTATATTATAGAACTTTTGGATCTTTGCCATTCTGATGGGTAATGGTTTCTCAGAGTAGTTTTTAATTTGCATTTATCTTACGAGAGAGGTCAAACAACTTTTCTTTTGATGAGGAATCATTTACATTTCTATATTGTAAGCTATCTGGTTGTGGTCGGATTTTCTGAGGTGGTTCTTCAGACTTTTATGCTGAGAGAGCTGAACATGTCTGGACTGTGGGAGAACACATCATTTACAAACACAGCAGTGTACAGAAAATATTTTCAAGTTTCTGTATGGTCAAGCCTTTCCGAACAAAAATACCGGCAACCTGGTTCAAAGGTTAACAGTCCTAAGATAGTGAAATAACCTGGAAAGAGATTTACAGGCCTACCTTCCCCAGAGATATGTTTACATTTCAAAGAGGGATAAAACTAGGAACCATACATTTATATTCCAAAAGGTTTTAACAACTTGGGTACCTCCTGGACAGAATTCATTTACATAAAAGAGAAAACGTGGCTGGGCACGGTGGCTCACACCTGTAATCCCAGCACTTTGAGAGGCCGAGGCAGTCAGATTACCTGAGGTCAGGAGTTCCAGATCAGCCTGGCCAACACGGTGAAACCCCGTCTCTATTAAAAAATAAAATAAAATAAAAAATAAAAAATAAATTAGCCAGGTGTGGTGGTGAGTGCCTGTAATCCCAGCTACTTGGGAAGCTGAGGCAGGAGAATCACTTGAACCTGGAAGGCAGAGGCTGCAGTGAGCCAAGACTATGTCTAGCCTCGGCAACAAGAACGAAACTTCATCTTAAAAAAAAAAAAAAAAAAAAAGAGAAATGTTTCTCTCCTGCCCTCAGGAGGAGCACCAATTTCTAAATAAATAAACTCCTAGATTCATGATTGTCTGGTTCCCCAACTGTAGCACAGACCTCCGCTGTATGTGCAGTATCCATCTGCCCTCATCACATTGCTCCAAGAGTGGGAATGGAACATGGGAAACTGACATGCTTACTGTGCAAAGTAACGTTTGTTCTCTGATCCCAAAACCTTGCATTTGCTTTTAGGAAAAAATTATATAGCTATTCAAAAGCTTATCAGATTCCTACAATACTTTGACTATATGGGTTTTAGTCATATAAAAAAAGACAAATTATACATTTTCTATTTAAGGGCTCTTTACTGGATGAGGCTTCTTTCTCATTCTTCCTACATTTCCAACTTAAAATCAATCATGCAGAAGTAACAGACTGTGGATAGTCCTTCCTATCTCTAATACCTAATAGTTTGTCTTCCCCATAAGCTGCCCCTACCACCTTCTTCTGACATCAGTCTCATACTCCAGCCCCTCATATTCCAGTCACAGGCAGGTCAGTCAGACCTGTCCAATCATAAAACTCTATTCTACTAGCAACAGAAATCAGTCCAACTGAAGGAAGCATACGCCAAAAAGCCAATCAGATGATTTCCCATTGATATGCAGAAATTCGTCTTGAGCTATGAACCTGAGGCTGCTGGTAGACATATTCTCTATAGAAAAAAAGAAAAAAGCATAATGTTCTCATTTTTGGTATTCATTTAATCAATACATACGTATTAAATGTGTTCCATGAAAACACCATTCTAGGCTGTGGGTACCTATAGAAACACTTGCCTCTAAAAACACACAATCCTGTTATAAGCACAGTCATGTACACTGAAGAGGACATACCATACTAAATAGTTTTCTGTTGTCTCCAACTGAGACTAGAGCTATATCTTAAAGAAGAATCTCAATAAACAGATGTAAAGCAGGAGGAGGAGGAGATGAAGAACATTGCAGGGAGGACAGAGGGAGCAGCATGGATATGTTTTGCCTGGAGAATAAGGAAGGCCCCCGTCCAGATGGTGCAGAGGGTTTATATAGGGGACTCATGGGCAATAATTGCTTATGCCAAGTGCAGTCACCAGGAAGCCAGAAACAGTGATGCATATATTACACAATTAATACAAACCCATTATTGAATGACAAAACATTAGGCAATACAGGAAAAAACCAAGTCCCAGAGGCACTAACTGATTTGTTTAAGGACACAGTTAGTTGGTAGCAGTCAAGTAATTGAGTTATTCTGAATCCTAACCTTGGATTCATTCTACTTCATTGTCCTGGCCCAAATGTACCCTTCTCAATAAGATTTCTAGTTTGGATGCTTTCTATTTGCTGGTCTTTTTATACTTTCTAAGCAAAAATATATAGAAATGATGTAAAAAGAAAAACATTCTCATCTGTATAAAACTTTAGGTTATAGACCATGGAAGTAAAATTTATACCATCTGCTTGGCCCACGTATTTTCCAAAATAATGAAATTTTAATATCTGCATACAGAGTGCTCCATAACATAGAACACTTTTTAAAATATGCTTTCTTTTTTCTATTTTCTTTTTTTTCTTTTTTTTTTTGGTTTATTGTTTCCTCTGAAGAAAAAAAAATATCTGGCAGAATCTCATAGATCTTTTAACCTAGTCATGCTCACATGGCCACAAACTTGAATCAGCTATCAAATTTACAAAAATGACGTTTCAGTATAATCCATTCAGTGAAGAATGAGCTACTGTATGCATATCTAAATATGTTATCACTGAATGTGCTTTCACCCCTCCTCAGCCTCCTGCAGCAACCGGACTTTGTAAATGAGATCTATGAAGATGGGTCTGGTCATGCATGTACTTACTACCAAGCTGTTGGCAATTTGTTATAATTCAGATTTTACTGAAGAGCCCATCAAATATGCCACATAAGTATTTAATGTGTCTGCTGTAGATCCAATTTATTGTGTTTTCATCAGCCTAGATTGTTTTATAAGAAAATGAACAGGTATATTTGTACATAATGCTACCCTATAATTCTTAGCATACTAATAATCTACAAAATTTTCTTAAATTTAACTCAGCATTCATAACAAGACAAGAAGCATTCTTAAGCAAAGCACTGTCTTTACTAAGGAAAGAAAATTCATGGAAAATAAACCACAGATGTGTTATCACTCTTTGGGTACCTCTCAATTTTCCAGCCATTCAGTGAGGGCAGCCAGGTGGTAAAGTGGGAGTCTCCCTACAGTGACCTACCCCTGCAGCCATTCACCTGTCTACACAGGGGCTTGCCTCGGTGTAAACACCTTCAGCAGCAACATCCAGTTCAGTCAAGGCTGTTTGATTATTCTGCCCTTTTATAGATTCTTCTTAGTAATGTACTCCCAACCCCACTCCCTTTTCACTATGTCCACAGTACATAGGTTCCAATCTGTCCTGTTTGAACTTGTCCCTATTGTCCCTATTTTGGGTTATTTCTTTACTTTAGGGCAGTCATGCACATTATGTTGCCCACCACAACCCACTTCCTTCAAGGATATCTGACAATGTCTAGAGACATCTTGGTAGTTACAACTTGGCATGTAGAAGAAAGAGATGCTACAAACATCTAGCAGATGGAGCCAGGGATGCTTCTAAGCATCCCATAATGGACAAAACAGTTCCCAGAACTCTCCCCAGGAAACAATTATTCAGACCAAAGTGTCAATAGTACAGAGGTTGAGAATATCTGAGTTAGGGTCTTGAATCTAATGGCACAGAATTTTTTTTAAATAAAATATCAAACAAAAAATCAATGGGTACAACCTAGTACGCGTGGCAGCCTCAACAACAACAACCAAAACCACGACATTTTGTTTTCTTTTTCCTTATCTTTCCTCTTGGCATTTTTCCCTTTTTTCCCACTGCCACCCTCTTTCACCCTACAATGTACTCTCATGACAAAATTTGATAGAGTCACATAGAGAAGTGGCCAATTCAACATGGCTCTAAAATTGTTGAAGTCAGAAACAAAACTAACCAAAAGGTAGATAATTTGGTATCAGGGACATGCACAGCGGTTTCCATTTTGAGGACATATATCTTATGTCTCCTTAGCACACACACATAATGACATTAGAGCTAAATCATTTTAGACAACATACACACACACACACACGCACACACACACACACACACACCCCCCAACAAAACTTTGTACAAACATAATTACAGAACTGATCCTGTGGTCATCCTCACACTCCGTGTGTCTACTCTATGCAAGCACATTCCCCAGCAATTCTAATTAGCAATCAGTGAGTTAACAGCTAAAGTTTTCTTCTTTCATTTCTTTGGCAATCTCTCTAGTTATTCGCAAAATAATAACGTTATTCCTGTTTCAGAAAGAGAAGAACAACTGGGGACGAATACCAAAGAAATTGTATACCTTCGTATTCTAGCTCTTAGTCCACTGACACCCACTTTTCCTTAATGCTTATTCCTATATTTTCAATTAAAGTTATATATAAGCTGTCTATTTCAGTCTCTACCTGGTTACTTTCCTAGTTAACTTCAATAAGTCCTGAACAGTAGAATTTAAATGTCCTGCTCATCTACCGTATTCAATTAGGAATTGGATGTAGACATCAAAATAAGAAAGGTGCCATTAGTTAAGCCCCCAGAGTGCTCAATCGTTGCCAGCTAGGATAAAAATTTTAACAACTCAGAACAAGAGCAAAAATCTTGATTAGCAACAACAATCCAGGATGAACGACTGTTTGTTTTTTTAAAGTAGAAAAATCAACCAGAACATTATTTACATATCAAGACTTTGGGTGAAAATTATGTTAAACTATTACAGTCAACTAAGCAATTGTCCTTGCCTTTAGATTTTGACCTAGTAAGCGGCACTCCTGTTGTCAAAGCAGTCCAAGACACAATAAGAAAAAGTTCTAAAATGTCATTTGAACAGTGCCTGAGTTATCTGTGGGTAGAAAGTCAGATGAAAATTGGCAATATGCTCTGTATCTTTCATCTGCCACAAGTGTCCTTCCCACCCATCATGAGTGGGCAGGAACTGAGTCCTGCCTCTAGGTCTTCCACCCTTCTGGTATTGTTTATCTAGTGTCAGACCCAAGTGAGTGTTACTCTGTCAGAAATCCCACATGAAGCTAAGACTTTGTACAAGAATAGAGCTGATGGGCTAGGAGCTGAAAGCCACAGAAATGTGAGATGGTCTCCCTAAAGGTTACTAAGAAAAAGTCCTTAATTTGGAGAATTAGAAAAAAAAATACCTTTTTATAACTCTTCCAAGTGAGGAAAGAAATACTGTATGGCTTGCTTTGTGTTACTCAATTGAATGTAAAGGGCAAGCTTATATGAAAGAAAGCAGTGCGGACTCTCAGGTAATTCAAATACAGTTATATCTTGTCATCATTATTTTTGTTATTATTTATAATTCTAAGTCTGTAAGGATGTTCCAAGGGCAACAATCTCTAGATGTGCTCTTTATAACATGATGCCATGCCATTCTGTTTCTGCTTATATTTCAAAGAGAATGACCAATACCTGTGTTTATGTATTGTGTTTTCCTTGCTATTCCAGGCTAACAAATACCTACAGAACTCTTTGTAAATAATCTTTTCCCCATAAAAAGCAACGTATTTCTACCAACATATCTCATCATGCAGAACTTGGAACACAGCTATAGCTGACCTTTCAGAGATGGCTATTTTTAAAATGCCTAGTGGCATCCAAAGCTCATATGCAAAACCATGAAGGTCCCCCTTAGGGTTTGAGGGGAGAGGCCCTTCTGTGCATATATATGCACCAATTCATTATTCATTAACAACCTTATCCAATGTGGACTTACATTCTCTTTTTCTATTCCCTAGTCTCCTTTCATTCCTTGGACTATATATCTATTTTCATATATACAAATATACGAGGCCTGAGGAAGCCAAAAGACACTGGTCAAGAGGGGAGAACTACTTAAAACAGGCCAGTCTTTTATATATTCTCCAGAGCTGTAGATTGTTCTAATTCAGTTGAAGTATTTTTTTTCACCCCAATGCATGTGCAAGCTCTGACAAACTTCCATAAGTAACCATGCCTTACCATAGCAGTGAGTCCTGTGAGCAGCCACACGCCCCTGAAGAAGGGCATGTAAAGCTTTCCTAGAAAGAAAGGGAATATGCTGAAAGCCTAACTCTTTGTCAGCAGCCACCACCTTTCTTTGAGCACATCACATCCACGCACTATCTAGAGCCTTTATGCTTTCCACTGGCTGTTCACAGTTTTTCCTTAATGTCCTATCCTCTCAAGCAATAAATGAAGAAAAGGTTAACTTACAGATTCCAAGTTTTTATCACATCTGCACTATTTTATAACCCTGTGACCTCATTCCAGTCTCTTAGCCAATTCAAACCGTAATTTTCTCAAACCATAAAATTATCTCATCCACAATTGGAGATAATGAAGTAAGCAGAAAAATTTTATTAGGTGTTTGTGAGAATCAAATGATCTACATGAAAACTATAAAGAAATATATGCATGCAAAGCAGTAAAATTGTCATTCTCCTAATATCTCCTAATGTTATTCCAATTCGAACTCAAAAAACAAAGAGAAAACTCAAGTACTCTATCCATTCCACGATTATGTGCAATTTAGAAGCATAAAGGCCTACAGAAATCAATGACACAGATTTATTCAGATATGGAAACTAATCAAGATATTAACATTTTGGCCAGACCTAATACCAATGCTTACCTGTTTCAGAAAGTAATTTTGTAGCTTCCAGCACCTTCTCAGTATAAACCCCAGCTTCATAGTTCTCCATCTCAGCATTGATGATGTGTATGACTCGAGCTGCCCGGCCCCTGATGGCCCCTGCTGTCCGGTCCAGAGTGTCCACATCGCCCTCTTGGAGGGCTATCACACACTTGTTCACATCCTCCAAGATGTGATTTTCTATGGAGAGGACACATACACATTTAGATGACTTTACATCACTCAGAACTTAACCAATTAAAATTGATTCAACCATCATGAGCCCTTGCCTTGGACACATCTCAATGCATGCCTAATAATACTAAAATTGTATGTAAAGGACATAGTTTATAATTACAATAGTGGTTCTCAAACCTGAACATCAGCCAGAGGGCTCGTAGCATCACACAGATTGCTGGGTTCCACTCCTAGAGTTTCCGATTCAGTAAGTCTGGGATAGAGCCCAAGAAATTGAGTTTCTATCAAGTTCTCATATGACATTAATGCCACTGGTTTGAAGACAACATTCTGAGGACCACTGACTTAAAGAATATCCCTTCTTTTGTTTCGAAGTTTGATACTTACACACGAGAAGGCCTTTTAGAAGTTGTAGCGGCCAACATGAAGTCAATCTGACCAAGTATAAATGTCCATAAATAAAACCAGAGTCAAAGCTTTGGGCAAATGTTTGTTTAATCATGTTTTCATTAAGAAAACATTTGAGGAAAAACTAAACAAATATCACTCAGTTAGTCTTTTAAAATTATGTCATGCACATGGTATACACAATGGGAAAACTGATTAGGTGAAGATGATCAGAGTTTCTCACAATTAAAAGACAATCCAGTCTCGTGGCTAGTTCCCTCACATTATAGTCAAGGTCTGCATAACTTTCACGTCATTGCCCAAAGTAGAAATCAAGCAGGCAGGAGGGGAGGCTTCACTCTCTAATGGCATAGAGAAAACACATTATTTGTTCCCTTGCAGTTTTAACAAGTGTATAATTTTGTATTTTTCATTTCCCATGTGAGATCTTTAATTCTATTCCTTGTGCATTCTTTAGAAGCAGAATTCTAAGGAAATGTTCGAAAGGTTTACTGCTCTGTGGAAATAACTTAAGCTGAACACACACATACATGCATACACACAAAGTAATAAACTGCATGTTTGTGTTCCCTTAAAATTCATATGTTAAAATTCTAACTCCCAAAGGGGTAGTATTAAGGGGTGCAGACTTCAGGAGGTGATTATGAGGGCAGAATCCTAAGGAATGGATTTAGTATCCTTACAAAAGAGACCTCAGAGATCTCTCCCTCTTTCTCTACCATGCAACGTTCCCGTGAGAAGACTATGAGGAAGTAGAGTCCTTTGTCTTGGAATTCCCAGCCTCCAGAACCATGAGATATAAATTTCTATTGATTATAAACAACACAGTTTATGGTATTTTCCAAAACACACCAAGACATGAACACATAAAAATATGTGCTTTTTGATAAATATATTTTTTAAAGTCTTAAGTAACCTGTTAATATTTTAAAATTATAACTGCCAAATCCAACCAATAGTTTATAAAGAGTTAAAATAAAATATTACCTCTTTAAAAAGCTTTTAGGGCTAGTTCTGATTTTAAATTTCCTAAAGAAGGAAAAAAGGGAGAGTATCCAGCAAATCCTAGTCTCCACTACTGATCTCCCCTACTCTCACTAAGCACTTAGAAAATTTATTTTTTTAGGACACAGTATAGAAAGTTGCAAGTTATAACTGACTTTTCATAAAGAACATCCATTTTGACCTCATACAGTGTGATTCTCACTCAAACCATTATAAATTACTGATTTCTACATTCTCTAGTTCTTTAATTTCAACTATAAATTAGAATAGAAAAATAATGAAATGTTTAAATTTTAAAATTTAGATTCCTAAAACTCACAAAAAGTAGTACTTTCCAAATCAGGACGTTTTTTTGAGACATGACATTTTAATGAAAACGTGATTAAACATATGAACACAGTATATACCAAAAAGGATATCTGAGACAAATGTTTACTCAAATGAATATTGTTACAGAATTTTAAATATAAAACTTTGATTATAAGAAGCTTCTCTTCCTGTCCTGTGGAATTTCTTAAGACAATTAAAATGTGTCCTGGCCCCTGAGAGTAAGTAACTAGAAAAGGATTTGTGTCTAAATCACACATCCATCTGCTATTTTCTTTGAATAACAGTAATACAAGAACGGGCAAAGTTTCATGCAGAGTTTAGAAATGGTACTTTGGAGTTGAGTAAAACCTAGTGAGACGTCTGTTGATTATATTAGATACTGATCTTTCCAGAGTTAATAGTTTTGTTTTTAATTTGTAAGAAAACTATTCATGACCCAATATGTTAAAATGAAAACGTATGTTGTTTTTTTTTTAATGGGACTATCCAAAAGTAGAAATATGCAACTATTTTAAGAGGCAAGAAATATGTTTTTATAGATATTATTATACCTATTTAAAATAAACCAGTATATGCTAAAAATCCATAATAACAAAAACATTGCTATTAATTACTCAAATCATCAACAAATTTGTTATATAGGTTAATAATGTCGTGTGAACAAAATATTAGCTTTATAATTTACTTTTTTTTTTTTTTTTTGAGACGGAATCTCCCTCTGTCACCCAGGCTGGAGTGCAGTGATACAATCTCAGTTCACTACAACCTCCATCTGCCAAGTTCAAGAGATTCTCCTGCCTCAGTCTCCTGAGTAGAGGGGATTACAGATATGCACCATCACACCTAGCTATTTTTTTTTTTGTCTTTTTAGTAGAGACGGGTTTTCACCATGTGGGTCAGGCTGCTCTCAAACTCCTGACCTCAAATGATCCACGTGTCTCGGTCTCCCAAAGTGCTGGGATTACAGGCATGAGCCACCAGGCCCAGCCTAATTGACTAATTTTTATAAATAAACTTTTAAAATTTTAAGATATAATCATGCAACATAAATCATTTCAGTCAACAATAGACCACATATTTGAAGGTAGTCCCATAAGATTATGTCATATTTTTACTGTACTTTTAAAATATTTATACATGTTTAGATATACAAAACTTACTACTGTATTCCAATTGCTTACAGTTTTCAGTACAGTAACATGCTGTACAAGTTTGTAGCCTAAGAGCAATAGGTTGTACCATACAGTGTAAGTATGCAGTAAGCAATGACATCTAGGTGTGTGAATACAGTATATGATGTTCACACAAAGATGAAATTGCCCAATGATGCATTTCCCAGAACGTATGCCTGTCGTTAAGCAACATATAATTACAGTTTACTCAGTGGTTTTCTACCTTCTCCAATTCAGGTCCCTTTTTATGATAAAAAAAAGAGTCACAGTTTCTTCATGATAGTAGTTGTATTGATGGATGGTAGACATGTAAAAGCTACTACGGTTCAGAATGTTTTCAAATAGATTTGTATTTTATTAATAATGTACAGGCATGTCTTGCTTTATTGTGTATCACATATTGGTGGGGTGTTTTGTTTTGTTTTTTGTTTTTTCCAAATACAAATTGAAGGTTTGTTGCAACTCTGCCTCAAGCAAGTCTGTTGGCGCCATTGTTCCAACAGCATATACTCATTTCCTATCTCTGTGTCACAGTTTTGTGATTGTTGCATTATTTCAAATTTTTCATTATTGTTTTGATGATCTGTGATCAGTGATCTTTGTTACTATAGCAACTGTTTTGGGGCATCAGGAACCATGCCCACATAAGATGGCAAACTTAATAAATGTTGGGCGTGTTCTGCCTGCTCCACCAAGATGGTCGTTTGTCATCTCTCTCTCTTCTCAAGCTTCTTATTCCCTGAGACACAACAATATTAAAAGTAGGTCAATTAATAACCCTATAATGACCTCTAAGTATTCAAGTGAAAGGAAGGGTCACACATTTCTCACTTGAAATCAAAAGCTAGAAACGATTAAGCTTAGTGAGGAAGACATGTCACAAGTCAAGAGAGGCCAAACAGCCAACTTGTTTAAGTACAAGAAAAAGTTCTTGAAAGACATTAAATGTGCTACTCTAATGAACACACATATAAGAAAACGAAGCAGCCTAATTGCTAATATGGAGAAAGTCTGAGTGGTCTAAATAGAAGATAGTATCAGCCACAGCTTTCCTTTAAGCCAAAGCCCAATCTTGACAAGACCCTAACGCTCTTTAATTCTATGAAGGCTGAGAGAGGTGAGAAAGCTGCAGAAGAAAAGTTGGCAACTAGTAGAGGTTGGTTTATGATGTTTAAGAAAGAAACTATCTCCATAACATAAAAGTGCAAGTTAAAGCAGCAAGTGCCGATGTAGATAGAACCTGTGGCAAGTTATCCTAAAGATTTGGCTAAGATCATTGATTAAAGGGAGAAAACAGTAAGTTTTCAATCTAGACAAGACAGTCTTCTACTGGAAGGTGCCATTTACAACTTTCATAGCTGGAGAGAAGTCAATGACTGGCTTCAAAGGACAGGCTGACTCTCTTATTAGGGGCTAATACAGTTGATTTTTAGGTTGAACCCAATGCTCATTTACCACTTTGAAAATCCTAGGGCCCTAAGAGTTATGCTTAAATCTACTCTGCCTGTGCTCCATAAATGGATCAATGAGGCCTGATGACAGCACATCTGTTTATAGCATGGTTTACTGAATATTTCAAGTCCACTGTTGAAACCTACTGCTCAGAATAAAAATAACAATTCTTTTCAAAATGTTATTGCTCACTGAAAATGCACCTGGTCACCCAAGAGCTCTCATTGAGATGTACACAGAGATTAGTAGTGCTTTCCTGCTTGATAACACTCTGCAGATAACATTCTGCAGCAGATGGATCAAGGAGTCATTTTGACTTTCAAGTCTTATTATTTAGAAAATTCATTTTATAAGGATATAACTGCAATAGATAGTGATTCTCCGGATGAATCTGGGCAAAGAAAATTAAAGACCTTCTGGAAGGAATTCACCATCCTAGTTGCCACTAAGAACATCCATGACTGATTCACCGGAGAAAGTCAAAATATCAACATTAACAGGAGTTTGGAAGAAGTTGATCCCAACCCTCACAGTCGACTTTCAAGGGTTCAAGACTTCAGTGGAGGAAGAAAGTGCATTTCTAGTGGAAATAACAAGAGAACTAGAATTAGAAGTGGAGCCTAAAGATGTGACTGAATTGCTGCAATGTCATGATCAAACTTCATGGATGAGGAATTGCTTCTTATGTACAAGCGAAGTGGCTTCTTGAGATGTAATCTATCCCTAACTATGATAGTGTGAACATTGTTGAAATGACAACAAAGGATTTAAAATATTACATAAATGTAGTGGATAAAGCAGCAGCACAGTTTGGGAGGATTGACTCTAATTTGAAAGACGTTCTACTGTGGATAAAGTGCTGTCAAACAGCATATCACATGCTACAGAGAAATCTTTTACAAAGGAATAGTCAATCAACGCAGCAAACTTCATTGCTACCTTACTTTAAGAAATTGCCATAGCCACACCAACCTTGAGGAACCACACGGGAACCCTTACTCAGATCATCACCAAGGAAACCCCCCACCGCCCCCACCAAAGAGATTATGTCTGGCTGGAAGGTCAGAATGATCTTTAGCATTTTTTAGAAATGAAGTATTTTTAAATAAAGGTATGTACATTTTTTAAACATAATCCTACTGCACAGTTAATGGACTACACTGCACTGTAAACATAACTTTTATATGCACTGGGAATCCAAAAAATTTGCACGATTCACCTTATTACAATTGGTGTTTTACTGCAGTAGTTGAAACAGAACTGGCAATATATTCGAGGTCTGCTCGTATTTGGAAACAAAGTCATACCTGTTTATGTAGACATGAACATGAACTTTTTGGTCAGAAGACCATACTTGGTGTATATATGGATTTTTGAACCCCCTGTAATAACTTCCCCACCCGTATACCCTGTGCCTTCAGGTCTAGCTCCTACAGTTAGTAAGCATGCTAATCTAGTATATATCAAGGAGGGCAGTCAATTATTTGAAGGCAGAATACATACTTGATTCATATTTGCATTCCTGACAGTGGCCTATAGGCAGGAGGCAATCAAAAGAGAGATACTGAATGAACATGCCCACTGAGAAGGGGCGATCAGTTACACACTTTTATTCTAAGGTGTTTTGAAAAGAAAGAATTCATGAAGTAAAGAGGGAGAGGAATGATGTTGCAAGTAGAAAGGAATTGAGATGAAAATAGTAATAAAAGGCAAATGTATTCTGGAGATTATTCCCTTGCTGGGAAAAACTACAATGTTTTGGTGGCACACTCTAATATCAAGTGTGGTATTTAAACATGTCATGAAATATTTGATTGCAACATACTTTATTGTAAACTTCCTTACATTTTGCAACATTACTATTTTAGAAATGATATAATGTTGTTATGAAAAAAATCAATAATGACCAAACTCTTTCACTATTGTAAACCACAAGGCTGTAGATTCAAAAAAATTAAAGTTCACTGTGAATTTTTAAAAGAAAACAAACTTAAGACTGTAGAGTTAAAAAAATAAGGAAAAGTAAAAAACAAACAAACAAACAAACAAAAAAAACTCTTGGACATTATGAGATCAAGTTAATAGCTTTTTCAGATCTTAGCTTCCTACTACTTTCTGAGCCAAATCCAAGAATTAAACTGTCACATGATTAATGCCAAGATGCTTATTTTAAAACATTATTAAAAATTGTAGGTTTTCCGAAGTGGGAAAAAGTTTAAATGTTATAACAGTCATTCTACTTTTTTACGTGCACAGGCCACATCTGAAAATTGGTTTTGCTCCTGTAATGTTAATAGCTAGCATCATTGCTCCCCAAACTTGTTGCATTTCATATGGACAAATTTAATATCAGATATAGAAGTTAGGGTAGCATTAAAAAAAAATAAAAAAACTACCATCTTTTAAAAACAAAGATCTGTTTTTATTGTTTTTTAAATAGAGTTTTCTGCCCAAAGAGATATTCCCCTAAGAAGAAACTGATATATAAAATGTCATTAATGCCATTTCAAAATATCTCCTGGGCCAAACTTGCAATTTACTGATGTAAATGTTTGACTCTAGCTCAGAGAGAAGATGAGAAGTAGTTTCCCTACCTATTGGGCTGTGTCCACAGCCTACCAGCAGGACAGAGTGGGCTGTATCATTATTTGTCAAACTCCGTCTGTGGAAAGGTGCCTGCTGCCTCTGATTGTCAACTCCAAAGGCATGCTCCAGCAGGCCCTGCCAAGCTGGCTTTCTGACAGCGCCTGTTCCTTTTCCTGCCATGGCATGCTGTGGCACTTGTACCACTGGGGTTGGACTGCACAGTATTATCAGCAGAAGCCAAAGTCTTTTCTTCTTGCTGGTAATAATGAGATGCACAACGGAATGGCAAGGAGAAAAGGGAGCAAAGAGGCAGGGCTCGGGGGAGGAAAATTAAGAAGCTTTGCCCTATTGAAAAACTCTGAGATAAGACCTCCTTCACCTTGCTTGTTCCCACCCTCAGAAATTTTTGTACATGCATTTAAAAGAATAGTTGGAAACGTTGTAAGTTCTGAAATGATTCCTCTCTGGAAAAGGCAGTGTACAGGTATTTCTTATTGATTTGAAGGCAGAAGGGGATGCAGAAGATTTCCAGGGGCTGTCAGGATGGCTGTGTGAAATCTGAGGCTGGTTGGGAAAGGCTCTTATTTGGAGCACCATAGTTATCCTGGGAAAAAAAAAAAAACTGACCATATACTATAAAGATTAGTATCAGTGGCCACCTTGGTATTCTCCAACACCCAAATCACCAACATACCTATCTAAGCAATTTCCAAATACCTTATGAGAGATTCATTTTGTGGGGTTATCTTTTACAAGATTAGGACTCAGCTATCAGCAAAGCAGAAAATAATAAAGCAGAAATGGGCCATGTGTGGTGGCTCATGCCTGTAATCCCAGCACTTTGGGAAGCCAAGGCAGGCGGATCACCTGAGGTCTGGAGTTTGAGACCAGCCTGACCAACATGGAGAAACCCGGTCTCTACTAAAAACACAAAGTTAGCCGGGCGTGGTGGCTCATGCCTGTAATCCCAGCTACTCTGGAGGCTGAGGCAGGAGAAGGGCTTGAATCCAGGAGGCGGAGGTTGCGGTGAGCCAAGATTGTGCCATTGCACTCCAGCCTGGGCAACAAGAGTGAAACTTTGTCTAAAAAAAAAAAAAAAAAAAAGAAAGAAAAGAAAAAAGCAGAAATGACAACATATTGAGTTCTTTTATCAGCTAAACTCTAGATATGGTGATATTTAAATGAATAGTTGCTTTGACGAGTCATCAAAAATGAAGACCTTGGGAATAAAAAACAAGACAGGTTTCAGATAGGGATTAAAGATTAGAATGAGAATGCCAGAGGTGGAAAAAGCAAGCTGGAATGAAAGCAGAAAGCACCAAAGGAAATTTCCTTTCTATCTTGACTTACTGAGAATTATATAGTTTCTGAAAAGAGGATGATCTGGATCTTAATACCATCTCTGCCAAGTTACCTACCCTCTCAATGACTTAGTTTTCTTAAAACAAAACCTAGAATTACTAGTACCTATTTTATAGATTTTTGATGAGAATTAAATCAAGCAGCAGAGAGTAAGGTAAATTCTAGCCACAGGCCACATGTTACATCAATGTTCCCATCTGCCTTGGCTTGCCCCATCATTGAAAAGCTGGCTTTTTGATTATCCATCAAATCTACAGATTTGACTACGCTGTTCTTAGACAAGCCCCAGTGGGAATTTATTTTGTTTCTTCCGGAAAAGAAAAGGCTGCAACTAGAAATATTTCTAAACATGACGGCCCCCTTCAGAAATCACTTCCACACTGTTGCGGGCAGAGATCCTGTCTGCCAGGTTCCCACCAACAGTGATGCAATGTCTCCCTCAGCCCTCAGTCAGCCAAGAACCAGCAGGTCATCAGGGCTAGTACTGCCTGAGTCAGTAGGTGTGAGTTCCACACACCTGTGTAGAATCAACACCCGGCCAATTTGAATTTCCAAGGGTCAGCCGGCTCTTTCAACACCTCACAAAGACGACTGATGTTTCCGGTGACCTCCTCCTCACAGAGATTCTTCCAGGTGAACTGGGCCAAATAAGTTAGGTCAAAAGCATTTGGAAAAATGCCCATTTGCTGGCTGGCAGACCAGTCTTGAAACAGACTCCATGAGTCCTGTTAAAGGGCAAACTGACTCCACAGTTATTCATGTCTATGATCATCCTCCAGTCTGGCTTCATTTACAAAGAAAGTTATAATTTCAAGTGATGAGTTCTATTTTATTTCACTCACTTCCTTCTACAACCTCATAGACAAGTGCTCAAAGCCTTCATAGCTACCAAGTCCCTGCTAAGGGGTAAGTTCTGTGGCTGATATCTCTACCTGTGTTATCGCAAACCTCCCCTTGTTGGAAAAAAACAACAAAAACTTAACATAGCCAAATTGGAGTAACTGATCACCTATTTTTAAGATATAAACTGTGTAGATTAATGAATCTCATATTCCCTGGCCCTTTTTTATGTGAGTGATTCAGATACATCAAAGGCCATCCTGCTTTATAAACTCCAAACACTAAAAAGGAATATAAGCCACCTTAAATAATGTATTCCCTTTTAATGCCTTGACTCCATGTCTTGAAATAACAAACACCGAAGCATTTAAGAGGGTGTTACAATCACATTTGCAGAGATGATCAAAAAAGCTCAAAGATCTAAGGAGTGTGCCTGAAACACAGACCCATGACATTTGTGAGACATTCCTTATGTCATTCAGTTGTCATCCTCCAGCTGCCTTGTAAGGGACCTGTTTGTGATGATTACCTGAGACAGAGAGGAAGTCATCCACTGAGGTGATGTCATCCACGGCCTCTGTCAACACTCGGACCTGCTTCTCCCACTGGTCTTTGAAGACGTCCATGTTATCCTGAGCAACTTTGCTCTGTGGTCGGGCAGCCAGTGTCAGAGCGGCATTGATGACCTATTTGTTGGAAACAATCCAGGGACATGATGACCACACACTTCAAGAGAGGAATAAGCCAGTCAAAGACCATGTTAAAACCATGTACCCTGTACGTTCTACAGATAAGTGGGTTCTTGGTGTTCAGAAGGACAACCAAACACATAAAAGATAAAGTAGGTTTTCAACTACCATTAATTTCTGTTTGCTTCATTTTAAGACATAATAGTTTGCCTCAGGTTTCAAAAAGTATTTGCTGGACAAGTCTCATTTACTTAGCACAGATACAGCAGAAATGCCACTCTTGCTTTCCACATGTGCAAGTTTATGATTTAGCTGCCAAGACAAGGTAAATAGATATGGAACATTTAAATCACAACCCAAAACAAATAGAACAAAGTCAACAGGAGTGGAGAGTGCAGTGGCACAATCCCAGCTCCCTGCAGCCTCGAACTCCTGAGCCCCAGCAATCCTCCCACCTCAGCCTCCCCAGTAACTGGGACTACAGGAATGCACCACCACACCCAGCTAATTTATTTTTTGTAGAGATGGAGTCTCACTATGTTGCCCAGGCCGGCCTTGAACCCCTGGCCTCAATCAATCCTCCCACTTCAGCCTCCCAGAGCACTGGGATTACAGGTGTGAGCCACCATGCCCAGCCCCTGCCATGGTAATTCTGAAGAGACCGGTGTAGTTTATTCTTTCTGAGAAAGGTAGAACTTGAAATGGCTCATGAATGAGTAGCATTTTCCAGCAAGAGGAAATAGAGAAAGGAAAGGAAGGGCACAAGGGCTGGAGTGGAGAAGGTCACTGACAAGCTTTTGAAACAAAGTGAATGAGGCTTACCTGGGGACACAGGCTGTCAATCTGGGTGGCTGCCATCCGAACTAATTTCACCCCTTCTTCATTGTTGGAGATGGAACAGGCTAAATTGGCAACCTGTATTGAAGAGGATTTTAGTGAATATTAGGTTGGGGCAAAGGGAAAGTATACTGTTGCTCGGCCTTGTACCTTCTCTGGCAGATGTCTCTTCCAGGAGAATTCTTTCGGAAATAAAATAAGGGTACCCTCGCCTTCATGTAGAACCAACTATTACTACTTCTTATGCTAATTTAGGCATTTCTGTCAGAAGAGGCATTTCACGACTCTCAAGCATATGCAAGGTTGCGTTTTAACAGGGTTTTTGAACTGCTTTTTCTTATGAACTGCCTTGATCCGCCTACACTCTCTGGAGCCCTCTAAGACTCATCGTCAAATGCAAAAACCCTGTGATCTTGGCCGTATCAGTACTCATTTCTGACCCTGTAGAGTTGGGTGAGAAGAATGCTACAGGCAATTATTTGGGCTTGAGAGAATCATAGTAAGCTGACAATTATGGTGCCCTGCCCCCCAAAATTCCTGATCTGCCTGAAAATTTTAGTCCACTAATAGCCAACTCAAATGTTATTAGAGGCCAGCTGTTATGAGCAATGTGACAAAAAGGTTTGTAGCATTCAATACACAATGGTGGAGTACATAGTAAATTACAATGTGCAGATCTAGTATAAAGACATTCAAATTCGATGGCCTCCGTGGTTCCCGGCCCCTTCCATCTTCAAAGCCAACAGTTTTTCTTTTTTTCTTCTTTTTCCCATCCTGGGTTCCTGGCCCAAATTTGAATGTCTTCTTTACCCCCAATTCCTTGGTTCCTGGCCCCTTCCATCTTCAAACAGTTGGCTCTGAAGATGGATGGGGCCAGGAACTAAGGAGGGGAGAGGGAGCAAGACATTCAAATTTGATTTTTAGGAACACTACGGTACCCCAAACAGTCGGACTGAATTCAAGTTCCCAGGTCAAGTGGTTCAACTTGTGTTATTCCTTCTCTTGAAGGAGAGTTGGTAATTCAAGGTGAGATTGATTAGCCAAGGTCAGCAGCTACAAAGCCACCATCAAAAGACCAATCAGTCCCATCAGGCTGGTATCAAGACAACACAAGAATGGGGATATGAAACGTCAAATAAAAGGAGAAGGACAGCAAGGGGTAGGAGCTATGGAGCAAACAGAACAAGTGATTAGCAGATAGAATCCCCGGAGTCTTTTGGCCACCTGCTTTTTTGGTATCCTGCTTATGTCTGGTCTCCAAAACTGAGCTGCTCTCCTCCTATGCCTTAATGCCCTAGGATTTTAGAATGTACCACCCATGCTTATAGTTCCTAATGAGAAAGAAACCTTAGGCAGTATGACATAGTGACAAGAGTACAGGCCTGGAGATCAGAAGGCTCAACCACTGGGCATCTTTATAAGTCATTTCGCATCTTAGATTGCTGCTTCCTTATCAGCAACAGGAGATGAGTTGAGGGTGATAGAATACTTTTAAAGATTACTTCAATAAACCATTAGTGTAAAGAATAGGGTTTTGGAGTTATTAAGGGAGAAAAAGGATGCATTATATCTATTTCAGTGAGAAAATATACTAGGAGAAATTATGACAACTGAATTCCAAACATTACCATTCAGTTTCTTATAGTTTATAGTTTACACCTTTGATTTTCATTATTTTACTTAGTTTTCAAAATAAGTGTGAAAAGACATATGCCTTCTTGGGACCATTCACAGAAAAAAAGACATATGCCTTTTTGGGACCATTCACAGATATCTAAGGTTCTTAGATGTGTGGCAGGGACTAACGATGCAGGTCTCTTCAATTTCTTTTTCTTATATCATAATGTCTTCACTCCACATTTTTATTCATCTGTGTTATGTCTGTATTCTATATTCTATTTCACTTTTGATACAAGTGCCTGACTCAGTGCATGACACAGAATTGGTGTTTCATACATGTTTATTTAATAAATTAAACAATAGCTTGTAAACTTAGTGTAACTCATTGTAGACAGTAATTTGGAATACACAATGGTTAAATGGTGCCCTCAAAAATAAAGTTGAGCTTCACCCTTAATCTGTCAAGGCAAATGTTCACCTTCTAGCAGATATTAACCAACGATATGGTGTTAACCAATGGTTCCTACATTCTGATCCATGGTGTGAGTCCAGAATGCAGCTTCCCCTGTCCAAAGTGGCATGTGAGGGAAAAAAAACCCAGGATAGTGGAGAATCTTCTAGAAAGATACACGTATTTACAGTTCTACCTTTTAATATTCAATTAAATTTTCCCCATATCTGCTTTTGAACAATCTCTCATTCTATGAAACAGTGATAATTTTAGATGATGGCTATTTTTGCCCTGTACCATCCCTGCTTGCTGTGTGAAAGACTTGAGATCACACTTTTGCAAACAGTGAACAATTGCTAGAGTTTAGGACAACAACAATGTGAAAACTTAAAAATGCCCCGAGAATCAGGTAATTTTTTGCATTTCTGTAAAAAGCATAAGAAATTACCAACACTCTTAATGAAATAATGGATCCAGACCACGTCGAGCGACAACCAGATATCATGTGTTTCTTGACTGAGTGACATACCACTGTCTATGAAATATTCTCGCCAAAAGAAAAAAAGAAAAGATCAGCCATTTAGGATCAATTCTCAATTTACAGAAAATTCAAGAGAAAAAGAAACATGTAAAATAAAACTACATACACGCAATCATGAAACTCCTGATGGTTAAAAACTGTTGGAAAAAAGACATAGATCTCAGTTGTGTCCTGAATAGAAAAAAACAACAAACTGTAATATACATATATACATAAATATGTAAATAAGCAAAGACGACATTTATGAAACCATCAAGGAAATTTAAATATTAACTAGATATTTGATGATACTGACGAGTTATTAATATTTTAAAGTATGCTAATTGTCCTTTTTTTTAAGGAATCTATAGCTTTTAGAGATATATAATCAAGATGCTTGTGGATGAAATGATGTTTGGAATTTGCTTCACAATATCTGGGGTTGGGGAAATGGGTGGAAATGTAGACAAAACAAGATTGGCCATTAGTTTATAATTGAAGCTGAGTGACAGTATATGATGGTTCTTTACACATTCTTTACTTTGGGATATGCTTAATATTTTCCATACTAAAAACCTTTTAGGAAAAAAGTAGCAGCCACAACATATTATATCACCAGCTCTGGAAAACACTTTCCTGCATCCATGAGTGTCTCCAGGGAGCACAGTGTAAGCCAGGGAAACCTGAGCGTGGTTTGGAGTTGAGGCTTGCAGACAGCAGAGGGTACCTGCCTGAGCACCGATGAAGAGTGCTGTAACTGGACTCTGTCAGTCACAGCATAGCTCCCCAGATCACAGAGCTTCCCACTTATGCTGACTGCGAGTCACCTGGCAGAAGTCGACCCTGTGGGACTTAGAACTCAGGAGAGCTGGACTCTAATCGAGGGAAACACTAACCAGTAACTTCCACATAGTGAAAATAAACTTCTCTTTGTGTATCTTTTGAACTGTTTTCTCATCCTTTAAATTAAACTCTATTATCCCTTAGGCCTAATGAGGTAAACTCCTCACCAAACAGAATCTTAGTAGGGGGAAACCACGCTAGCAATGCTTGGCAAAAATAAAGACCTGGCACCTCTTCATAGTCCTCCAGTTATGTATTCTCTTTAATTGTACTGATCCATAAATCCTAAAGTCTGGCAGCCTACACTCTGCAACGTATTCCTGCTATTTAATTCCACTTAAAACTCAGAATTTCATTCACCTTGTATTTTCTTTGGAAACATTCTGAAAATATTTCCAATATGATGCTAAGGATTTCAGTATCTTCAGATGCCGGCTTACATATTTTAAGTTGGTCGTGGGCTCTATCCAAATACCTACCTTCCCTTTTTTATTTCGGCTTATCTTTCTCTGCTTCACACTGGAACCCATTGGCACAGTGGTGACTATCAACTTGGTTTTATATACTTTGATTTCTAGAATTTCCTCTGCAAATGATCCTTAGCTTCATTGCTTGAGGCTGTCCCCAATCAATAATGTAGCTTGGGCCAGATGCAGTGGCTCATGCCTATAATCCCAGCAATTTGAGAGGCTGGGGCTCCTAAGAAGCCAGGAGTTGAAGGCCAGCCTGGGCAATGTGGCGAAACCTCATTTCTACTAAAAATACAAAAAATAGCCAGGGTGTGGTGGCACACACCTGTATTCCAAAATACTCAGGAGGGCTGAAGCAGGAGAATTGCTTGAGACCGGGAAGTGCACGTTGCAGTGAGCCGAGATCATGTCACTGCACCCCAGCCTGGGTGACAGAGAGAGACTCCATCTCCAAAAAAGAAAAAAAAAATATAGTTTGAAATGCCAGCTAACACCTCAACCTCAACAACATCAGTCCAAGATAACTATACATAGTAGGTATCTCAAAATTGATGGCTTTTTAATTTTTTTTTTTTTTTTTTTTTTAAAGATGGAGTCTCACTCTGCTGCCCAGGCTGGAGTATAGTGGCAAGATCTCAGCTCAGCTCATTGTAACTTCTGCCTCCCAGGCTCAAGTGATTCTCCTGCCTCACTCAGCCTCACCAGTAGCTGGAGTTACAGGCACCCACCACTATGCCTGACTAATTTTTGTATTTTTAGTAGAGATTGGGTTTCACCATGTTGGTCAGGCTGGTCTCGAACTCCTAGCCTCAAGTGATTCACTTGCCTCAGCCGGCCTCCCAAAGTGCTAGGATTACAGGTATGAGCCACCACACCTGCCAGTATCTGATAATTGATTTCAACAACCTGTTCTTTAACTAGATCTCTGTTACAACATCAGAAACTGTGGTAAAGTAAATGTCCTATTTTTCAAAGCTACTATTTTCTCCTCTATGGTCAATTTCTCATGATAAAGGGTGATAAGAGGAAGTATGGAGGAGGAAGGGAATGGTGGACTGGAATTACTAAACATTTGAAAAGATTAATGTGAGTGAAAAAGCAGACAATAGACTACGAATACATTGCAACCTCAAAGATGTTGAACACCACAATTAAATCTGATAGAATTTTGAAAACTACTTGAGGCAACCAAGCAGAAAACGTTTATGATATACTTGCCCAACTGGGCCCCGCCTCTGCCTTCTCCACTGTTGAATTATTTACAACTTAACTGAAGCCACGAGATTTAATCGCCTTCCTGGAAGCTTAGAAAACAATACAGCATTTCATTAAGTATTAAATTTTGAGCAATTTAGATTGATCTGGGATTTCTGAAAGTGGAATAAATCATGACTGTAGGTGGTAGAGATCGTTGGTGAGCTAATTGTACTAAATACTTACCAATCTATTAGAAAGAAAAGCTCTCCTTCTTAACTTCTGAGAGCCTAATGGATCTGGGGAAGTAAAAGCTGAGAAGACTGGGCCAGTCTATCTCTGACATAGTACCTTAAAACCAGTTGTCTTGAGGGAAAGAAGGAAGCTTAGCAGCCATCATTAAATTATGTGCTGCTGACCACAAAAACTTTAGGATTACAGAAAAAGAAGAGACTTGTACTGCTAAGTAGAATCAGTAAACATATCATGGAGTGGTAAACTATCCAACCTGCAGATTAATTTTCCAATTGCCTATTTAGCAATACTTTCTGGATGCTCAATGAATATAATTTCTTTTTGCTCTTCTGGGCACACTTTGTAAGTATGTGAGTACTTAACATTAACTATATCATTAGCAGAATTAGAAAAGAACAAGAACAACAATAACAACAAAAAAACCAACAAGGAGAGCCTATGCCTATGTTTTGAAGAAAGTAACTTAGTCTATTAATTGAATTTGTATTACAATTGGCATCTATCCTCTAACTCTTTAATAATCACCTCAGCAAACCAAAAGCAGAGTGACAATATTCCTGATAGGACTGTTAAAAATTGACAAAAGTAACTCAGGAGGCTGAGGCACAAGAATTCCTTGAACTGAGGAGGTGGAGGTTACAGTGAGCCAAGATCGCTCCACTGCACTCCAGTCCGGGCAACAGAGTGAAACTGCATCTCAAAAAAAAAAAAAAAAAAAAAATCACAAAAGTAAAAAACACTGACTCCCTCATAAAAATATATTGTGACCCAATTGCTACAAAGATAATAAAATAATACCTAGGAATACAATTTACAAGAGATGTGAAGGACCTCTTCAAGGAGAACTATAACCACTGCTCAAGGAAATAAGAGAGGATACTAACAAATGGAAAAATATTCCATGCTCATGGATAGGAATAATCAGTATCATGAAAATTGCCATACTGCCCAAAGTAATTTATAGATTCAATGCTATTGCCAATAAGCTACCATTCACTTTCTTTGCAGTATTAGAAAAAACTACTTTCAATTTCATGTGGAAACACAAAAGAGCCTGTATAGCCGAGACAATCCAAGACAATCCTAGGCAAAAAGAACAAAGTTGGAGGCATCAGGCTACCTGACTTCAAACTGTACTACAAGGTTACAGTAACCAAAACAGCATGGCACTTGTACCAAAACAGATCTATAGACCAATGAAACAGAACAGAGATCTCTGAAATAACACCACATGCCTATAACCATCTGATATCCGACAAACCTGACAAAAACAGGCAATGGGGAAAGGATTCCCCATTTAATAAATGGTGCTGGGAAAACTGGCTAGCCATATACAGAAAACAGAAACTGGACCCTTTCCTTACACCTTATACAAAAACTAACTCAAGATGGATTAAAGACTTACATGTAAAACCCAAAACCATAAAAACCCTAGAAGAAAACCTAGGCAATACTATTCAGAGCATAGGCATGGGCAAAGACTTCATGACTAAAACACCAAAAGGAATTGTAACAAAAGCCAAAATTGACAAATTGGATCTAATCAAACTAAAGAGCTTCTGCACAACAAAATAAACTAGCATTAGAGTGAACAGGTAACCTACAAAATGGGAGAAAATGTTTGCAATCTACCCATCTGACAAAGGTCTAATATCCAGAATCTACAAGGAACTTAAATTTACAAGGAAAAAAACCTCATCAAAAAGTGGGCAAAGGATATGAACAGACACTTCTCAAAAGATGACATTTATGTGGCCAAAAAACGTATGAAAAAAAGCTCATCATCACTGGTCATTAGAGAAATGTGAATCAAAACCACAATGAGACATCATCTCATGCCAGTTAGAACGGTGATCATTAAAAAGTCAGGAAACAGGGCGGGTGCGGTGGCTCATGCCTATAATCCCAGCACTTTGGGAGGCTGAGGTGAGTAGATTACCTGAGGTCGGAAGTTCGAGAACAGCCTAACATGGAGAAACCCCATCTCTACTAAATACTAAATTAGCCAGGTGTGGTGGCACATGCCTGTAATCCCAGCTGCTCGGGAGGCTGAGGCAGGAGAGTCACTCAAAACTGGGAGGCAGAGGTTGCGGTGAGCTGAGATCATGCCACTGCACTCCAGCCTGGGCAGCAAAAGCAAAACTCCATCTCAAAAATAAATAAATAAATAAATAAATTAAATAAATAAATAAAGTTGGGAAACAACAGATGCTTGTAAGGCTGTGGAGGAAAGGAATGCTTTCACTGTTGGTGGGAATGTAATTAGTTCAACCATTGTGGAAGACAGGGTACCTATTCCTCAAGGATCTAGAACCAGAAATACCATTTGACCCAGCAATCCCATTACTGGGTACACACTCAAAGGATTACAAATCATTCTACTATAAAGTCACATGAACACACATGTTTATTGCAGCACTGTTTACAACAGCAAGGGCATAGAACCAACCCAGATGTCCATCAATGATAGACTTGATAAGGAAAATATGGCACATATACACCATGGAATACTATGCAGCCATAAAAAAGAATGAGTTCATGTCTTTTTCAGGGACATGGATGAAGCTGAAAGCCATTCACAGTAAACTAATGCAGGAACAGAAAACCAAACATGGCATGTTCTCACTCATAAGTGGGAGTTGAACAATGACAACACATGGACACAGGGAGAGGGAACAACACACGCTGGGGCCTGTATTAGGGGGTGGGGTGCAAGGGGAGAGAAAGCATTAGGACAAATACCTAATGCACGTGGGGCTGAAAACCTAGATGATGGGTTGATAGGTGCAGCAAACCACCATGGCACATGTATACCTGTGTAACAAACCTGCACGTTCTGCTCATGTATCCCAGAACTTAAAGTAAAATGTATAGTGACCATTTAAAAATGCAAGATGTTTTTTAATCACCCAAAGAAAACCCCTCACAGCTATTGATAAATAGCGCATCATGGCTGTACAATTCAGTTTTGTGTGGACACCACCACAGAAAAGCAGCTCTGTCTCAAAAGTTCGCAGTCTTGTTTGAACACTCATAAGAAAAGCCAAAATGCCTGGAAGGCTGAGCTTCAATTAGACATTAAAAACATCTACTAATAGAGTATTTAGGCATTTAACTCCAAAGTGATATGAAGTACATCAGAAAAATGAGAACATTTTCCCTTTTTCTGGCCCTGGAAATCAAATTACATTAATATTTGTGATTCTGTTCAGTTTGAAACACCAGCAAATATTCACTGCATTCAACTCCCAAACACCAAATCATTTCATTAATTTTTACAGCTTCAGGTATCATATTGGTGTTTTAAGAACACACTGTTGAAATAAAGCAGAACAGCAATTCGAAGGTCCATAAAGCACTTACTCCTCGTGTTAATATTTCATCATCATTGTAAATTTGAGAATAAAATGAATTTATTTACTATTAAAGGGGAATTACTTTAATTTATAGTCAGTCATGTGGCCATATAAAACCACAGAGAGGATGGTGGCACAGATTTCATGCAAAACCTTTTTCTCTAAAACTATCATCACAATGAAAAGTGCTGTGGTCTCCATCTGAAGATTTATTCATTCATCTGTGCTGATGCAATTAGTACCCACGAAGGTATTAACATATATGCCTGTCTTCTAGAGAACCTCAAGGTTCCTACAGAACATGACTTCTATAACACAAATGGAGTTTCACAATTCAGTAAGGGTAGAAATGATACACCTCCCTGAAACCTTTGAGAGGCAAGATGGAAGCAGCTGGTAGACAAAGAGGCTCAGCCTTTGATGATCAGCTTCCAGGGAGATGGGCGTACGAACAGGCTAAATGCCACCATCAAAACTGGACTTGAAGAGAGTCAAGTCTGGCTGCCCAGAAGAATATTGTAGGAGTTGTCTCTTTTCTGCTGAGGTATTATGGAATCCTTTTCAAATCAGCAGCTACACACTGGGATAAGTTTATCAGCCTGCTTAACAGTCACTGCCATTCTAAAGGATAGAGGAAACTTAAATAGCAGGGATAATTTGATCAGGGAAGGATGGCTCAGTGGATGTCAGCAGCTGGGTCTTAAGTACACTGGGAGACAGGAGGAAATGAATCACTTTTTCTTGCCTCTGTTTTAAAATGACCTCTATAAAGCATCTGGCACTCTTGATCATTCTACATAATTTTAAAAATCATAATTGGTCAGACCTGGGCTTTGAAGTCAAGCAGCCCAGAGTTTATGTTCTGACTCTTTTTCTCTCCAGCTGGGTGAGAGCTGTTGCATCTCTGAGCCTCAATTGTATCTCAGTTATAAAATATAAATATAAAATATTACAATGTTGCAATAAGAGATTAGTTAACCCAGCACGCAGTAAGGATTTCAAGAATGTTACTGCCATAAGATGCACTTTATTGAAAGCCCACCCCATAAAAGTGAAAATATATTTGAATGACATTATGCAATCATTGATCACTCATTCAATAAATATCGAGTGCCTACATATGACAGACATGGAAGACACAAGTAAAATATCTGTTATGCCGTAGATGAGCTTATATTTTGGTGGGAAGACAGAATTTAACAAAGTAATGCATTAGAAGTTTATATTGTGATGAGTATTACGAAAGAAATAAAGGGAAGACAATGATGAAAACGGAAGGGAGCTCTACTATGTGATCACTTGGATAGTTGTATTCCTCAGTTTTGTATAAAGTTACAATTCTCAATTATTTCAACCCTTGTTATATCCCAAATATTTTATAGCTTTTATATACACTTTTAACCAATATTTTTTAATAATTGAACAAGATTCCCTAATGTTGTTGCCTTAATTATTTGGTAAATCAATTCTTTGTTGTCATGCATTTAGGGGAGTCTCCGATGTTTGATGTTACCAAAAACAAAGTAATATGCATCTTTAGGCATCTAGTTTTTGCTCCTGTCAGAAGTGAAATTTCTGCATCAGGAAAATTGTTATGGCATTTGTTTACCTGTGACCATAGGCCTTGCTGAAAGGTCCCTGGAATGAGTGAATTGCCTATTTTCCAGGGCTACCAGCATTGCATCCCATATTCCTCAACACTGTTTCTTCTTGACTTATCTACAAACATATCATCCAAATGTCCTTCTAACTCTTCGTTCTATAAACCGCAAGTGCAAATCAGGATTGCTTAAGTAGCCACTTCACATTTCCCAGCTAGACTGAATTCTTGCAATACAGAATCTCCACTTTACCCCTCCACACATACCTGGGATCACAGTTGCTAAATTCCAATTTTTTGAATTTACTAATTCCCACAAACTCTCTTCATGTTGTATAGAGGGCCATTCAATTTGTCATAACTTAACCATACATAGGAGGGCCCCGAGTTCTCTAATCTAGAATTAGGAGGAAATACAACTTTTCTGTATCAGTTAATCAAATAAGTGTATCATCAAATTAGCATACACTAGCTAATATCAAGTGAACCTTATACAACATCCTGTCACATGGTACAACAAAGAAATTTGTTCATGGTCCCACCAGGCATTGTACCCTTGACTGTAGTTATACATCTATAAAAACACAAGTCTGCATTTTCTAGAGCTCTTCTGGGATGCAGAGCTGCTCTTTTGCCTGTGTTCTTAGGGATACACATACCACTAGCAAATGCTGTTTGCATGCCTCTGCCCAAATTAAAGTGATCAGTCTGCCCTGGTGACTTTAATGGAGGTAATCGCCAGCTCACATTCATGAACAAATTGATGTGCCTGCTTCATAGCTGAATCACTCAGCATAAATCTATACCCTTCATATATAAAAACCTCAGTGGCTTAAAATAATGCAGTAAAGCATCACCTAATGCCTTCTTGATGCTGGCTCATCAATAATGTGTGGTTATGTGAAAAGGATAGGAGGGGCTTATCATGTCTTACCTTAAACCATGCCAGGAATGTAATGCCCTTTTAATTACTAAAGGCATCAGGGGATGTTGTTTTCTCCATCTTTACATGGAGGAACTAAAATCTTGCAACTCTCCACCATTATTTAGTTTTCAGCATCTCATGTAAGTAAATGAAATCTCAACTTAATTCCAGTGAATAAAACATGTTGACTTTCATATATGTGGGCTGCATATTAGGACGAAAACTCCAGGATCCATCTCTAGCAATGCATGAGGGCTGCACTGAACCATCCGGTGCTTGACATTTAACGGAAGCCAAGGAACATTTCCAGAATGAAGATCCAGATGAATAAATAAGTGCAGCTATTCTCTAAAGCCTGGTTTCCTACATTTCCAGATGACAAGTAGAAGTGTGGAGTCAAGGCCATATTCACAATGCAGGATGAATGTAACCATCCTAACCAATATTGGATCTTTGACTGCAGCCCGCTTCACACAGAATGAAGAAGACAGTCGTGAGTCCCCAGTTTATGTCCCATATTGTCTTCTTTTTTTGTGGAGGGGATGCCTCCACCAATTAAACTAGCAATCTTCCAAGGTTCAATTCAAAATCCACGTGTTGCTGAAGGCATCCCAGTAGAAACAGATCTCTTCCAAACACCTTCAGGCTTACTGGCTGTGCTACCCATTGCAACTCACCACATACTATTGTCTTACTCATTATTTATTATATGAATGGAGGATACCTACACACAGAATTAGATTTATAAATCCAAGATACACACACAGATATCATGCATCTTCAACTAAATTTTCACATCTTTGAGGATAACGATTGTATTTTTATTTTCATCCTTGTGGCTCCCATGGCTCTCTGTAGAAGTCCTTGTAAACAGTAGCTATAAATGTGGTTCCAAGGCAGCCTCCCTGTCATTAATGTTTTCTTACCTCCTGCTCCCATCTGCCCTTACCTCTGGGGTAGAGCTCTTTCTTATCGCTGTTGGTTTATCTAGAAAAGGATGCTAATTGATTAATCAAAGTAACTATTCACCAAGGTCATATTTTCTTCTCCTAGGTAATATAACACCTTAATCTAATTAAGATGTTTCTGAAGGCTTTAGATCTTTAAAACACACACACACACACACACACACACACACACACACCCACACCCCAAACAGTACTTCTTTTTTATCCATGGGAAATACATTCCAAGAACCCCAGCAAATGCCTCAAACCACAAATAGTACCAAGCCCTATATACATAATGTATTTTCCTGAACATGCATACCTATCATAAAGTTTAATTTATAACCTGAGAACAGTAAGAGATTGACAATAACTGTAATTAAATAGAACAATTGTAACAATATCCCAGCATTATTACTCTTGCACTTTGGAGCCATTATTAAGTAAAATAAGGGTTAATTGAACATAAGCACTAGGATATCTCTACAGCAGATCTAACAACCAAGAAGGATACTAAGTGACGAAGGGGCACATAGCCTCTACAATGCATGTGCTGGACAAGGGAGGATTGATATTCAGGGTGGATGGAGCTAGAGGGTGCAAGATTCCATTATGCTATTCGGAATGGCACTCAATTTAAAATGTATGAGTTATTTCTGAAATTTTCCATTTAATATTTTCAGACCACAGGTAACTGAAACTCCAAAAAGCAAAACTATGGATAAGGGGGCACTACCATATACTGTTGAAATTTCAGGCTCCCCAGGCAAGCCTTTGGGGAAATACATAAGGACAGGGAGTTTTCCTTAAACTCTGTCAACCCTATCTAAAAGTTCTTTGGTCTCTTCTTACTCTGACCACTTGCTTCTATAAATAAAGTCATATTGGAACACATCTTTACCCTTTTTTACATATTGTCTTTGACTGTTTTTGCATGACAATGGCAGATTTGAGTAGTTGTGACAGAGACCATATGACCCACAAGCCAAGATCTCTTACTATCCCTTTACAGAAGATTGCCAACCCCCAGTTTAGAGGAAAACTTGGTCAGATTTAACCATTTAATTTTTTCAGACCTGTCAAATATGCCAAAGCATCGTCATAGCAGGAAATGAGAGAAGTATCAACTTACAGTATTTATGACACAAGTAAAATCAAAGTTAAGTGGATCAAGGAGGAGCACAGGTTCTTAAAAACATAAAAATATGTGCCCCTCCCAGGACTCCTTAAAGCACTAAGTTCTGGGACCAGAAAACAAACAAAAAACCAGGAGGAGATAGGCATGAAGCAGAAGACCCAGAAGGACCTCTAGGATATTCTCCACTGCCCCAAACATTTACAAAAGAAGTTTGCAGGTGAACACAGAAGCAATTCTGAGTCAGTAATGCCATCTGGCTTACCTCTCAATTCTTGAAACTGCAGGGTCACTCTAGAGGCCTCTCTAACCAAGAAGCCAATTTTGCAGCCTTTCATCTGTAGCTATATCCTTCCTGGATGTTCACTTCCTCATCACTTACTGCTCCACTCCTGGCTTTAGCAGTCTGCATGGGTAGCCCAAGACAAAGCCCTAGAGTATATCTAATAGAAGGTACTAGTCCTCATTGGCTCCTTGGTAAACATCTAGTCTGGCCACTGTAATGGGTACTACACAAAGGAGAAGTCCTGGGAACCTATGTCACAACTCCAGAAGGTTCCTAAGTAAATCACAGCAATGGAAATACGGGGTAGGGGAGACAACCTCACGACTGTCCTTGACTGCACCAGGAAACTGACTAAAGGAATGACCTTTGAACCAACTTATTTCCCTTAACATCTCCCTCCCTGCCCTCAGAACCTGTAACTTCTGCCTCCTATTACCTGCATTGCCTCATGGACTCTTTCCAAGCTCAACCCCTCAAACCTGTTCACTCCATCTTACCTGAGCTCTAGTGTCACCTCTTCTTTTATTTCAGATCTTTTATGGCATTTTCCCCCATGTTCTCTCATGAAGTTTTAATTCTCTCCTTAGTGTAGAAGTTCAAGCTTGTTTGGGTGCAAAGCACAGCTCCCTTTTTCCATGCTTTTCCCCTGGGAGCAATCCCATCCATTCCCAGAGCAGGTGGTAGGCCAGGTCCCTCAGTCATCAGAGAGGGAAAAATCAAACAGTTTTCCATATCTGCTCTGTCTTAGGCTCATTAAACACTGCTATCAAAACCATCCAAGTATTGCAGCACCATCTCTGATACTCTCAAACCCTCCTCCCGCATGGTCAGGCTCATCCCAATTCTGCTTTCTTTATATGACTTCATACTCTGGCTCCTAACACCTGCTTCAAGTTCTCCTCTGCTTAGTACCACTTATGAATAATGTTTCCTGGCTATCTAACATCACTAATCCATCAGTAAGGTCTCCCCACTTTCATCATACCTGTAGCTATTAGTTTCTTCCTGTGTCCTGCAAGACACATACACAGCCTGACAAGGCCTCCTGGTTTTCATTGATAACCAGTGCTCTCACAGGTCTCTCCCAAGCTGGAAGGTCCCGTTGAGTGCCCTGCAACTCTTCCTCTTATGGGCCACAAGCTGCTACTGAGAGCTGCAATTGCAACAGCTCCTTGCTCAGCTCTGAAATCTAATATTTCCATGATGCTCAGAAAGCAGGGCAGAGCAGTGCCAGAGGATGGGCAGGAGGGTTATTTCATGTCACCTGGGAACCCCTCAGAAAGGGCTCTGCCACATAGAGTCCCTTTTTCTCCAAGGTGACCTTCAAGTAGCCACCTCTGCCTTGTTGGGCAGCAGATGCATTCCTTACAGTCCAGAGCCATGGTCAGTAGTGGACCACAGATGCATTTGGTTTCACCTTCAGGTTCTCAGGAGACCATGGCTAGGTCTAGATGCAAGGCGCAGCTGCACTTTCAGAAGTGTACACAAACTCTGAGCCAAGGTTATGCTTGTAACCAATGCCCGTAGGAGCAGGCCAAGCCTCACAGTGCCCTTCAGATGTGCCTCAGCTTAGCAACTCTCTACAAGAGAAATGTTTTACTTTCATCCTCAGTAGGTCATTTTTTCCCCTCTAGCTGAATCTGTCTGGGTGAATGGCCAGTCAGTCTGATCTTTCAATCTGCTATGTGAAATAAAGATAAAGTTGGTGTTCGAATAGTCCCAGAGAGAAGCAAGTATGAGGAAATTCTATGTATCTTGCTTCTGTTTAGTTTTGCGCTCTAGAAGCTGGCTATTTAGTTATTTAACCCTGGGCTTTTGCCTCAAATAGGCTCTGCAATTTTTTGTGGGAACCAAGTTTAGCAAGCATACTCATTGCGTGAACACCAATAATATTTTTCAGGTGCACGTAGAGAAAAGGAGAGAAAAAAAGAGGGCTATAAAAATATTTGGAGGTCTTCATCTATGTAAATACTTAAATAAGCAATAATTATAATTATTGTTTTAGCATTCCCTGAAGACAGAAAACTTTCAAATGTCTTAATACCCATTATTTCACAACAGATTATGTACACATAGATATACTTTTCCATTGGTATTTAGTTATAAAATATGAGTAACAATCTATGCCTATGGGCCAAATATAGCCAGTGGCTCATTTTTGTATGGTTTTAAAGCTAGAATGATTTTACACTTATAAAGGGCAGTTAAAACACCTACATACAGAAAAATCTGTGAGACTCTATGTGGCCTACAAAGCTGAAAATAGCTACTATTCTTACCAATAGAAGTTGGCTGACCCCAAAGTATGATGGTATATTTATAAAAACTACTCCGGTGTTTGTCTGCATGCCCACCAGGACATGAGTTACCCCAAATGCTCCAACCCCAGCAATCTTTGTCTCTGATCAAGGGAGCCATCTGTGCTCATATTTCCCAAGTTCGTCTCTGGTTGTGTTCTTCAAAGGCAAGGACCTTTTTATTTCTCATCTCTTAATATTTATGTGTTTATTTAGTTTACATAACCCCTATGTCACCATTCATTATTCCACCAGATACAGCTTTTCCAAAATTCTAATCTGTCCTCAGGGACTGAAGAGTTGCAAAGTTTGAGAATGTTTCAAAGAATATGTTAGAGACTCACAAAGAATCAGTGTAAAAACATGTCAGAGGCAGAAGCCCTCCAATCTGGGCAAAAACTCCCAAAGGGTCTACTTTGAAGAAAAAAGCCCTCTCTGGAATGAGCATTTTTATTTATTTATTTATTTATTTAGGTGGTGGTGCACCTTCCATGTGCTGGGACCCATGAGATTCATGATCATGCCTGAAGCATGGAGTCAGGCTCCATTTCAGTGTGAGACAGTTTGCGGGGTAGCTTTGCTCCCCGGAGTCTTGTCCACAGGCCAGTAGCAAGGGCAATACCTGGGGGCTTGTTAGAAATGTACAGCTAAGCGCCGGGCACAGTGGTTCACGCCTCTAATCTCAGCATTTTGGGAGGCTGAGGCAGGTGGATCACGAGGTCAGGAGATCAAGACCATCCTGACTAACACAGTGAAACCTCATCTCTACTGAAAATACAAAAAATTAGCCAGGCATGGTGGTGGGCGCCTGTAGTCCCAGCTACTTGGAAGGCTGAGGCAGGAGAATCACTTGAACCCCAGGAGGCAGAGGTTGCAGTGAGCCAAGATTGTGCCACTGCACTCCAGCCTAGGCGACAGAGACGGCGAGACTCCATCTCAAAAAAATAACAACAACAAAAAAAAACCAGCTAAGATTGAGAAAGACTGATCTATTCCAAACAAACTCTCATTTCCTTTCTCATGTGCCCCACATCTCCATCCATTCACCAAAAAGAATTTATTCTATAAGACAGAAAATTTTCCCTTGGTCATGCAGCTAACTTGCTGCAAGATGGAGACCAAGTTACAAGCCTCTATATTTCTGTTATTCATAAATTTGGACGCACATTGAAAATGCCTGAGATACATTAAAAAATATAGATGCCTGGGACCCACATTCATAAATTCCAATGTACTTGTCCTTGTGTATGGACAAGGCGTGGGCATTTTAAGGCTCTCCATCTAATCCTAATATGCAGCCCTGGTGGAGAACTGTCTCCCTATTTGAAATTTAATCTAAATTTACTTTAAATTCAGTTAGAGTATTTCCAAGTAAATGATAGCCTCCTTCTCTTCTAAGGCGTTAGTCTGGGTCCATCAGCTTTGCTTTCTCCTTTGTAGAGGCCAACCAGGGAGAGGCCTCAGAGATGATCTCCCTCTCCCAATGACTCCCAACTTTGCCCCATCATAAAAATCACCTGGTGTGCTTGCTTAAATGTACATTTCACCAGAAGATTTTGATTCCAGAGCTCTGCAATGGGCCTGACAATTGCTGTTTCTAAAAGACTCCCCAGGTGCCACTTACGATAAAGCAGATTTCAGGTAAAACCAATCTAACACAAGCCCAGAAGCATCAGCATCACCTGGGAATGTATCAGGCATGCAAATTCTCATGCCTCACCCGGACATACAGAAATCAGAAGCTATGGGGGTGGGACCCAGTCATCTGTGTTTGCATCAGCCCTTCTGGTGGCTCCAGTGCATGCTCCAGTCTGAGACTCACAGGTCTACCACAAACGCTTCACTTTTTGACAAATAGTGCCCTGTCTTATAACGTCCAGCCAACAGGAATTCCCCCATACCACACCTGTTTGCTTTCTTTCTAAAAAATTATCCTTATGTCATCACTTCTTACACCTCTCTGAAAGTAAGTTATCTAAGAATTTTTCTGACACTTTTAATTAGAAACTCCTAATTACTATCATCTTTCATGAATACTCTGGTTAAGAGTGAGACCTTGTGTTTTGACACAAAAAGCACATTTTCCTGAGCACTCAGGGTGGTGCAATCAACTGGGTCATACTGCTCAAATTTTTTCTCCTGAAATGCAGACATGTCCATAGACGATTTGTACAATGACCATATCTTACTACCTCCCCAATTTCAAAAAATGTTAGAAGGGTGACAAAAGGATTTTTTTAAAAAATCCATACAGTTCTTTGAGGATTCTTAGAGAAGTTTGCAATCAAGGAAATCCTGGATACCTGTGCAGTTCTTAAGATACTTTCAAAAGTTCTAATATTATTTTATTCAATTCTCACAGCACCTGAAATGATGCAAGAGTTGGAAAGTGTGAATTTTAACTGTGCAAACACTTTTTTATAAGCTCTTTTTTTGTTTTATCCTCAGAAAGCCATATGAAGAAGGTACTATCATTATCATTCCCATTTTATAGATGAGAAAACTGAGGCACAGAGAAGCCAGGCACAGTGGCTCTGCAATCCCAGCACTTTGGGAGGCTGACGTGGGCAGATCACAAGGTCAGGAGTTCGAGACTAGCCTGGCCAACATGGAGAAACCCCATCTCTACTAAAAACACAGAAATTAGTCAGGCATGGTGGTGCACGCCTGTAATCCCAGCTACTGGGAGGCGGAGGCTTCAGTGAGCTGAGATCGCACCACTGCACACTCCAACCTAGGTGACAGAGCCAGACTCCATCTCAAAAAATAAAAAGAAAAAAGAAAGAAAAAAGAAAAAAAAAATTGAGGCACAGAGAAGTTCAGTAGCTTTACTGAGGTCATACCAGAGTAAGGAGGAAATGCAGGTTTGAACTATAGTGGCCTAACTTCAAAGCACATTCTAGAGATCCCTATATGATGCCCATTTATTGCTCACCGCAAACATTACAAACAGATTTTTCTATTTTTCAGATTAATAACCAGAAGCTAAGAGAGAGTATTAGGTTGGTGTAAAAATAATTGTGGTTTTTGACATTACTTTCAATGGCAAAAAAACGAGATTATTTTTGAACCAACCTAATAGCTTGCCCAGATCATACAGCTAATAAGAGGCAGAGCTGATGTTTGAACCTGGAGTCTGATTCCAGGTCCCAGGCACATGTATTACACCTTATGCAGTCCTGCCAATGGGTAAGGTAGTCATTATCCCTACAGATCATGGAGCACCAATGAGGTAGCTTTTCAACTTTAAGTTACAGTCACTCTCTTAAGAGGGACGTAAGAAAAGCTGACATGATGAGTGTGATCAAGTCCTCTCCAGAAAAACCCTAGCATAAAATAAAATACATTTTCCAAGGGACAGGCTACAATGGGAGAGAAAACAAAGGCAAACATTTGATACTGAGGGTAGAGAGCAGACTGGTGAGGGGGAAACTGGAAAGTCAGGCTTGGCTGAATTCAGGGTGTTTTTTTTTGTTTTGTTTTGTTTTGTTTTGTTTTTGCATGAGGCCAGTCCTGCTCCTGGGAGTTACCCAGATACAAGTCAAATCGGATTCCGAGTCACTGAACTTGACCAGAGTCGTTATTTCTCCCTTACTTCACAGTCACCGGGGAGCGCATCACCAACACAGAAGGGAAATCCAAATCATGCAGATTGAAAGAGGCCCCAAAGACTTCAGGGACCAGCCCTATGAAACTCCAGCTGCCAGGCAAGGATTCTCTCTTGAGCACACTGAGCCCGTCTAACCAGGCGGGAGAGGGCTCCTGAGATTGTGTGTGTTGGGAAGGCAGGGTAGCAAAAATTGCTATTAAAAAAAAAAAAAAAATCTAGCTGTGCAATCCTGCCTAGCACAAACAGGAACTACAAGAGGAGGAAAGTTAGTGAGAAGACATTGCTTGTCTTCTGCTTCATTCACTCACTCACCACATTTAATTAATCACCACACCAGCCTCTGGAAATCACACCAAAAAAAAAAAAAAAAGTGTATACTGCTCAGTGATGAGTGCACCAAAATCTCACAAATCACCACTAAAGAACTTACTCATGTAACCAAATACCACCTGTTCCCCCAAAACCTATGGAAATAAAAACTTAAAAGTATGAGGTGGGGGTGGCACGGGGGAGACATCTAATGAGATAATACAGGCCATAAAAGGGTGAATGGAGTCAAATACAAACGTGCTACAGTAGAGATCTATGCTCGTCAGAGTGGAACCACAAAGTGGGTGGAGAGTATTTTTTTGTGCGTGAGAGAGCACGTATGAGGGCAGTTGTTTAGGAAAAGCTTCAAAGATACACAGGTCCCTAGGCTTACAACAAGGCAGACTCCAAGATGGGGAAGAAGGTAATGGCAAAAATTAGGGGCTGGTGGCATACATAGGGAGACTCTTCTAGGGAAGAAGAAAGAATGTGAGCCATGGCCAAAGAGACTGGAGTATTTGGAGACTGGCAAGCAGTTCAACGTGACTAGTCTGCAAGATGGTAGTCAGCAGGAAATATGGCTGGGATGGAATTCAGCAAAAAGATGGTAGAAAAACTTTCACCTGCAGGCAAATGGGGAGAACTTTAAGCAGGTGAGTGACCACTGGACAAATGTCATAGAAAGAGTACTTGCACACCTGTTTGGAAGATGAATCAGAAGAAAATCAGACAGAGCAGGTAGACAGAGTCAGATTCTTCTGAAAAGGAAAGTGTACACCTACTATTATATGTTCAAGGTAGGAGAACAAGGAATGTGGAAGAGGATATAAGAGATACAATTTTATGAGGTACCTCTTCTGACCCCTAATTTACAGATGAGACACTTGGAGGTGAAGTATGTCTCCCCTGATCATCTAAATGGTCAGGATCAGAGCCAAGGAATATTCAATGATCTGTCTCCCAAACTAGTGCTCCTCCCACTATGCCACAGCCCCTCTCCCCAGCTATTTCCCTGCGGGACATCTCCTGAAGGCCTGCAATCCCCACCAGCAGCTATGCTTTTGTTAGGACAACATGGGTAGGTATGACAACTCCTCAGCACCAAGAGCAAAAAATCTTATGCTATGCTTTTGTTTATATGATTCACCCTTCTACCTCTCTGCCTATCCTAAGGTCGAGGTCATGCCCCACATCATCTAGGAAGCTTTCCTCAATCAATTTCCTAAGTATGGCAATGTAATCTTCCCTTACTCTGAAATCTTACCACATTAAAGAATTTGTATCAAGATTGGTTATATTAAAACGTCCTCTGTGAAGACTTACCTTCCCCATTATATCATCAACTTTTCAAAGTCAGGGACCATCCCCTGCCTCTTCTGTATTAACCTTAGCATGAAATATACTGAGAACACAACAGATACCAGCCCCTCCTGTGTGCAAGCTGCTGGCTGCATGTCCATGTACCACTTACACCCTCCCAACAGGGGAGCCGAGCTCACGGTACAGCCCAGCCCCATCATCCACTCAGGACTGCAATAGAAAAGACCCCATGGTGGCATAAATACTGTTATTTAGGTTTAATATCAGCAGTAGGAATTGTCATAGCCTATCTTCCTCTTTCCATCTACCTTGTAACTTTCTCTTCATGCAGGCATAACATTATCACCAAATCACTAATATTTTCCTCCTTTTGCTTCTCTTTCCAGTGCCCCAGTCATTCATACAGAGTTTCTTCTCTTAATTTACAGCTCATATTTAGACATCTTTTTTGATTCTATGAAAAGTTACCTCTCTCCATGCACCGGAACCGACTTCATATTTACTCAGCCTTTGTTGCATTTACAACTTCACTTTCCTTTCTGCTCACCCATGTCTTTGAATTCTGCTCTCCCATTGAGGCTGCTTGACATGTTCAAGATTGTTACAAGTGGTTTTTTTCATTAAATAAATGATTTCCTCTAATACACAGGTATGGCATGTATTCAGCATCTCCTTGTTAGATTATCTCATTCACCCCTGACCCTATTTTCATTACTGGGTTGAAAATACATAACTCATTACCCCAGACTCTGGCTTCTCACTCTTGATGCAATTTTCTCAGTTGGTTGATAGCTCCAACTTAGTGGTGCACAATCACCCCAAATGCATGAATTCCACAAAACATATGCACTACAGCCCCCATCTTCTCCTGCTCAGTGTCACAATCAGCTAATGACATATTGTATTAGTCTATTCTCACACTGCTACAAAGACATACCTGAGATTGGGCAATTTATAAAGAAAAGAGGTTTAATCAGCTTATAGTTTTGCAGGCTGTACAGGCCTTTGCTTCTGGGGAGACCTCAGGAAACTTACCATCAGGGAGGAAGGCGAGGAGGAAGCAAGCACAGTCTTCATGTGGCTGGCAGGAAGTGGGGGCTGGGTGCTACACACTTTTAAACAAGCAGCACTAAGGGGATGGTGCTAAACTATTCCCATGATCCAATTACCTCCCACCAGGTCCCTTTAACACCGGGGATTACAATTCAACATGCGATTTGGTGGGGGACAAAGATCTCCAGGATAGAAAACTAAGATTCCTACTCAGCTTTAAGTCCTTTCACCTTTAAGTGCAAGATATCTCCAACTGCTTTATGCCTAACCCCTTCATTGCAATGGTCACAGTTCAAATGTTTATCAACACACACTCTAATTGAAATTAAAGGCAATCTATTTTCTGTGGTATCTGAAGTCCTCCATTGAAAAACCCAACTTAGATCTCCAACTTTATCACTGAAACACATCACAGCCCCCATCCTCTTGCCACAGAGGACTACAGCACTCATTAAGACTCTCTTTTGAGGCTTCTGTTTTGAGGATCCTTGAGAACAGCTGAGGCTCACACTAACTACCAATCACCCTGACAGAGTTTTCTCTGCAAATGAGTAGAGCTCCATGAAAACAGTTTCCGAATATGGACTTTGGACATGACCTTTGTTCAGAACCAGAAAATGCAAAACCCACTTAAAAGAAACACTGGATCCAGGTTCCAGGTTGGCCTTGTGGGGAGCTTCCAGAAAGAAATATGGACAGATAACCTGATTTAGATATGTAACTGTTAGGTTGAGAAACCACTTGGGGCTATATATTCTTAAAGTAACTTCATTTTTTGGTCGCCCTCTCTTCATTTAAGTTATTCCTTGAGGCTAATTATTTCTCTACCTATGACTTTTCTGCTTCTTCTGAAGTAACGCAGTTTTAATTTAGTTATTTAGTGTGTTAATTTTCTACTGCTACTGTTACAAATTACAACTTTAGTGGCTTCGGACACACAAAATTTATCTTACATTTCTGAAGGTCAGAAGACTGAAATGGGGCTCACCGGGCTAAAATCAAGGTGTCAGCAGTTCTTTTCTGGAGGCTCCAGGGTAGCATTCGTTCCCTTGTCTTCTCCAGTTCCTAGAGGCTGCCCCTCTTGTCTCATAGCTCCTTTCGGTCTCCAAGACTAACAACGGCTAGTGAAATCGTTCTCTCCTTGCGTCACTCTAACTCTCCTGCCTCCCTTTTTCACATATAAAGACCCTTCTGATTACATTGGGCTCACCTGGATAAAGCCAGGCTATTGTCCTGACCTTAAATTCAGTTGATTAGCAAATCTTAATTCCATCTGCAACCTTAATTCCCCTTTACCGCGTGAAGTAACATATTCATAGGTTCCAGGGATTAGGATGTGGGCAACTCTGGGGGACCAGGGAGCAATGATTCTACACAGAGTTCCATGTAAGAGTTAAAACTTGTATTTTGCTTTGAAGTAAAGACTTCCCTCTCCTTCCCTGGATGGGGCTTTGGCAAGTATAGCGGGTACGAGGAGGCACTCAATTTCTCTTTTGTTCTCCCACTTGGTAGCCTCAAATCCTGTTCCCTCCACTTACTAACCGGTCTCCAGGGTTGGGTAGAGGAAGGGAGAAAAGAAAGGGGAAATCAGAACATCTTTGCTCACTACACAGGGATGCGGCCCCAGCACAAGTGCTGTCAGGGCTTGGCGGCTGCTCACAGCTGGCTTTCTCATCAGTGGTTTGTTTCTCTCACTGAGGGCCAGCGCATCTCATCCTCAAACTTCACCTAGTAACTCTGCCTCGGCCCCTGGCAATGTAGTAATACCTCAATATTTCTGCTGAGGTATATCCACTCTCCAAAAAGCCCTCTTGAACAGGACCTTGGAACATTCCACACCAAACCTCTCGACTCACAGAAAATACCAGTCTTTTTCACTGACAAACTCTTGGAGTGTAGGCCAATCCTAACACAGCCAACTTTTCACCGAATCAACGTGGAGGCAGGGGCAGACTGCTTCTTGCTCTTTAGATTCTCTCAGTATAATGCCCCCCCGCCAATTAGTATGTTGAAACCCTAATCCCAATGTGATGATATTTAGAGGTGGGGCCCTTGGGGACTAATTAAGCCATGAGAGTGGAGTCTTCATGAATGGGAATAGTGCATTTATAAGCAGACACTAGAGAGCAAACTAGCTCTATTTCTGCAAAGTGAGGATACAGTAAGGAGTTAGCCATCTACAACTCAGGAAAAAGTCCCTCATCAGAACCCGACCATGCTAGCACCATGATCTTGGACTTCCAGCCTCCAGAACTATGAGAAATAAATTTCTGTTGTTTAGTCCTTCCAGGGTATGCTGTTTTGTTATAATACCTGAACCGACAAGGCGCTCAGCCTGAAGTAAACCCTATTTCTCTGTGTTCCCCACTGGCAGGTTGGGAATTTTTCCAGTTCTCTCCTTGCACTTCTATCAAGGCTTATTTCCTTTTGATAATGAAAAGGGGATGGCACAGGCCGCCAACAGCCTTCTCCAAGAATGTGTCCCTTCTAATATATGCTTATTGATCCCTTTATGTCTCTAGTGTGGGTGAGTGTATTCAGAGTTCATTCACCATCTTTTAGCCAGCTACTTAGAAACACACACCCTCTTGGTCTCACACCTCACTTTGGAAAGTGACTCAGCTGAAATTTCTATTTTAACAGCATTCCTGGAGGAGGAGGGATGAGGAAATCAGGGAAACACAGGGGGTGTTCCACTCTGTGGGGTGAAAGGAAAGAGGCTTCTAAGCAACAGTGGATCAGTGATGTGACCTCAGCTTAGAAAGATGAAGGACAATGCACCAAGTGGTCAAGGAGTGACAGGCATGATGAGTCTCCTGATGTGGTCTACTACATGTTGTTCCATAGGATGGTCTCATGGTGTCACTTCCCCCAAGTGAGGACACCTGTACATTATGGGCTGCATCTGATGAGCAGCTGAGCCTCTTAGGACCTAGTTATTTCAATAAGTTCATTAGAGCTATTCCCAAACTACTGTGCTATGGGCTATTTCAGCAGGAAAGTAAAGATACTAGCATGTAGTTGTCCCCTACAATCTAAGGGAAATATTACCAAACAGAAAAGTCAGCCTTTGAATAAGTATAAAAATTTCTGGGACACGGAGTTCAGGGAAGGTCAGAATAGATCAGGTCAAGGAATCAGTTCCGACCTATTATTCTCTATTGCTCAGAGCTGTGCCCAGGCACATGCTGGGGAGTAACAATGCCGTTGCCAATATTTATGCAATATGGAAGCATTTTTAAGTGACTCATGATGTGAAAACATCATGTTAGAGAGCATCTAACCTAGAGTGTGATTTTTTTTCAAAGATGCTCTCTCTGTTAATTAGTGACCAAACCAGATTTCAAAACCAGGCACCCTAAGTACCAGTCTAATGATCTTGTCAATTTTTCAGTCTGGATTTGGCAATGTGTTTCTGTGTTCTATTGTTTCATCAGCACAAAGCACAGTCCACGATAGTGTTCAAAACCTGTTTCTAGGACTTCACAAGGCTAATCTGTTTTCCTACAGCATTTTCCTTTTGGCTTTCTCAGCTACATTTTTCTATCTCAGATGCTCCTTGATTTTATATTGTAAATCACACATACATACACATACACATACACGTATACACATACACACAAAAGAGAGAGAAAAAGAGGTGTTTATGTATTCCCTTACCAAATCAAGCTCCAGGTGTTTCATATTTTTCACTGTACCATAAAAACTTACTAATTGTGGATTCCCTTCTTTCTTCTAAGCAATGCCAGATTTAAAAAAAATCCTATTTATGTGTTAGTAAGTAAATTATCTTACCCTCTTAATTATCTAGTGGCAGAAGTGAACAGAAACTGGGATAAGAAAATGCACAGATAAGTCTATCACAATCAGATACTAGGTTCGGATTTGGTTTCTTGAGAGCTAAGGCAAAAAGGCAAATAATGGGCTATAGAGTTTTTTAAAAAATATATTATTAACAAAAAGAAGCTTACAGATTCCTTCAGGAATCAAATTTTTCCTAAAATTAATTCACATTTACTCATATAAATAATCAAGTCAAGAATATTTGAGAATCTAGTAGCAAAAAAACCCATTAAGTGTGTTTTTATGGCATATACAACATGTCATCCATATAATCATTGCTAAGATGAATGGTGATCACTAAGAAACTGACACTGCAGACCATCTGAAGACTGAGTATTACAGGCAACCAAGAAGCAGAGCCAACCAAGTTCAAGGTTTAGGCAGAAACTCAACAGAACATAACTTATATGTATTTCAACATGTCCAATATCCATGATGTATATGTTGGGGCAGGGGTATCATCCATCATCCTCTATCCATAAAGACAAGAAGGACATGAAATGTTCTTGGACAGTTGGAGACGTCCCAGTGTGATAACCAAAATCTGTGCTTCTGTGGGTGTAGGAAGAGAGGGAGAACTTGACAGATTGGGGAAGTGATGTTCCAATACCAGAAGACCAGATTGATCCAATTATTCCATTACAACATTCCACATCCACTAAAGATCATCAGCTCACTCTGCTTTTAACTAAATAACGTATCATTATTTACTTAACTGAATATGAAAAATATGCTTGAAGAGTCACCTCAATAATCCATTGAGATTTCAAATTATCAAACCACAGATCAAATTCAAAGCTTTTAATATAAATGTCTTTGAGTGAAGGACAGCATTTCCAGCTATCTGCAGTCTAATGGCAAGTCTAGTGTCTTGCCTTGGAGCAAACTCTTGCATTTACTGCCCATCACCCGAAGGTGTTTTCTTGTAATCCTTGAAATAGCATACTTTAGGGATGTGAATTCTGGCAAATATCTGGTTAGTGTGATCCATATTGACAAGCCAATGTTTTCAATACACTCTGATCACAAAATGAGTTTCCTGGATCAGTAAAGTAGCCATGAAAACCAAGTTTAGGCAACAAACAGTAAAATAAATATTGTCCAGAAAGTGACTCAGTGATAATGCAATGCGAAAAGCCTCCAATGTTATTAAAATGATTTGGGGTAATGTGGCCCAAAGCTTGTCTTGAGCACCGTTTTGTGGAAGGATTCCCCAATGTTACTCTCAGCTCTAGACATTCTCTCTACAATTTCCTAAATGAACATTTCCTTGACATCATCCATCCCCTAGGAATCTTCCTTGCCTGGCAAAAGTCATATAGTTATACAAGATTAACAGATGCCTGTAAGTGATCCTGTCATCCTTTAACTCAAAGGAGGAACTCCTACAGACAAGGTCGAGGACTGGGGCCAGCAGGTCAGTGCACAGCTGGGCCCCAGGGCAACTTATATACTTCCTCCACAGCAGCCTCGGACCACTATGACTACAGACAAGGCAAATTCTTGGTGGGAAGAGTGAAAGCAAGGCACCTTTTAGAGTGCCCCTGAGCAAATCCATCCATGGTCCCCACCTTTCCCAATCATTACAAGTTAACCGCTCCTTTTCATCCTGATACTACTGATGGGAAATGAGCCTCCAGGGCTGACAGCCACAAATTAATTTGATCGATTTATTCTGTGTTCCACGTTTTGGGTGCACATGCTTTCCTCCATCCTGATGGAGCACATTTACGCTCTCCCATTCACAGAAAACAAATTTATAGTGCCTAACTAACAGAATTCTTTCGCTGAAGGTCAGAAACAAATGTTCCCATCCATTTCTTTTTACCTTTCTGTGCGGCACCAAGTTGCTTTCCTTTTTAATTTCAGATGAACAGGAGAATTGTTTTCTGGGGAGGGGTGGGGTAAGAGAAAGCAATTGGAACTTAGAAGTTTCTACCAAAAACAAAACTTAACTTACCCCTCATGACAGGAATGAAGCAAAGAAATACAAATCTCTTCCAATTTCACATGGAAGAGAAAACTTCAGTTATGTCTTAACTCAAGTAAAAAGAACACCATTAGGTAAGGACTATTAATTTACCATTCTTAGACAAGTGGAACCTGGCACTTAATTTGTCTGTCATTCTTGCTCACTTGAGACCAAATTCTGTCTTTGGCAGGTAACTTCCAAAGACTGCAGAGAGAACTAAACATAGATGATCAGGACTATGAATGGTTAATCCTATTTTCTCAGGGTATAAACTAACTCTTCATTGAAGATGAATAGTTTTCAGGTGTTGCTTAACACTAAAAAAGTTCACATGTTCCTGAGAAAGAAAAGTTGATATTCTCAGCACCTGCCACTTGCCTAACCATGTTTGAAAAATGACCTCTCCCCTGAGCCAGAATTAATCTTGGACCTATTTGAGGAGCTTTGAGGACCAGAGGCGGAGCTTTAATAGGGAGAGGCAGAGCTGTGTAGGGTGAGACAAGCAGGAAGCTCATTTGCAGCCAGTCACCCTGGCCTGCACAGGTGCCCAGCTGAGGCAAACCGGTAAGGACTGCATGGAGATCACATAGCTTCTGCGGCTTTTATGTAAACAGCATCCTACGTAGGGGTAACAAACACCATTCTCTTATCTTCTGTCTCTCTGCTTCTGCCCTGAGAAAAAAACCCAATGTTGCTTAGATAGTCACGGCATGAAGTAGCCAAAGGCAAGATGCATATTAGCCAATCAGCTCAGTCTGGAAACAAAGGCTTTCCTGAACACATCCCCTTCCTGCCCCTGAGAAGTTAAGCTTGGGTGGCTTCCACACTCTGCCTCAGGGAGATATGTTCTGCATAATGAATCCCATTGTTGTCTGTAATGAGAAGGAGGTCATCTATACACCTGACCTGAAAGGAGTAGAGAAAGAGAGAAAGAAGAGACAGAAAAGTGGGAAGGAGAGGTGGATAAGGAAAAATACACCCAGACCTTAGCAAAAACTGTCAAAACTGGTTCCTTTGATCTGGATTTGAGCAAGTTTTTGTCCCAGCTGTAAGGATGAAACAGACATGCATTTCAGTGATACTGAGGCTTTTGCCATTCATATGGAATCTGAAGCCTCAACTGATTTCGGCTGAAGCCACCAGACCTTGGCCATCATCCCCTTCTGCTTTGTTTTCCACAAAGCAGAACAAGAAGTAAATTAGGTCTTCGGTTTCTATGTTTCTTTACAAATCTGAGCCCATGTGGTGAATAATAAAAAACACATTTCAAATTTAAAGAATACGTAACAAAAGTTTCTTTTAAGCATTAGAGAGGGATGAATGCCTTCTCATTCTAATGCAGCTCAAGAGAAAAAGATCCCAATGTCAGCCTTTGGCAATTGAAATAATCAATTTCTAGCAAAATAAAGAGGCAATAATATCTTTCAGGTCTCAAAAACTTATCTAAGACCCAGGTACTCCTTCTTGAGTCTCAGCTTTAGCTTCTGAGTCAGAAATACTATTATGTCGTTCCGAGCTATCCAAGGGAATAAAAGAGAACACTGTGAAAATCCTTCTTTTGTTCTCTCCCATTAGCAATTAATTTATCATCTTATCTTTTTTTCATATTGGAAGCCCTGAGACACAGAAAGAGAAATTTCCATCAAAGAAGAACAGAGCTGGGCATTCTCTTGGTGATGGTGGGTCAGTTAGCAGAATTCAATTCCGAGAAAAAAAATCCTATTTGAAACTCATGAGAATGGTCCTGAAAATGAACAGTTTCCAAGGGGAAAAAGAAAAAAAAAAAGATGGGCAATTCACCTAGAAATTGTAGGTACCATAAGGTCCATTTCTTATATTTGAAGGCTTTTAGTTACCCTAAGAATGTGTGCTGCAAATCTCCCTGCAAAAGGAGAAATCAAAGGACTTGACACACTCCTCTTGATAGAGGAAGAAGGCAGAGAAATTCTAGACAGATGGGGAGGTCCCTGATGAAACCCTACCCTCAAGCCAAAAAGCTTAAAACCTGTGGCCCAAAGCAAGAACTTATATCCTTGTGTGCCCTCTGTCTACCAATTGGTTCTTTCTGAATAATGTCTTTTTGTTAATCAAATGTTGCCTTTTCCAAAACTACCCACAGCCTGTCCCACCCCCCATCCTGTGCCTATAAAGACCCCAGACTCAGTTGGTAGGGAGACAGAAGTGGCTTGACTGGAGAGAGATGACTTGACTTCAGAGGGATAGCTGGACTTTGGAGGAGAGATGGCTTAACTTCGGAGAAGAGCTGGCCAGAGACAGCCTGACTTCAGGGAAGTTTACCTGCCTGCCTGGTCACCTCTGCCACTCCCCTCTCTTCTGAGAGCCATTTCCATCACTAAATAAAATTCCCCATGTCTAACATCCTTCAAGTGTCCATGTGACCTAATTCTTCTTGGACGCAAGACAAGAGCTTGGGACCCACTGAGTGTGGGTACCCAGAAAAGGCTGTAGCACTGGCCCTTTACACTCATTGGTAGAGGGCAGCCACCCAACAGGAGAAGGCAAGCTGATAACACACCACTGTCCACGAACAGAGGAGCTAAGAGAGCATTGTAACATGCCCTCTAGGACTTCAGAAGTCACAGGCACGCAACCTGGGTGCTGCCAGGGGACCTGCACAAAGCCTGCTCCTGCTGGCACCCAAAGTGGCCAGCTGGATCCTGTACTTGCTCACTCATACACTCCCTCCTTCAAGAGGTTGAGCATGGTGGGCTAAGTAATCAGGGCACCCCCATCCCAAGTCCAACAAAGGGGTTGAGAAAAACTCCTGCATCACCCTCAATAAACCAGGTTACCTAACACAGTGAGTGCCTAGAAAGGCCAGATATATATAATCTAGTTAGGAAATCAATCTAAATCAACAAATAAATAAAAATAAAGATTATGAGAAAGAGAGACATTCAAATTGAATGGTAAACAATTGCTGAGGAAAAGAATGTGATTCAGGAGAAGAAAGGAAAAAAGACTTTGTATGGTAGAAAAGTTATAAATAAATTATAGATACTGAAGAAGAAATATCCATCTATCATGCAGAGGGAAGAATCCAGAAAATAGAGAAAATCTTAGTACTATCCTACAGTATCACTAGTTCTGCTAAGATCTAACTCTCCTCTTCTTTCAGAGCAAAGTAGAGTTGCATTTTCTTTTCTCTTGCAGTTGGATGGGATTATGAGACTAGTTCTGCCTAATGATTTGGGAAGCTAAATTATGAGTGGTACTTCTTTGCTAAAATTGAGACCCTCCAGACTATGCTTTCCATCTATCATGTGACAAGAAAGATGGAGATGGTGGCATCAAGATTTTGGAAGGTGTTTTGTTACAGCAGCATAACCTAATTTATCCTGACTGATACACAACCACACATTAAATAAAAGAAATACAAAGCTATAGAGTGGCCAAAGATTCTCTCTTGAGGAAAGTGAAGAAAACGATACCTAAAACTGATATAGTATCCAATAAGAGTGTTTGTCTTCTTGTAGTATATACCTGAGGTGGTACAGAGAATCTGTCAAGAAAGTGCTCACACACATTTGCTAAAGTACAGCTAAACAACAGTTATTTCTCGAAAAACAAAGAAAGAAACCTGGGCTGTATCTTTAGACTTTGGCCTGGAGGAAAAACCTGAAGAAAGGGAAGAAGCCAGGTAGTACTGTTTTTTTTCTCTGTTCTTTACATTTATGTTCCTGAAAGAGGAGCTAACGGGATGTTAATAGTTATGCATATGAATTAATGTGTAGGACCCCCTCTGGTGTGGACCATGTAGAACCTAGTTTCTGGTATCAGGACCACAGGATCTTGCAAAGCAAAGGATGTGTCTTTAGCACACCAAGAGAGGAGCACTTGTGGGTATACTCTCTAGTGTAAGCAAGGGAGCTACAACACAAAATGTTAAGGGGAAGAGAAGATGCCCCAAAATAGCTCAAATCTATATATTGTGCATAAAGGAAATCAGTTGTAGCATGATAATTCATTTTCAAAGGGACAAAAATTGATTCTTGGTGGATGCCAAAAAAACTTAAAGATTACAATGGCCCTCCAAAAGGTAATAGTGCATAAACAGATATGCAGTATATCTGTGGTATTAATATTATATATAAGAAGTGATTATGGGGAAAGAAAGTTTTTAAAAGATTCCTTAAGGGGATAATGATGAAAAAAAAATACTAAAAAACACTGACATAGGTGAAGAAATGTAGTGATTCTTGGAGGGAAAACAAACAAACAACAAAAAAGAATTTAAAAATATTTATAGCCATATATATTTTCAAAAATAGAAAATGTATACATAATAAACCAGGTCACTCTAAATTGCTATCCAGAATTAAAGACAATTGTAAACGTTAGTCTGAGTCTTGGTAACCATGAACCTCTTCTTTCATCTTCTATACATGGCCCAGAAGCTCATCAGAGAAGGCCCATCCCATTTTTCCTCATTCAAACTATTTGCAGCAACATAGTCTGAAAGTTTATCTTTTAAACCTACACAGCCAGAGTCTCAGCCATGGAATTATTACCATTTTTCTTTGAAGTTTTATTTTTATATCTGCTTTTGTGAACTATCCAGCACATAAGTTTCCATGCCCTATATTCCTTTTCTTTGCAATTATGAACTCCAAGAAGTTATGGCCATATTTTTCCAAGACTATTTATTTGTATATATTTTAAAATATCTACATTACCTAACAGATGAGAATTCAGTCCAGAGCAAAAGTCACCATTATTGTTTTTCACATACTTTTTTTTTTTTTTTTGGAGACGGAGTTTTGCTCTGTCGCCCAGGCTGGAGTGCAGTGGTGTGATCTCAGCACACTGCAACATTTACCTCCTGGGTTCAAGTGATTCTCCTGCCACAGCCTCCCAAGTAGCTGGGATCATAGGTGCCCATCACTATGCCTGGCTAATTTTTGTATTTTTAGTAGAGATGGGGTTCACCATGTTGGTCAGGCTGGACTTGAACTCCTGACCTCAGGTGATCTGCCCACCTCGGCTGCCCAAAGTGCTGGGATTACAGGCATGAACCACTATGCCTGGCCCTCCTACATTCTTTTAACACGGTGATTTTGTAAAATCATTCTAGACTATAGGAGATGCTGTACTTCTAAAAGATACAGATATGCAGTTGGTATATGGAAAAGTAGATATATCCTATCACTATTAAATTTGACCTTGGACACAATTCTGTAATTTTTAGTAGCATTACAGTACTCTATTCTCTACTATATTATGTAAACTATAGAAAACAAATGACTTCAAATCTCCTTTTAATTTTCACTCAGATTTTTTTAGTATGTCCCTATCTTGAGATTCAAGGATTTTGACAATGATATATATTCTGTCAATATACTATGCCACCACTTCATGTAATAAAATAGTCTTGGCCTACTAATGTGTTAAGAAAGCAATAAGAGTACCATCTGTTTTGAGAGGCACTCTCTACACTGGAGAAGAAGTTGTATGAGATACAACAAGCATGCTTTGAACTCACCTATAACCATGACAGACAATGCTAACAATCCCAACATGTTGCTCACAGTACCTAGAGGTAGCCTCACAGTTGTTTTGGATAAAGGCTTCAAAGCTTTCAACCCATAAAACTGATGTTGATAGACAAGGTAAAAATCATTCTGGAAAAATATCTCTAATATCTTTCCATCTCTAAAACTCTCATTGTGCTTTCGAATTCTTTACAATTCTGCCTTAGGTTGACCCAAGTAGATGCATACTGAGGATTCACATATAGTTCAGCAGGCATAAAAAGGTAGGGATGAATATTGCAGGAATTTTATTAGTCTACTTCCCAGAGAATGACTGGATACCCAAGGCAAAAACTTTGGCTCTCTAAGGTTGCTCACAATTCTTTGCAATTGTTTTATAATTTGCCACCAAAGCCTTCCCTTCCCTGAGAGATGATATTAAAGTGCAAGAACCCTGGGAAGGGCAACACAGTGTCTCTTCGCTAACAAAGATAAATAACCAAGAGCAGAGTCATTACTGTGAGTGAACGTGATAAAAAACACATAAGCCAGAATCTTCTGCTATGGATACAGAGAATGTAATGTGGAACAAGGGGTAGAGGATACACGTGACCTTTAGCAGCAGTCAGTCTATTCCAGGATTATAGATTCTACTGTTTTATTTTATAACTCTCACGTCACAAGGATCCTATACTCTTTCCCTGAACCCTAAAAGTTACACCTTTTCAGGTTTCTTGCCTGAAAGTTGATTTATTTTCAATGGCAAATGCCACTATAACTAACGATCATCAATAAATTGCAGAGAATATGACCAATTTTTCCAGCATATATTCAAAAGCAAAAACTAAAGTCAATAAATCCCCTTGAGAGATGACCCAGGAAACCATTGGCATGTATGATATATCAAGGTGAAGGTAGGGTGATTGCTGAGTTGGGTCTTGAAGAATGAATGGGAAGACTTCATCAGATGTATTTAGAATCTGACAGGCAGGTCAGAAAGGGTGGAATACAAGGTGGAAGATGGTCTCAGTTGAGACGAGTGGCAGATAATCAATAAGGAGACTTCAGATAACAGTATATTTCAAGTGAAAGATGATGAGGTCTGAAGCAAGAGGGCATATAGAGAAGGAAGCAGCTTCACGAAATAATCAGAAGAACATCTCCACAGGTAGTAATCATCAACATAATGTACTCTGTATGGTGTTTTGTGGGTTTTGTTTGGTGATAAAAATCAATGAATGACTAGGCAGACTAAAAAAGTCTAAGTATACCAAGGAATTCATTTTTGAAAGTTAACAGGGAGATACTGAATTCGTAAGCTAATTTTTAAAATTAAATATCTATTGTATGCCATAAACTACACAAACTGCTGCAGGCTACTAAAATTAATAGATCACAGGCATTGCCCTATATAGGAGAAGAAGTATATGCCGGTCAACAAACATAATAAAGGATGAGGTACAATGAGAGTAGAACAGAGGAAGCTGTTATTTCTGTTCTGAGAATTTCTACAGGGGGATACTGCTTCTCAGGCCTGAATATCTGTGGCCCTTTAACCAATGTAATGTGACAGTGGAGCAAAGAATGGATCTGAGGATAGGAGCCCTGGATTCCAGTTCAAGCTCTATTACCTTATTACTAATGTGTGGAGACAAGGACTGTCCAATTTGGTCCAGCATGTACTGTAGGTTACCTGTCAATAAGCTAGCTAGGACTGATGACAACCATTATCTCAGCAGGGAGGAACCACATCTTCCCTGGGTGGTAGAAGGGTCCTGGGTTCCTCCTTCTCTCATAGGTAGTACTGTGCTGAACTTGGCTTCCCAAGAACCCAGGGACCCCAAGGTTTTCAGGTGCCAAGTAGCTGGCATTTCCTAGCACTCTCTTAGAAGGTCATTTTCACATTTATACCATAAGAGCATCAGCAGGACAATTTCTTGTCCATAGAGTATTACTTCATGGTGTGTCAGCATTGTCCTGGCATCAGTGTACTTCTCTGAGGGATAATGAGGGATTAGGGGACTGAAAAGCTTCTCTTGCTGAACCTTGGCTGGTAAATGTTCCTGTTAAACCCAGACCGCCGCACCTTTCAACACCAAGCAACATGCAGCAAATCACTTGCCTTCCCTGAGCCTCAAGTTTCTGCATCTGTAGAATGAAGAAAATAAAGAACTTCACCACACACTTCACAAGGTAGTAATAAATATTCAAAGAGTACTTTGTAAATTGAAATATGCTATACCCACGTGAGGGGTTATTTTTATCACAAAAGAGTGAATATCCTCCTGAGCACAGACTCTGCTTTTGGCACCTAAACCTTCTGTTTACCACACATTGCTGCTTGGTTTGATCCACAGATAATTAGAGGTGGATTAGATGCATCTATGCAATAACATGGAAAAATAACAAAGATAAAAATAAAGATCAGAGAAATGAAAAAGAAGAACGATAAAATGAAGATATGTCACCCATGTGCATTTTGAATCACAGTCTGGGCCAAGCTTCCTAGCCTGCAAAGTCTAGGGGAGTCCATGTCAGATGTACACCTGCCAGAAATAGTAGGAAAGAAGCATATCAATTCCTCAGGGAAACATGGCTTCATGGAGGGAACTCTGTATGAGAAGGTCAGTGATCTCCTTCACTACCTAAACACAATCAACACAATCTCAAGTTTGTTTTTTTTTAGCATAAACCCCATAGCACAGTTCAAGGAAATTTATTCATAAAGGACCTAGCACACATGGTCTGATAACAGTTTATCTAGAGATAAAATATAGACTAGAGAGAGTTCATATGTTGTAGGGTAAAGCTATGGATTCCTTAAAAAACAACAAGAACAACAATAACTTTAAGATCCACTTGTTTATCATATTTTTTTTTTTTGAGACAAAGTCTGGCTCTGTTGCCTAGGCTGGAGTACAATGTGAGATCTAGGCTCACAGAAACCTCTATCTCCTGGGTTCAAGCTGTTCTTGTGCCTCAGCCTCCTGAGTAGCTGGGATTACAGGTGTGTGCCACCACACCTAGGTAATTTTTTTTTTTTTTTTTTTTGTATTTTTAGTAGAGACAGGGTTTCACCATGTTACCCAGGCTGGTCTTGAACTCCTGGCCTCAAGTGATCTTTCCATTTCCATTTCTTTCCTTGGCCTCCCAAAGTGCTGGAATTATGGGCATGAGCCACTGTATCCAGCCCCATTTGTTTATTCTTTAGAAAGCTTCTAGAAAGTACCCAGCTCACATTTAACCAGCAAGTATAAAAGTTGGGAGCTAACCAAGATATCATCTAGTGCCAACCCAGTTTAATGAGAGTAAAACTGAGGCCACCCAGTAGGAAATGTCTTCTCTAAAGTGACAAAGGCTTCATTTTTAGGACTGATCCCAGGTCTGGGCCTCTCCAGGATGCAGTGAAGTGCCTGTCTCGCCAACTCTGAGCAATCAGAGTGCTTAATTTCCCTACACAAGACTCAATGCTCATTAATCACCCATCAATGCCAGCTGAGTCTCCCTACCTTGACAGCAAGCTGTTTGACTCAAATTTGTTTCCATCTTCATAACCCTTAGCCCAAAGATGGAAGCACTCAGTGAGTGCTTAATAATGCCTGCATAATGGATTGAGCATAGTAATATTATACATTGAGCATTTTCTATTTCAATTTAGAGACCCAGTCTAAGTGCTAAATTCGAGTCTTATTCCTTAGTTCCTGGCAGTGAACAACCCAACTGGAGGACAGTAATGACATTTCCTACAAAATAGATTATGTGAATACCAGGTCCAAGAGATACTTTATAATAAAATTTCAGCCACAGTAAAGAAAAAAATTAGCACTTTTACCTTCACTTCCTTCTCTTATAGGTCAAAGGTGTTACACAAATATAAAATTATAAGATTAGTAAATGTGTCAGAGATTTTTTCTGAAACATTAAGGTGAATTTAGCAGGCAGAGTAGTTTTATATTATGAGAACTCAAATATAGGTAAGAAAATCAAGCTATGTGGGGAGCATGTCACTTTTCATATAACTAATAACCACCAGTATTCAATATACTACTCTCAAAAAAAGTAAAAGGGATAAATGAAAGAGTTGCCTAGAAGATGATGATGGTGATGATGGTGGTGGTAGTGGTAAAGAGTTAAGATACATCTGTCACTTGCTAAGTACTTTACATGTATTTCCACATTTAATTCGTACTGCAACCCTATGAAGTACAAATTATTGTTATTTACATTTACAGATGAGGAGATTGGGGAACGAAATCGTTAAATTGCCACAGTACCCTAACAAGTATCTGATTCAGGATTCCACCTCTTGGAGTTTGTCTGAGAAATGCAAGTTTCAGGGCTAAACTCTTTCATAACAATAATCACTAACATATATTGAACACCTGAGATGTGCCAAATACTCTTTCATGCTTTTCCGTGTATTCATAGGTGTGATCTTTGCAATACTAGTATTCTCACCCCCCTATCTTACAGAGAAGGAAGTTTGCGAAGGTCACCTAGGTAGTTCTTAAAGAGTCACACTGGGGCAGTCTGGCTTCTGCACTCATTTTATAAGTGGCATGCTCTTTTCCTTTCCATGAAAGGAAAACAAGTACAGAAGCTGTGCTTTTAACTCTTGTCCATCCCTCCCACGCTAGACCTGCTTATGACTTCCTCATTGCTAGCCTGAATTACTTCAACAGCCTCCTCACTGGCCTCCTGCCTTCAGACTTGTCCCACTTAATCTATTTCCTCCACACAGCATTTAAGGTAGACTCTAATAAGAACCCACCTGAAAAGCAGTTCTATCTTTAACTCTGCCCTGACTAAAACCCTTCAGCTGTTTGCCACTGCCCACAGCAAACTCCTTTAAACTGCCCAATTTAAATTCCTTTTAATTGCCCAACAAGCCATTGTGACCTATGTAGACCTTATTCCCTCTTTGACCTCACCTCCCTACACTCCCTTTCTCACTTCCCCACAGGTCATCCTCCAACAGCTCTGAATCGTGTGAAGTTCCCCACTAACACTATTTTTTGCCTGCTCGGGCTTATTTTCTCACTGGTCTTCCTGTGTGGAACCTATTTCCCCACGACCATCTTCCGTTTTGTCTCACTTCCACCAATCCTTTAACGAATCAGCTCAAGCGAGTCAGTTCAAGTGCTGCCTCCTCCAGGAAGGCTCCTCAACTCCTCTTACCAGTAACTGCTACTAATAGCTGGCTGATTCCATTGGTCATTCAAGTGGTCTTGCAGCCCACTAGTAACCACTGATGCTTCCACACTAACTTCCTCAGAAAATGGCTCATGCACTGTATCTGTAAAATCACGCTGAGTCTTTTGAAGACTCTCTGTTTCCAAAGTGTTTTCAGGTGTATACTAATAATAAAGCTGAAGCTGATGTTGTTGTAACTTTTTTGGGAATACGTGACATCTAGTAAAAACTAAACAGAACTATAAATTGCCTAGCTGATGAAAATCCTCCACATATCCCTTGAGGCTGCTTTACAGATCTTTTATAACTGGCTCAAACAGCTGCAGCATTCTCAAAAAAGGTATAGCACTTACAGTTAACTTTTTAACTAACTTTAATAGCAAGAATAGCTAAAGAAAGCAAGCACCTGGAAATTCTCATATCCAAGTACATTTGTGGGGAAGGAAGTGAGTTAACAAGATATCTGCAAAGTTGAGCTATTGCATGTTATATAAAAAATGGAAATGTACATGAGGCTTACTGGACGTTGGGAACAACTTGAAATGTCTTTCTCCATATTGGAAGTATACATATGCCCACTGTTATGGGACTTTAGATATCACCCCTAATTCATGTTCCCCGTCATCCACCACACTACTGATAGAAACCATAGCCTTCAATGTAAGAAGGACATAGGCTTTCAGTTTTGAGAAAAGTGGACAGTTGTTGATATGCATGATCTCAGTTTACACTTTGTTACTAATGGCACACCCATGTAAGAGACCAAGGCCGACTTAAAGAATATGTAAATTAATTAGGTTTTAATTATTTTAAAATTAGATAAGATCTTGACACAATGTATGTTAGTTACTCCAAGTTACTTGCTTCCCAGATGTGAGAAGAGAAATGCCTCTATTCAACCCAGGAGATAAGCCGAGCCCTGGGGCGACAGCTTTATATAAATTATCAAGAACACTTTCTTCCTGACTTTGACAATCCAAATTCTACCTGCCTTCAGGTGCCAATTCAAACTTCATGTCATCAGGAAATTTGAGCCAACCCTGATGCTCCCTTTATTTATTCATTTATTCATTCATTCATTCTTATTCTACAATATGAACATATGATGCTCCCTTTTTAGCCCGGGGCTAAGACTTAATCTTCTGCTTAGCCATTAGCCTCCATAAGGCATGCCACCGAGGGCAAGCCATGAGAAAGGACCCAGTGCTCTGCTGGGTGTGTGTGTGGGACATCTAGGAGCGCCAGCACCTGCAGTTCATCGTCTCAGTAAAGTTCTGAGATGCTTCATGACCTCGTATTTCTTAAAAGGGAAAATATCTTTCCTGACTGGAACCTTTAAGCCAATCCAAGTATCAGAGTGCAGATGGTTCTTGGAAGGTGAGCCACAGGCCACGCGTTTAAAAAGCTGGCATTCATTATGCATTGACCCTAGGTCAGGCAGTGATTAAGAACTTCTGTGTATACCTCCACTGAATCTCCATCACAACTCCCAGAACTAAGTGTGATTACAATTCCATTTTACTGGTAAGGCATAAAGGAGACCTACTGCGAGTTCCCCACCCAAGGCCCTTCAGGTTCCATGTGGTAGAGTCTACATTTGAAGCCAGAAGACTGTCCTTGGTCTCCCTGGCTTCATTCCTGTCGTAGACAAAATTCTAAGATGACCCCAAGGTTCCTGAACTCTGGTGTACATTCCCTGTATAATCCCCTCCCCTAGAGTGTGGAAGGGATTCATGAATATTATGGGATCGTCATTCCCATGTTTAGGTTACTAATTAGTTTTCTTTGGTTTAGCAAAAGAGATTATCCTGGGAGAGCCTAGCCTAATCTATGGAGCCCTTTCAAAAGATGGTCAAGCATTAAAGTCATGCTCTCCTAATAAATTTAAAAACTCCCTCTACAGTAGAGAGAATCATGTGGCAAGGAACATCGGGTGGGGGCAAAGAGTAGCCCCTGGCTAATGGCCGGCAAGAAAGTGAAAATATCCATTCTATAATCTCAAGCTACTGAATTCTGCCAACAACCACAGGAGCTTGGAAGAAAACACTGAGCTCCTCAGAGGAATAAAAACTGGCCAACACCTTGATTTAACCCTGGTGAGGCCCTGGGCAGACAACCTATCTAAACCATGCTCAGAATTCTGACCCATACGAACTTTGAGATAATAAATTTTATGTTGTTATACACCACCAAATTTACAGTAATTTGAGCTGTAGTAATTTCTGCAAAAAATAGCAATGGAAAAACTAATACCATTCCCCTAACTTTCCTTCCATCCAGTTCTAACTCAGCTCCTGAACCTTGGTTCAGCATTCTCTTTTCAGTTCAGCCCCTTCCACTTGGCCTTGAAGACTATTTCCTAGACTCCAAACTCAGCTTGGAAGCTCAGGGCTCAGTTCAGCCACTATCTGGTTATTTCTCCAGCTTCCCTGATCCTCTTTCCAGGCTCTGGACCCAATCTGGCACTGACCTGTTTGGCCTGAGCTTCCCTTTTTTATGGGGCATTCCAAGCTTGAAACACATGATTGGGTGCAGGACTTTCTAAACAATATTAATCAAGCTCCATAATAAAGACCCATTAGAAACCTAAAGCACTGAATTAGATCTCTAAGAGCCATTAAAAATTCGTTTTTCAAGAGGGAATTTGGCACAGAGCTGCAAAAAGAAGAAAGGGGTATAGATTTGATTTTGGGCTCCCTGTCTCCCACTTCATATGAATTAGGTCTAGTTGGTATATTTCAGAGCAAGATTTTTTTCAAAACAGAGGCTGTACTGCTAATAAATAAATAAAAGTCTGGCAACCATTGGTGTCATAAAAGTGCAGCACTAGCATTGTCTACTGTGTGATTGTGAGGAAAACATCTAAGCTATGTAAGCTTCAGTCCATTCTTCTCTGAAATTAATAGGTGGGACAAAATGATCTCTAAAACTCCCTCCAGCAATAATATCCTACGATTGAAAGATTTTTAAAGCCTAATGTTTTGCAATTGGTAGAATTTCTTTCTTTTATTTTTACTTGTTTTTCTTTTTGAGATAGGTCTTGGTTCGTCATACAGGTTGGAGTGCAGTAGCACCATCATGGCTCAGTGCAGCCTCCACCTCCCAGACTCAAGCAATCCTCCCATCACAGCCACCTTAGTAGCTGAGACTACAGTTGCATGCCTCCATGCCTTGCAAATTTTTAAAAAAATTTTGGAGAGACAAGGAGGTCTTGTTATGTTGCTTACACTGGTCTCAAATTTCTGGGCTCAAGTTATCTTCCAGCCTCAGTCTCCCAAAATGCTGGGATTACAGGCATAAGCCTCCATGCCCTGCCACAGTTGGTAGAATCTCTTGATCTGAAAGAAGCTTAAGCTAATGAATGACTCAGGAAGAAGGTTCTCACCCCAGCCAAGACCAAAGAGGGTCATGTCTTTCCATCTGGCTACCTGGGTCCCAGAAGGGCCATTTGTCTTCCTTTAAAAACCACAAGGGTACACATGGAGGGTTTTGGCTGAGAGATGCAGAGGGTAGCCTGGATCCTGACCAAATGATGAGCTGCCTGACAGAGCCTGCTGACCACTAACTGCCAGATACCCTAGGATCAGGGAATGCAGTAGAGAAACTAAAACCAGCTTTGAGGAGGAGGAAAGAACACAAAATAATAATTGTAGGCCAGGAGCTTAATTTGGAAAAAATGAAAATAAAAGCAGTGCTTTCTTGTAATTTGTCTTTGTCTTTAGACTTCCTTGAAGAATATTCTTCCAAGGGTGTGTGAAAAGAGGGCCTGCATTGTGGGCAGGCTGAGTGGGCAGGTGCATCTGCAGAGAGGACTCTGGGAAGAAGAAGGACTTTCTGTTTCCACAAATAAGCATACCATAAGTATTTCTCTGTTGCCAGGAATCATTTGAAATTAGGTTAAATCCCATTATTTTGCAGAGAAGTAAGCTTGAAAATTAAAATCTTCCTGGAGGAGAAAAGTCAAAAACTAAGATTTAAGTGACTTATGGTGAAAAAGTTCCAAATATCAAATTTTATAGAAAGCAGACGTGTGTGAGAAGGAGCACTGCTGATTTAATGCATGTATATTTAGGGATGGTGCTATTTACTCTAGGCCAGGTTTTTCTATTTGCTGGCAAATAGCAGGGTAAGGATTCAATCCTAGGTCTCCCTGAGTCCACAGCCATGTTTTCCTTTCTACTACTCTTCCAAAGGACCCCAGAATAGAGTGTATTATAACAAACTTGGAGAGTTTTACAGAAACCAACCTCCAGAAAAATTTTCCAATCTTGATTTGAGTTCAGTATTTCAGTGCACTGAACACTACTGGTACCCCATGCAACTCCCTGTAGATTCCTTTCCAAGTATGGTGTGTTCATCACCCACCTTCCATATACTTGGTACCTGCACCCCTTTAAGGATGGTCTTTTGTAACTTATGCTCCAGAGCTCCTTTCAGGATAGAGCTGAGTTCAGGTAAAAGCACACCTTTGCTTGGTTTTCCCTCCATGTCCAATTTTGCTTCCTCCACTCCCTTAGGGATTCCTCCTGAATGAACATTCATAAGAAATCCTTTGCACCTAAGTCTTTCACTGAGCACTGTTTCATGACGAACCCAAGATACAACTTCATGAGAGAATTGTAAAGAAATGATATAGCAGTTTCCTTGTTATTTTATCTTATTTAATGAATTTCTCTTCCATTGATTCTTTAAGGAGTTTCTAACCCCAGTTCATATTGTTTATGTTATTGAGCTGGTAGAGAACTAAAGCAGTTCTCTGACCATGTCTTTCAATGTGTCACACTTAATTCTAAAGCAAATGTCTAGAGGATTGGTTAATAATACAATGTCAGCTTTTCTCATTTCGGTTATCAGTTCAAAAGAATATGGCTCTGTCTTTCAGAAGAAAAGAGTTACGATGACATATTTTTGATTGTGCAGGCTCAAGTTATTCTCTTTCTGAGATGGTGAAAGCATCCTGACTGCTTCACATAATGGGACATATACTGGTCTAAGCAATCAAGTGTATAAGGGATATAATCATTAAGATGTAATTGTTCCTTGTATCGGCATTATACCAAATAAAGCAGAAATTGTAATCTTTGGACCTATTCAGTTTTCCATTAAGCAGAAGACTAAACTGAAATAGAGGGATGTGATATTTAACAAGAATCCCTGTCTGGCTCAAGAGATTCATTACATTTGAATTCATCTTAGAAATAAGGAATCAAAGTGAACCTGACCAAGTATATAGACATTCACTCTTCTTACCTGTAAATCAATCAATCAATCAATTAATAAGAAGAAAAACAGCAATCTAATCTTGTCAGAAAATAAGCCTCCTGGAGGAGAGATAATAAGCTTGAAGCTTTAATGAAAAATAGCCTATGAAAATAAATGAGGGATCATGGCGCAGGGGCAGCGCAAGTTCCAGGCGCACAAGCCCGCAAAGAGCAAGACAGCAGCGGCGGCATCTGAAAAGAATCGGGGCCCGAGAAAAGGCGGTTGTGTTATCGCTCCCAAGAAGGCGCGCGTCGTGCAGCAGCAAAAGCTCAAGAAGAACCTAGAAGTCGGGATCCGGAAGAAGATCGAACACGATGTGGTGATGAAAGCCAGCAGCAGCCTGCCCGAGAAGCTGGCCCTGCTAAAGGCCCCGGCCAAGAAGAATGGGGAGGCTGCCGCCATCTCCTCCAAGACACCTTCCTGAGGACGCTGGCCCCAGCGCAGGCCAACACCCCACCCCCCACCTCCATGTGGGATCTTACAAGTGATCCTACAGGCTGCACTGGCAGGAAGAGGACCCCATCCCCCAGCACTGGGCTTCACCTAGAACTTGAGTGGGGGCCAAGAGTGCTGAGAACCCAGCAATGACCAGGAAGATACAGTCACCAGCTTCATCTGTCTCCATGCCCCTTCCCAGGTCCTGCCTCCACAGGTTTAACCCAGAACAATAAACCCGGCTTTGTCATCAAAAATAAAAATTAAAAATAAAAATAAAGAAAATAATGAAACAAAAAAAATGTATATTGCAGAACAAAGTTCCTGAAGTCTATAGGGCTGCCACGTTGCACAACTTGAGGCAATGTTCTGTGCACCTCTACCCAGTACCCACTGAATCTAGGACCCTTTGTACATTTTGTAAGGAAGATGGGGAGGGAGAGAGAAAGTGGGAAAAGGAAGTACAAGGCACAATTGCAAAAAGCTATCTTCAAAAGTTTGAATGTATTCCGCTGCACACTACTTCTCCAATCTCTGAACGACAGATAATTTTTCAAAGTCCTCTTTCTCTCTGGATCATTGAAGTATTATGTAAAGAAATTCAAATTGGGTATTGGATCATCCATTAATGTTTGGCAAATGACAGGCACTTAACTGATGTTTGCTGGGTCAATGAATATATGGGTAAAGAAATGGATGGAAAGATGGGTAGGTGGATGGGTGGATGGATGAATGAATGAGTGGATGGATAATAGATGGATGGATAAATGAATGAATGAATAAATGGATGGTGGATCATGGCAGGGAGTTGTTAAAAGAAGCAGCAGGAGGAAGAGTTTTGAGAACAAAATAAAAAGAGTAAACTTTTATTCTGCATTTTTGTGGATCCCATTCTCAGAGAGCTTCTGTCTTTTTGATCTCTGTACTCTTTCTTTTTTATATATTAAAAAGTATCTACTTATTTATTCTTCTGGGCTGCATAATATGGCTAAACACTATGATTTGTAAATATACTCTTCTATTTTGGAAAAATTTTAGTCATATTCCATTCTTCTACTACATAAACATTTTTTGCATTTGGATTTTTCCTATAATAAGTATTTAAGACTTATATGGCAAGGATTTGTGTGTTTTTAACAATCTAAAGCTGAGTTCCTTTTATGTTTTAACCTTTTTTGTTGTAGAACATTTCAAACATACACAAAAGTAAAAAGAAAAGCATAGTGAATCCCCACGCAGCCATCTTGCGGTTTCAATATCAACATTTTGCTAATCTGTTTTTTTTTTTTTTTGAGATGGAGTCTCACTTTGTCACCCAGATTAGAGTGCAGTGGCATGATCTCAGCTCACTGCAGCCTCTGCCTTCCAGGTTCAAGCAATTCTCCTGTCTCAGTCTTCCCGGTAACTGGAATTACAGACACTCACTACCACGCCTGCCTGAGTTTTGTAATTTTAATAGACAAGGTTTTGCCATGTTGGCCAGGCCAGTCTCGAACTCCTGACCTCAGGTGATCCTTCCACCTCAGCCTCCCAAAGTGCTGGGATTACAGGAATGAACCACCACACCTGGCCATGCTAATTTTGTTTTAATTAGCTATAGCTCCTTTTAAAAAAAAAAAAAAACATTCAGGCCAATGATACTATGAAGCAACCACACAAACAAGCCTGCACTCTTTCTAATCAAACATGCTTTCAAGAGAGGAACTGATAACTCATTCCCATGAAAATATGAACATTTAAAAAAAAACCTGAATAATGTACAAACAACGCAGAATCTTGAGCATACATCCACTAAGTTCACTGCAGCATAGATACAGCACATCACCAGGGGGCACCATTCACATAGAATAACATGAGAGCTGTACGCCTTCAGAATGATAAAATATGGTGGCTTGGTTTATATAATAGTTTGAGAAATACCAGGTAACTCCTTTCCCGGCTTACTTCCACTTTTATAGGGGCCAGAGGAATCATTACATAAATATGGAATATTGGCCATCAATAAAGGGACAGAGTAGGGAAATATTACGGAGACAGCCCTTTCTAACGCTCTTGAAAAATTGCCCCACATAGACTTGTCTCTATCTATGAACAGGGCAATTGAGAAATCACGTTACTTACTGGTTGATAGACACCTTTATTTTAAGTGCATCTGGGTTATATGTGAGTGCAAACTGACTGCCTTGAATGATTGGGAGGGTTTTATTTTATGCTGTGAATTTATCTACCTCACAGAGCTGTAAATATAGCTCCATAAGTCAGAAGCCAATTAATCAAAACCCGACTATTTAGCAAGAAAAGTGTTACATATTCCAATCCAGCACCCCCAAATATATCAGGGATGATGTGAAAAACAGGAATTCAAACATATTAAGAAATCGGTAAAAATGTTTTCCAATTTAAGACAGAGATGGGGCATGGAATGCTGAATGCTGGCAGGAATGCCAGGGTGGCCTTTGTGATGCACCTTTATCTGAGCAAGATACACTTGGGTGGGAAAACAATGTGAAATTTTTACTGGATGGTCTTTTCTTCTTCCCCTAAGCATATAAAAAAGCATCTTCATGTGTTCACTCTAAATAAGCAATATGCTGAAAGGGTCTTTTAGAATGTACATTTGGGAGAAAGGTGAGGGCAGCATGGAAATAAAGGAACATTCAAGATCAAGGTACTCTTTGTTAGGGAAATACATATGAGATTACAATTGGCCTTAAGAAAATCATTATAAGGACACATAAAAGAAGGGTGAAACAATAGGCATTCAGTCAGTCACAGGTTATTACACAAAATAATTGCTCCACTAAATCAGTAATAGCTCAGCTAGGCTCATCTAGAACGTCATGTAGGCCACGGCAATGACCAACTATAAAGGAGCTCCCACTGGTTTTGTGCAAGTCTACACTAATGGGAGTGGGAGGGAAATCTTTTGTTAGTTACTTGAACAAAGACAACTTGGGGTGTGGTTGTGCACAGACTGCTTTTTGTTGTTGTTGTTTATTTGCTGTTTATTAGCTAAGAGACTTGATACCCTGTTCCTGGAAATTAGAACTGCATTTATTTTTTATTGTTGGATAACAAATAAATAGAAATATAGTGGCTTACAGCAACCCCCATTTATTATCTCAGTTTCCATGGCTAGGAGTTCAGCATAGAGTAGGTGGGCTCTGGGCACACGGTTTCATGAGGTTGAAATTAAAGTGTCAGCCAGGGTCTGATCTCATCTGAGGCCTCTTCCAAGCTCACTGGTTGTTGGCAGAATTCAGTTCCTTGCAGTTACGGGACGAAGGTTCCCACTTTCTTGCTGGCAATCCATCAAGTGCCATGCTCAGTATTTAGAGGCCTCCCACTGTTCCCTCCCCTGTGACCTTCTCCACACATGCCAGTTTGCTCCTTTAAGGACAGGAGGAGAGTTTCTCTCTGTTGGTTAAGATGGAGTTTAATATAACATCACATAAACAAGGCAGTGACAATTCCATCATATTCATGAGCCCTGCCAACACCAATGGAAGGCATGATACAGGGTGTGTAGACCAGGGGACAGAAATCTTGGGGGCTATCTGAGAAGTCTGCTTACCATCAGCAGTACACTATGCAGAAGAGTATTCATCTTCTGCAGTAGGGAATTCTACGTGATCTAGTCCCATAAGAACAGTCAAAGCATTTAGTGTTTAGTGTAGGTCTTAAGAAAGGAGGAATACAGACTTCTTCAAGCCTATTATCTTTGAGAATTTTGGAGCTAGGCAGGAACTAGCTTCTTGTCTTTCTTACCCCGGCATGGGTAGATTTATTTCCCTTGCACTAGCCACTCAGAAATGTGGCCTCTGGTATTCCAGAAAATCAGACTCAAAAGGGAATTTCCATACTGTCCTCAACACCCTTGTGCCTCACACAGTGGCAGTGTGGTTTGGCATTCCTGCTGTCAGCTCATATGATAGTAAAATAAAAACAGCTTGAAAAACTAAGTTTAAGATATACTGAAAATTAATGAATCAAACTCAAGCACATGCTCAGATATCTTTTCTTCAGCAAAACTTTTCGGGCTCTACTTCAAAGGAAAATAAACCCAAATGCTCCTCCTCCATCCTCAACACAACCATCTCCCCACTCTTTCAGGCGCTTGGTTCATGCTTCTCCTGAGTCACATATTGCTTTAAAAGGCATCGTGTTGATGATGAATTGGTGAGTCATAAACATGGGGGATTAATAGTCCTTTAAATTTAGTAGCAGTTCAAAAATAAAAGTGGAAAGCACTAATTTTTCAAGCCTTAAAATGTCCAGGATATAAAGAGAATTTTAAAAGTAGTCATCTTTCTCCTTATGAATGCAGTGATTATAAATTCAATTGTTTGAGCAAATATAACAATTACAAACTCCCTAGCAGCAATGCAAGTCATGAAGTGCTAATATAATAAAAATCATCATGCAAGAAGAATAAAATTACAGTAGTTACTAAGCATCGGGTGCTTACCCTGTACCACATGATCACAGCCATTGTTTCTCATCTTTACCCTGACCAGAAAGATGGTTTTATCCAGAAAAACAAAAAACAAAACAAAACAAAACAAAAAAACTGTCCTAAGTCATATAGCTGGCTAGCTAGTGGCAAAGCTTGGATTTAAGCTCAGATTTAATTCCAAGTCATGTTCCTCGCATTATGTGGTAATGCAGTCACTTGGTTTACAATTTACAGGTTCGAAGTTAAAAAAAAAAAAAAAAAGGTATTGAAGGAGACTAATACTTAATTAGTGCCTTGTATTTGCCAGGCATTATGTGTATAACACATTACACTCGGCTCTTCACATTTAGAACAATGCACAGAGCCAGCTCATAGAAGACAAATTTGTGTATATCCCTATATTAGTTTCCTGGGGCTGTTGTAACAAAGCACCACACACTAGGTGGCTTAAAACAACAGAAATGTATTGTCTTACAGTTCTAGAGGGAAGAAGTCCAAAATCAAGGTATCATCAGAACTATGTTCTCTCTGAAACCTACAGGAGAGTCCTTTCTTGCTTCTTCTGTGCCTCTGGTGGTTTGCCCAGCAATGTTTGGCGTTCCTTGACTTGCAGCTGTGTCACTCTAATCTCTATTTTCATTATCACACAGCCTTCTCCCTGTGTGTCTCTGTCTTCAAATGGCCGTCTTTTTTTTTAGACAGAGTCTTGCTCTGTCGCCCAGGCTGGAGTGCAGTGGCACAATCTCGGCTCACTGAAACCTCCGTCTCCCAGGCTCAAGCTATTCCCCTGCCTCAGCCTCCCAAGCAGGTGGGATTACAGGCATCTGCCACCACGCCTGGCTAATTTTTGTATTTTTCAGTAGAGATGGAGTTTCACGATGTTGGCCAGGCTGGTCTCGAATTCCTGATCTCCGGTAATCCACCCCCCACCTCACCCTCCCAAAGTGCTGGGATTATAGGCGTAAGCCAACTGCACCTGGCCAGAATGGCCATCTTTTTAATAAGGACACCAGCCATATTGCTTTAAGGGCCCAACCTACTCCGGTATGACCTCATCTTAATTACATCTCCAATGACCCTATTTTCAAATGAGGTCACAGTATGAGGTACTGGGGATAAATACTTCATTTTTTTTTTTTTTTTGGTGGTGGGGGGAGGTAAAGATTCAACCTAAAATAGCCCACATAATCTTATATTCTACAGTTGTTTCTTTTTCCAAGTCAAAAGCACTTTAAGAGACAGGAAGAGAGTTTAGTTGGTGAATGTCAGACAAGTAAGGAGAGAACTGGAATCCAAAGGGCAGGTAGATTCTCAAGGCACAGTGAGAAACAAAGGAAACCCTCATCAGCTGGGGAAGGACAGTTGTTTGTATTCACAGGAACTCGAATTTGTAGAAGGACCCAGCTGTAGTGATATAGGTTCAGGAGCTGGCTCCCTGAGAGGTGAGGTAGTATCTTAGAATTTTAAAGTTATTAACTATCTTTAAAGTCATCTTGGCAAGCCAACTATCCTATGAGTAAACTTTCTCTACAGCACCCCCAACAGGTCATCATTTGGCTACTTTTGGGTTACTCCTGGTGCCAAACACAACATGGAAGCAGGAGCCACCACAGTTTATGCTGCGTATCGAGAACAATATTTCTTTGATAATATTTTTGGTCAAAAGGGGGAAATTTGGGAATTCAATGGACAGTTATGCCATATCCGATTCTGACTCCTTGGGAACTATTTTACAAATCTGAATTTGCTTATTCTTTGCATTTGCCTTGGAACTGGTTGTAATACCTCACCAGTTTCCTCATTAATGAATTAAGTCAGATTTTTAACACATATTTATTTTTATTCTATAGTCATAAATTTGCCTTTTATTAGAAATTATCTTTTAACACCACAGAGACATAAGACATAATATGAGCTAAACTGTCCCTTCATCTAGCTTTTCTGTAAGCAGTTCTAACTAAATAATGCAGAATAATTCTAATCTCTTTTCCACATCATGACCCAATAAATATTTGAAAATAGCACTCCTAACTCCTCTTCTGCTCCCTACGTCTTCTCCACACAATAATTCTCTGTTCTATTTTATTTGAATTAAGAGGAAAAAAATCTATGTATAGTTCCCCCCATCATGCATCTAATACTAGGTTATTATAAAAATTCATTAAAAACATCACCTGTCATCAGGAACAGCCACTGTTACTCTTTTCATGAATGTATTTGGAGTCTGTTTCCCATTCATATTTGTCTGTTCTTTAGTCAGTCCACAGCCGTCACAGCTTTCCTGGGGTGGACTGTGTGCTTCCTGTCCAGTGACTTTGCCTTTTCAGTTAATATCATTGCAGGCACTTTAAGTTCAACTCTCGTAAAAATCATTGTTTATTAGTGTCCTAGTTTTCCAAAATGCACTCATTATGTTTAAGACTCTCCTAGACATTTTTCTCTCAATAATTTCTCACTTTTCAATGCCTCCTTCATTATGGAGCTTGATTAATTTAATACAACCCTCCTGTTCTAGTCCTATCAGGACAAAATAGAATAGGTCTAAGACTCCCTACTGTGTTTCTCCTCCCAGAAGTAACACTCCTTTCTCATGCAGACCATTTATCCACTTATCCAACCTTCATTCAGCTGCTACGTATGTACCATTCCACTGTTTACAAAGGTGAAAATTATAGTGCAGAAACCACTTCCTTGAACACTCTCTCAGATCATATAACTTTTTAAATAGCCATATTATACTTTGACTCATTTGACTTTTTCAGTGTATCAGAACCACCCAAATGTCCTTTACATGTTCATCAGCCTATTCTTTCAGCAGCTACACTGTGATTACAGCATGCCATGTTCTGTGTTGGAAACTAAGAACACAAATGTGTATAAAATTATTTAACTAGTGGAGAGGACAGATATGCAAACAGACAGCAAATTAGATGTCCTTTCTAAGGAAAAATTAGGCTACAAACAGACTTCCTTAGTCCAAGTGATTCCCATAAGATAATAATTAGGAACCCAATAGATTCACTAATGACTCAAAAAAGTCCACTTATTAATCCTTTGTAGAATTTTGCTAGTGAGTGTCCATCTTCCAAGCCCATTGGCTGGGAAGTCCATCTTCCCATTTTATAAATTCAGGAAGTATTATTCAGTCTTCCAGGACTACACATGCCTTCCACAGTTATTCAAAGATCATCAACTTCTATTCTGCATGTTCTCTGGGTACCCTGGGTTGTATTTAGAGAGGGTTCCCAGAGAAACCAGAGATGCAGATCACTGTGGTAACATTTGCACTTAGAAAACGAAACATGTATATTGATGAAAATAAATTACAAAGCCTCTCTGGAGGCCACAGACAATTCTTTCTCCTTCTTCCCAAGCTGAAATGGGCCCTGTCACTGGGACACACATATTCACACTAATTTAGCCTCACATGAAATTAGCATGCATTCTGTATCATGCTCTCTGTCTTATTAAAATCCTTATCGCCACTGTCTGCATATTTATGTTTTTCCTCTCAGAAGTAACGCTCCTTTCTCATGCAGACCACTTATCCACTTATGCAACTTTCATTCAGCTGCTATGTACCATTCCACTGTTTACAGAGGTGAAAATTGTGATCTCTGCCTCCAAGAAGCCAATAACCTACTGAGAGAGAAAGACAAGGAAACTATTAAATGAAATTCGGGGTCCCACATTTTAGGAGTGAAGTCTTCCAAGGGAATTATGGGAGTGGAATGAAGGATAACTCAACTAGAAGAGAAAAAAAAGAACTAGTAAGAAAAGAAAGCCAACTTCCACTCTGATTCTGAAAGGAAAAGCTAGCACAAGTTTGGCAGGGCAAAGCATTCCAGCCAGAGGAAACAGCATGTGCCCAGCCACAGAAGGGCAGGAGTATGGTGCCATAAGGACTGTAAGCCACCGAATATTACAGAAATGTACAAGATAGAGAAGCTGTGGGCGACTGAGGGAAGACAAAGAAAAGACAGAAGCTAGGCCATCAAAGGCTCTGTATGTCAAGTTAAGTAGTTTTATTTTTCCTTAATGTAAATGAGGAGTCAAAAAGGGTTGTAGAGAAATTGTGTTTCAGAAAGCCATTTTGAGTAACAGTATGGAGATTAGACTGAAGTAGCATGAATGTGTATAAGGGATAGTGACAAATTTCAAAATACTATGGACTGACCCATCTGTATGAGTCCATTCTCATGCTGCTATTAAGAAATGCCAGAAACTGGGTAATTTATACAAAAAAGAGGTTTAATTGGCTGACGACTCTGCAGGTTGTACAGGAAGCATGGCTGGGGAGGCCTCAGGAAACTTACATTCATGATGGAAGGCAAAGGGAAGCAAGCATGTCTTACATGTCAGGAGTAGGAGGAAGAGAGAAAGTGGGAAGGTGCTACACACTTTTAAACAACCAGACCTCGTGAGAATGCACTCAATATCACAAGAACAGCAAGGGTCAAATCTACCCCTATGATCCAATCACCTCCTACCAGGCCCTGCCTCTAACACTGAGGATTATAATTCAACATGAGATTTGGGTGGGGATACAGATCCATACCATATCACCATCTAATTCCATTCCCAGACAGAAAGGAGTGTGAGGACTTGAGGTTCAATATCATGGCTGTCTGGTTTGCCCACCTCTCTCCTCACTTCCCGTGGATGGTGGATACCCCCACCAGGTGGCTCTGGAATAATCTTGAATTGATACTGGTATATACAGGTTGGCTCTGAACACAGAGAACAAAACCAGATCCTGCAGTGTAAGGAAAAAAGAGCAAGACCAACTCGCAGTCAGAAGTGAGATCAAACTTCTGAGTCCTTTAAGATGACAACGTGTCATGTGAACAGAGACATTTTTGAGGGTAAAAGGGGAGCTTTGAGTAATTATGCAAGTACAGCAGGTATAAACCAGAAGTCTCCCAGGCAAATTGAATGGCTTCTTAACCACAGTATCTCATAGTTGCTCAACAAAATGCCCTGGAAAACTAATTGCCTCTTATTTCTCTCCTTTGTCTTCCTCCCACCAGATATTTTAATTTTCCTTTGTTACGTTCTCCAATGGTTTTCTGATATATCCCTTCTGAATTACATTAGCAAAAGTTATTGAATTGTAACTGAAGAACCATAAATCCTACCTTCATTTTTCAGATGACAAAATTTAACTCAATAACTAGTCTAACTACACATGGAACAGTAAAAATTAAAACCTTTGCCTATCTGTCTTCAAAGACAGTGATCATGCCATTCTTCCACCTTGGGCTGGAGTCGGGTCTGCAGGTAGAAGCCATGGATCAAGGGAATAGGGGTCATTCAGGTCACTATACAAGACAACTGGGATGCTCATATGTAATTCTTCCTTTACCATTTAAAACCTGCTCTGAAGTCATCAAACTGGGACTAACACACAATCAGTTTGCCTCACTGCTATGTTTCTTAACCTAAGGTATGCCCAGACTTCTGGGGTATGCTGGCAGTATGGCAGGTCACAAAGGAACTGCATATTTGTTCAGTGACTTAAAACAGTTTGTGTACATTGAAATAAACATAGATATCTAGTGGTATAGAATGCAGAACTGACATAATATTTTAAGATAAAGCACTAGACTTCAGAAAAAATTTATCAAATTGGTAACTTGAAGCCATGCCCTGAGATTCCCACAATATACATTCTTTCTCCTCTCTCTTTAATGGCAGTTCATGGGGAAAGATGCCATTTGCATTTTAACATAAAACCAAATAAATATATTTCTAGTATTGGAATTTGGGGAGAGGGCATAACACAAAGATGCAGTGCTCACTTCTCTGACAAATCAGGTTAGCAGCAAGAAAAAAATTGTCAGTGGCCAATTATTTTGTGGGAGAAAACATTCTGCCCTTTAAAAAAATCATGCATTATTTTTCTTAGAAATTATTTAGAAAATGTACTGTAGGTAAATCTTTACACCACTGTACCAAGCAGCACAAATCAGTGGTTACTGTGAATTATCTAAAACTGAGCTCAGCAAACTGCAGCCCGCTGTTCAAATCTGGCCTACAGCCTGTTTTTGTATAATCCCACAAACAAAGAGTAGTTTTACGTTTTTGAATAGTTAAAAAAAATCTAAAGTACTTTGTGACACATGAACATTATATGAAATCTGAATTTCGATGTCCTCAAATAAAGTGATTTTAGCACAGCTACAGTCATTCATTCACACATTGTCTGTTGCTGCTTTTGAACTAAAATGACAGAGTTGAGAACCTGTGTTAGAGACCAGAAACTGTATCAGCCACAAATCCTAAAATATTTATGATCTGGTGCTTTATGCGGTGGCGGGGGGGGGCGGGGAGGAAAAAAAATGCCAACTCTGGATCTAAATCTTTAGATTAGAAATTTAATTACTTTCAAATAATTTACACAATTTCTCCACGATCTAATGTGATGAAAAGATAAGAATGATTTGTAATTGACATTCTAATGTACTCTCTAGATATGGTTACTGCTCAAGAATCTGAGAGCAGTTGGTTCACTCAAATAAGGAGAAGGCATTTCATGTATTGATATTCATATAACTGTTTTGCTTAGTAATTTTTGACAGATATTGTAAAGGTTAGCTTTAACTCAGGTCTGATTCACATCCCTCTTCCAGCCCCTCGGACGTGTTTCCTGTCACTTGGAATGAGTTATGATTCACTTCTAGGAAGATTTCAGGACCTGTGTGACCTCACCATACGTCTCCTCTTATACTCTATATCCTATTAGTACTAATTCGTCTCCAAAAATAGCCTTTAAAACACAAACACACACATACGCACAAGATACACTTCTCTCACTGTCAGAGCAAGCCTCTAGGTTGAATTCCCACACTGTCTTTCCACAATCAGCATGTGAGAATATTAAAATAAAATTTGTTTCAATGAGAATACATCTTGAACTGATGCTACTAGGAAGTAAGTTTACAACCAAGAAGCAGAACTGTGGTGTCTGCCGCACAGATACTTTTATTTCCTCCTAGATAGAACCCTGTTCTATTAAAACATTCAAAACACATTCAAAAACTAACCTACCAACATTCACTTTTCAGAAACAAGAAGTGAAGTATTCATTTCAATATCAGAACACCCTTATATAACATGGACTCTTAACAATCACCATGCCATTATTTTGAGTTCCAGCAACCGGAGGCTAATATGTTCGGGATGATCTACCGAAAAAGAAAGAACTTGGAATACATTATCAGCGGTGCATCTATAAGGTAGTTCGTGTTTTTATTTTTTTCTCAGTCTCAGTATACCAGATCTTAGAATTTAATGATGGTTTATCTTTTTTGATTGCCAATCATTAAAATGAACTGATTTTTACTTTCTTTTCAAAGACTTTCATCAAATGCTGCTTGTAAAACCCCTGGATTATCTCTCTTTTCCTTAAGAAAGCAGTAATTTTAAGCCTCATTGTGAACATGATTTAAAAGACTTCTACGGGAAATGTATGAAAAAGACCTGCAGAAATGTCCATCTCAGGGACTTATAACTTCCTGAATGCTGTCACCTCATTCAAATGGGAAATTCAACCAGCATAAAATCACCAGGTACATGTCACAAAGGTACATGCAAAAACAGAAGTAAATGCAGTTCTCTGGCATCCAGGACTCCAAATCTGATAAACAACTCTGCATAAATGCCCCTCAAAGAAATCCAAAACCAAAACATGCATCCAACAAAGAAAACTAATAATGTACCATGCTGTGTGTGTGTGTGTGTGTGTACCTGTGTGCATATGTGCATGTGCATGCAAGTGTGTATGAGAGAGTGATGGTGAATTGGATTCCTCATTCCTACTTTTATTCCACTAAGAAATGTGAATTTAGTGGTTGATTTATTCTGAATTCCTTGTATCCATCTTTGGCAGGCATTTGTACAAATACAACCTGGGACTTAGTTCTATGACTATAACGTGGGATTTATTTAGTTATCTGGGGTCAGTGGACATGTAACATGCTTTTATAAACTGATACTGAGCAAGGGAGAAACTGTATTAGAATGGAAACTAAGTAACAACAAGCTGAACTCAGAGGTGGCTATCTCAGGCTCCTGCTCATTTTGTTTGTCCAAGTAGGAAATAGCATTGATTTTAACTCTTTTCCTAGCCTGAACTTCACAGTGGACGTTAGACAGAGTCACAGCTCATGAGGGGAAGGTTTTTTTTCTCTTAGGGTTTTAATATATTTTATAAAATTGACAGCAACTGTCCTACAATGACCCCCAAAAGACTGTAGTAAAGTTGACTTAGGGAATTTTCCCTACCCAAATAGAAGTGCTAGTAAACAGACATATACCCTATTAACCAGGCCAGGTGGAAAAACACAAAAATAAATATAACCAAACAAAAAACACAATCAGTTTTGGTAAATTTATGAATTTATGAAATGAGTAGGCTTCAAGAACAGAACCTCAATTTATAATCCTGTGCTGTATCCTAGGAGGTAAAACCATCTTCTGTTGGCTCATTTTTAACCATTATCCAAAAACGAATTCACTTATCAGTAGAGGATCATTGCTATTTTTATTCAGCAACTGGAAAATTGCAAATAAGGAATAGGATTCCAAATACTTGCTTTAGCCATTGAAACTTGGACATTCAAATAATTTCCTTAGCTTTAAAACAATACACGTCATCAGAAATAAAAAGATCTACAAATGTAATCATTCACAAAGTAAGAACTTCCATGTAATGAAAATTAGCACAACTAAAATTGGAGCTCAATTGTCACAGAAAAAATATATAGAAAGTAACACATTGGTGTCTGTTATACAGGGAACCTCTTTAGGGTAGATGAAAGAGCCTTAGTTTGGCATCTAAGAGACGCAGGTCATAGTGAAGATTAAATCAAACAATGCATGGAAATTAGTTTCTTTTAGGATTCATATGAAAAACATCAATAGTCAATAAAGGGTTAAATAAATTGTACTATTGATACGGTTTGGCTGTGTCCACACTGAAATCTCACCTTGAATTGTAGTTCCCATAATCCCCATGTGTTATGGGAAGGACTCAGTGGGAGATAATTGACTCATGGGGGCGGTTATCTCCATGCTGTTCTCGTGATAGTAAATGAGTTCTCATGAGGTTTGATGGTTTTATAAGGGCCTTTTCCCCTTTCGCTTGGCACTTCTCCCTCTTGCCACCGTGTGAAGAAGGACATTTTTGCTTCCTCTTCTGCCATGATTGTAAGTTTTCTGA
>NW_012109141.1:318703-361329 GCF_000951045.1 Mandrillus leucophaeus
CTCCTGGGTTCGAGCAATTCTCCTGCCTCAGCCTCCTGAGTAGCTGGGATTACAGGTGTGCGCCACCATGCCTGGCTAATTTTTGTATTTTTAGCAGAGACAGGGTTTCACCATATTGTTCAGGCTGGTCTCAAATTCCTGACCTCGTGATCCACCCGCCTCAGCCTCCCAAAGTGTTGGGATTACAGGCATGAGCCACCACGCCCAGCCAAAGTTGTGCACTTTTTAAAAGCAATATGTCAGAGCTATGTATGCAGATATGAAAAGATATCCAAAATGCCTTGTTAAATAAAACTAAACATGTGCTACGCACAATGTGGGATCCTGGATCTGAAAAAGGACATTAGTAGATGAGCTGATGGAATACAAAGAAAGTATGGAATTTATTGAATAGCAGTAATGTACAACTGTTAAATTCTTAGCATTAGTATAAGGTTATATATAATGTTAACATTAGAGGAAGTTGGATAAAGGGTAACTAGGATCTCTCTGCATTATTTTACCAGTCTACAATCACTTCAAAATAAAAAAAGCTCATTAAAAAACTGATTCCAAAATAGTACAGACAAAATTTACCCCAAAATTAATAGAATGTAAGTATATACATAAGAAAATTTTATGGAAATATAGGAACTAAATTCTTCACAGTGGTTACTTCAAGATTGGAGATGAAATAGCAGTGAGAATTCTCTCATTTTAGTTATTTTTTTCTCATTATTGAATTTTTAATAATGAACATGTATTACTTAAATAATCAGAATTATATAGTATTACACATGTGTTTCCATGGTTATTATTGTTCCCATTTACTGGAGAATACTATGTCTCAAAGAGGCCACAGGGTTTGTGAATAGTGAAACAAAACAAGATTTGAACACAAGTACTAATTGCAGAGCCTGAACTATTAGTCACTATGTGATATTGTCTTTGGATCCTGAGCTTTCTGGGACAAGGATGGTATTTTATTTATGGTCATATTTCCCACACTGTCTAGTGCAGCACTTAGCATGTCCTAAGCAATCGATATGTGTCTATCAACTGCAATTGAATTCCAGTATGAGCATTCTGTTTCTAACACAAATGTAATAGACTTTCCATTTATAAGAGCATAACTATGTACAGCTGATTTCTAATATGCTTCTTGATTGCACTTAGGAACAAATGCATCTTTACAGAGTCTGAGGGTATAATTAGGAGCTGGAAAAAGAATGGAACCAAATTCAACATGAATAATGTCACACAAATGCAAAAAAAAAAAAATGGTGAAATCAAAAGCTAGACTCCTAAAGCTTAACTTGCTTTGCAAAATACCATCATGAAGCTCAAGATAAAACACCATTAAAACAATACCCAAAACCACTGCTGTAAGTAATGGAGAGTGATTGAATGTACATTGGCTGATGCATGTTTAAATTGCCTTATCCAATTCTGTGAAACTAGAAAGTGCCTTGGCTGGACCTTTTTGTGATTCTGTTGTCGTTATTGTTGTTTGTTTTGTTTTCCAATTATTGTTTTCAGTTCACTGGTTAAGGAATCAAAATGTTTCAATTTTTTAATAAAAAATATTTATTAAAACTAAAGGTTAAAACCTTGCTCCCATTCTTGTTCTACTGAAACACATATGGATTTTGTCACAATATAATGGCATCTTGAAATCTGAAAAATGTTATTCCTTAAATGGACTGTCTGACCTTTTCATTCATTATTCCATTCACAAGATGTTTAACGGACTGTCAGGCTGGATGTCTTCATTCCAGGCTCCAGGGTGAATACAACTCGACCACTAAATAAAATCTCAAATCATTATGAATGCAAATGAACAGAGAGGTTTGGAGAAACCCTGTATGGAATTATCAGAAAAGTAATTCTTGGAATAGTCAATGTAAGAATAAAGGTATTTTTTTTTTCCTTCCTGGCACAGGGATGCTGATTATATTTGGCTCAAAAGGATGAATGATGTCACTTAACTTCCAAAAACAAATATTCTATCAAAGATTCCTAGAATATTTCACAGAAGTTAGTTTGACAGTGGATGAAAATAAGAATAGAATTTATATACACATTCCTTGTCTGATTTAAAGAACTTGGGAAAACACACACAAACATACACATATACACCGACAAACTATTCTGCAAAATAAATGAGTAAAGCACTTTTAAGATTCATTCATAGACCCATTATTTTGTTTAACAAAAACTTTCTGCCTTTGAATTATAAGTATGTACATTATCACAGAATGAGTTCCATGTTTATTATTTGGTATCAAACAATGATAGCTATCCTACAGCAATTTCTCAGGTTTCCATTCCTCTCCTGGAAACTGCTCCCCTTCTCCCTCCCATTCATGTGCTGTAGACTAGAACAAAGCCTATTTCCTGTTCCATATGCATCAGAGGTTTGTTTATATATTTCAATCATATTCCTCTTTTGCCTAACAGCCTATGAGCCAAGTATTACTACTATTATTAATTTTTAAGACACTAGCAATTATTCTTTATCCTCGGTCTAACTCTTCCCTGTTTTCAGTGCCATTCTGCCCATATTCACTTATTCAACAGCTCTGTAATGCACACATACTATGTATCAGGTACATGCCCACATACTCCTTTTTAACTGCTCTTTGTGGAACATCTGCTACATGTCTAGATTATCATAGATGGGTGTTACAAAGCAGTATCACAAATTTTGCTTTAAACATATTGACCACAAGTGCATTCAGAATTCCAGACATAAGTGAGCATACTTTAAATTTTTTAAAAAATTAAAAAGCCAATGTTTGGGTTTCTATATATTCCTTGGTAGTTCCCAATACTTTGGTGGTATTTTATTTCTAATTTATAATGGACTAATGTCATTAGTGAACATTCTTCAATGACTCTTTTTATACAGCATTACTGACAGCCCAAAGAACATCATCTCATAATAACTTGTATTGTTTTTCCTTCAAACAGCTACTTCGCATTTACCCATGATGTTCATTTCTTGCCTTATAAATCCTTGCAAGTTTTTCTCTTCATTAGTTTTTATCTGCTTGGCACTAAGCTATGCTGTGCAGCCCTGCACAGGTCTTTAAAAGACTGAAGTCTCGCTATTCATTCTCAAGCACAGAGTACTTTTTCAGATGTTAAATAAAACATCCGTGACTCAATTTATCAAATCGCAGAAATTCCTATTTATTCCAATACTTTGTTTTCTGAACTGAAACCAACTCACTACTCACTTAAAATAAGTTTTTGATAAAGAGTTGTGTTTTCCATCATTCTCCTTAGTTCATATATGGACTTATTTGTAAATTCAAAGTACTCTGTAGATAAGATTCTCCACTTGGAAGTCTGTTTACTTGCACCCCTCTTCCATGACAGGAACTCTGACTTTACATTTCAGTGCCCAACACAGTGCCTGGTACATAGTAGGCATTGAACGAGTTGAATTAAATACATCGAATCATGTAATTAAAATCTCACATTTAGTGCAGACCTGATCATCTTTGATACACAATAAATAATCTATTTTTATTAAGTATATATGTACGTAAAAAAAAATATATATATATATATAAAAAACAACAAACGTGACTCTAGATGGACAAAAAGAGGCTGAAAATCATCTGATTAAAAGATATAAAATGCAGAAGGATAAGAATGGAAACATGTACACTTTCTCTGGTGTACTACATGGGAATGAAATAAAGTAGGGAGAGGGAAACAGACTTGAAACCTGAGATATCATTTTAGGATGGATGTAGGAAATGAAAAAAAGGTACAAAATGTTCACTACTTCTAGAGCTCAGCTATGCTACTCTCTCAGAGACACTAATACTATTGTACAGCCATATATCAGTTTGCAAAAGCACGCCTGGTCCTCAGCCTCAGTGAGCCAAAATGAGAAAGCTTTCAGGAATAGGGAATGAAAGAAGAAGAAAGACAGGATCTACTAAAAAGTGTTCACAAAGTCAAGTTCTTCCAGGAGCACAGCCAGGGCAAGACAGGTAGTGTAAATGAAGGAAGTGGGCCTGAATTTCTGGAAGGCACCAGGAAATGGTGAGTATTGTGGAGAACAAGAAAGCAAGTGCTTGTTCTGCCAAGAGGGCACAACTACTGTTGCTGTGGAGGAAGACAGATGGGTATTACCAGATCTTTGCATGTTTTTGAGATATCAGATTGCATATCTGTAGGTAAAAAATCTCCTGATTTTTAAATGTTGGCAACTAGTAGAAAATATGAACATCATGCAGATCAACACTGTGGAATCAAAAAATAATACACCTTCTAGCTGAATTTGGCCAGTGACTGCCCGTTAGACTAGCAACCATTCCTCTAGATGAAGGGTAAGGAAGCTATGGCCCTTGGATTAAAGCTAGCCTGCTGCCTCTTTTTGCAAATACAGTTTTCTTGGAACACAGTCATTCTCATTCATTTACCTATTGTCTATAGTTGCTTTCATATTACAATGGCAAAGTTGAGCAGTTGTGACAGACTGTCTGTCTCATAATACCTAAAATGATCACAATAGGCCCTTTACAGAAAGCTAGCTGACCCCTGCTCTAAATATTCCTTTTCCAGCCACCACCTACCAGTACCAGGAACTGTACTCCTGTAATTATCATGCATGTCAAAAGACCCTTTAAAAGTCAGAGTTTCCTTATTGGAGGGATTACATGAAGCCCACATTCAGCCACTTAGGTTTCAAGGTGTCCCCAGTTGAAAATTCTGGGCCAGATTCATGTCTGACAGACCTTTGGGAGGAGGAGGAGGATTGGATCACCAGATTAATCAAAGTCTGTTGCCTTTATTTGTAAAGACGATTACATGACCGAAGTAATTAAATGAAATTAAATTAAGACCTTGGGAAATACAATTCTAAGTCTTAACATTTTGCATATGTTGTTAAATGTCCACGATTCATAGCAAATGAGATCTATTTATTGGGAGTAATCTTCCTGATATGGCTATCTAAACTTGGTTCTCCATCAGATATATTCTTGGCAAATTACAATTGTTTTTTCCAACAAGTAGACACTTGTTTACCTTCTAGGTTTGTGGAAGGCATGAAGTCCTTTAATAGTACCATTTTTTTTTCTTATTTAGTATTTACTATCATATATGCCTGCATGATCAAAAGGAGGTGTTAAACCTTGGTTCTTAATTATAATCCGTGATCCACAGACACTGCAAAGCAAAAGCTCAACAAGTTTGTAGTGCTTAATAATAGGTGACTTCTTTGTTTCTATCTGAAAGATGATGTTCCCTGTACTAAGAAACAGAACAAGATGGAAAACTCTGAGGTCCTTTGATTGATGGGGATACAATAAGAAGGTCAGGTTTAACATCCTTCTAGTGTTAGACCAATCTGTTTACCAAGCTATTGTACCACTTGTTAAGAAGGATAATTTCCTCTGATTAGGTACTTCTGTTAAAACAACCATTATTCATAGTAATAATACCTGTCACGTATTAAGTCCTTACCGTCGCGTAAGTTCCTGACTGAATTATCTAATTAATTCTCTTAACAACAACCCTATGAAGCAGATACTATCATCACCATTTTACAAACGAGAAACTTGGGAATGGGGCGTTAAGTCAATGTATACAATATTCCAAAGAAATGAGAACAGACATATTTGTACCACAACTCCTCCGCCATTAGACACTTAAACATGACTGGAGTATAAGGAAGCACAAAAGAATAGAGATTATTTTTACAGCTAAACTTCTCTCTTGGACTAATTTAGCCACCAGAGTTACTGTCATTCTTGCAGGCTGCTGGCGTCAGATTTGGCATTTTACCTCAACCAAGGTATATTAGTAATGAAAAGGAATGTCCAGGTAACCAAATGTGGCTGAGTTTTCAACTAATTAGTAGCTTGGATGGACATTGCATTTTGCAAAACTCAAAAGTGGCTCAAAAGATGCTTAGGGTTAGAGCTAGAAATTACATTTCACTCACCTGTTCACCCACCTGAACGTAAATGAATTCCTTGGTGTGGGATTCCTAGGAGTCATTTATTTATTACAACTATCTTATTAAAGTGCTTTCCTACACATTTATTTCTCTAGGTATAAAAGCCATGTAAGGGAAAGATAGAGAGTTCTTTTAGACACATTTGGTAAATGAGAAAACTAGCAGATAGAGGACATAAGTGAATTGCTTGCTGTCATGTGATAATGAGTGTAAACGCTTGCAAAGGGAAACTCAGACTTCTACCTCCAATCACCTGAGCATCCTAATTTTAGGTAGGAAAGGTTCTGAATTATTGAAGACATCTCACATAAGTCCCGGATTGAAAATTCAAGATGCCAATTTATGACTACAAAATTTTACATCAATAGGTTCAGGTTGCACAATAGTTCTAGGCCTAGTTTTCTCACAAGCAATGATATTTACATCTGATAGACTGGGGCAAGTCTGCAAACTTACCAGTCCCACTCCATGAAGAGATAAACACAGGAATTGGGTGTAAAGATTTGGAAACTCTTACAGGAATATTAGACACTAATTTTATGTCTGTTAAATCTAATTTTTAAAATTGGAACTTTTATTTTATAGGTCTGAAAAAAATACCATTCATCTGGATTTTGTAATAAATTAAAAATTATCTTTTTTTACATTTTAAAAATAAAACACTGTGCCTTCTCACCTCTGGTAGATGAAAAGCATTGAGTTAGAGCTTTTTGTCCAATTCCATGTAGGAAAATGCATAAAGTTTTTCATTTTGTCAACTTTTAAAACTTTAATTTGTGAGAAAAATAAATTATAAATTATATTAACATGTAAATAACGGGTAAGGTTTACATTTTATTTTTTATTGGGCATATGATCAATTAAATTTGAAAATTGCTGGTCTAGAAAATTATGTAAGAAAAAGTAGTGAAAATGTTACATCTATTTCTAAAACCATATACAAGTAAAAGGAAGGATTAATAAAATAAGTCTAGAGATCTTCCTTAAGTGCTACTTACATACATTTATAATGCTGTATATGGAACCAAGCTTTCTCCAAAGCTGACAAAAAGAATGAAATTATTCAAGCTTTGCATCTGAAAGTGGTCACTTAAATTATTTAAATGACCTTTCCAACGTGGACTCCAATTTCCCAGCACAATATCTGTGATTAAAATGTTTTCAGTATATCAGTTTTGTATAATAATTAGAGGACATTCCTTTCTAGTAACTAAGTTATGTTTTAGTTTTCTACAGATGAGAATTTACCTTTTCTTAGGGAAGTACATTTCAGCTTTGTAGATATCTTTTAGAAAGCTTTCCTCCATATCTGCCTAAAGTTTCCACCTGTTGATCCAAGAGTCATACAAAAATAAGCAGAGTTAAGTATAACCCACCTTACACATAAAAGCCCTCCAAAAACTTGAAAGCAGCCAGTAGGTCTTTCTTTGTCCTCTCTTCATCATGCTATACATCCCATTCCATTAACTGTTCCCCATAGGGTTTGTCAACCTTGGAATTATTGACATTTTAGGCCAGATGATTCTCTGTTGCTGGAGGCTGTCCTGCACACCATAGGATATTTACAGCACCCTAGTCCTAATCACTAGACACCAGTAGCATCTTTTCCTTTTCATTACCATGTCCAGCAGCCAAAAATGTCTCAGAACATTGTCAATGTCTCTAGACATTGCCAGATGTCCCCCAAGGAGCTAAAATGCCTGATTGAGAGTAACTGTTCTAAGATACTCTAAGAGTTGTTACAATAAAATGGATCCTAATAATGATCAGAGAAAAAAAACTGTTAATAAATAAAAATTTTAAAATACTTAGGAATATATGTAACCAAGAAGGTGAGAGATCTCTACAATTTTGTGAGAGAACCACAAAATATTGATGAAAGGAATCGTAGATGACACACAAAAAATTTAAAACTCCTATGCTCATGGATTGGAAGAATCAATACTGTTATAATGGACATATTACCCAAAGCAATCTATAGATTCAATGTAATTCCTCTCACCAATGTCAGTTTTCACAAAATTAGAACAAAAATTCTAAAATTAATATGGTACTAAGAAAAAACTCAGACAGCAAAAGAAATGCTAAGCAAAAAGAACAAATCTGGAAGCATCACAGTATCACCTAATTACATCAAATCATCACAAGGCTATAGTAACCAAAACAGCTTGGTACTAGTATAAAGGAGACACATAGACCAATGCAACAGAATAGAGAACCCAGAAATAAAGCCAAATACCTGCAATCAGTTGATCCTTGGCAAAGCATACAAGAACATACCCTGGAGAAAGAACACCCTATTCAACAAATAGTGCTGGAAAAACTGGATAGCCACATGGAAAAGAAAACTCAATCTCTATCTCTCACCGTACACAAAAATTAACTCAAGATGTGTTAAAGACTTAAGTTTAAGACCTGAAACCATAAAAATTCTAGGAGAAAACCTAGGAAAAACTCTTCTGGTCATTGACCTAGGTACAGAATTTATGGCTAAGACACCAAAAGAAAATGTAACAAAAACAAAAATAAATAAATGGGACTTAAACTAAAAAGTTTCTGCATAGCAAAAGAAATAATCAACAGAGTAAAAAGACAACTATAGAGTGGGACAAAATATTTGCAAATTATGCCTCCAACAAAGGACTAGTATCCAGAATCTATAAGGACAGATCAACAAGAAAATAAACCAACAACAAATAATCCCATTTAAAAGGTGGGAAAATGACATATACAGACATTTTTCAAAGAAGATATACAAATGGGCAATAAACACATAAAACATGCTCAATGTCACTAATCATCAGGAAAATGCTAACTAAAACTATAGTGAGACACCACCTTACCCCAGTCAGAATGGCCATTTTTTAAAAGTGAAAAAACCATAGGTCTTGGTACAGATGCAGTGAAGGGGAATGCTTATACACTGTTGATGAGAAAGTAAATTAGTATGATCTCTAGGGAAAATAGTATGGAGATTTCTCAAAGACCTAAAAGTAGATCTACTATTCAATCCAGCAATCCCACTACTGGATATCTACCTAAAGTGGGGGACAAAAGTCCTTATATCAAAAACATACCTGCACGTGTATGTTTATCACAGCACAATTCACAATTGCAAAGATATGGAATTAACCTAAGTGCCCATCAAATGATGAGTGAATAAAGAAAATGTGAGATACACACACACACACACACACACACACACACACACACCATGGAATACTATTCAGCCATAAAAAAGAATAAAATAATGTCTTTTGCAGAATCTTAGGTGGACCTGGAGGCCATTATCCTAGGTAAAATAACTCAGAAGCAGAAAATCAAATATCACATGTTCTCATTTATAAATGCGAGCTGAGTTATGGGGATGCAAAGGCATATAGAGTAATATAATGAATGGAGACTCAGAATGGGGAAGGATGTGAGGGCTGAAAAATTACCTACTGGGTACAATGTACACTATTCTGGAGATAGGTACACTAAAAGCCCAGATTTTGCCACTATATAATTCATCCTTATAATGAAAAGCCACTTGTACCCATAAATCTATTGATTTTTTTAAATAAAATATTTCCCAAATTAAAATTAATTTCTATTTACCAGAAACAGACTAGATAGCAGTCAATTGGTATTGACTATTCTGACAACCACTTAAGATAATCAGAATCAAAAACGAGTGTTAATTTTTCCAAGCCTGTTTTTCTCCTACATAGTATGCTTCTGTGTATATATGTGTGCATGTGTATGTGTACTACATAGGTATAAATGTATTCTATTCCTTGTAAGTGCCACCACATCTGCACATTACTGTTCTGAAATCTCCATACTGAGACTGATTATCTATAAACTCTAGGTCAGTCATTTTACAAATCCCACTCAATATACTCTAAATAGTAATTATTCTATCAAAACAAAGAACTTCTGCTATGCATGAGAAATGCATGATTTTTGATTTTTTGCCTGGTAGTAAAAGGCCTCTTTACTCTAAAATTAACAGATAATCATCTCCCTCCTATGAATCCTGATAATGTTATCATGTGGCCACTGCTATCAAGCAATTTTCTTCTTCAACAGGCACAAATCATAAGTCCACCCTCTGAAACTGAGCAGGTGAACAACATGTAATTAGCTGGATTTCATTCTTGGAGGGCATTCTATTTTTCATTCCATGATGCCTCTTCATTCCCAAAGAGACTCTGTTCCTTATGTCTGAGGCCAGAAAGCAAGAGAGGGGAGGAGCACTGTGGTGTTGTCAATAAACCCGTCTGTGAGCCTGCCTGCCTGGTAGTCATCTAACTGGGTTTCACTTCTTATAAATAGAAAAAATGTAAAGAACTGAGCCAAGGGAGAAAATACATTTAATAATTCTTAAACCCCTCAATACACATAAATAATTTAGTTGTAAAACAATGGCCTGGGAGAAATGGGTTTTTTGCTTCTTGATGCTGTATTACTTCTGTCACTTTGTTTTCTTAGAATTGACTGTCAAACACTGAGTTAAAATCCAGTTTCCTACACTGTGTATCAAATTATTTTTCCACCTTTTCCCCTAGAGAAGTAAGTTAAAAAAGAGAAGATTTGGTAGTCACGTGAAGCTCATCTGACATTTGGGTCTTAAGGAGTGTGCAAAATATGTTTTCAACAAAATCTATCCTAATTGACATGAACATGAAAGAGTGTCCCCAAAAGCCAAAAAGCTTCAGCCTGGCTTCTCAGATATCTCTACACATTTGTTTTTGCCTCCTTGGGGGTGAATCAGACATCATCTGTGGTCATGGGTTCAGCTAATTAAAGGACATAGGTGCTATTCTCAAGAATGACATTTAGCTCAGTTCTCTCAAGGCAAGCAACGTAAAAAAAATAAAGAGATAAGTGACAATTGACATGTCCTCAGTGCCAGGAGAGCTGGTGACTGGGTGAACCTTGAGAAGGGCACACAAGGGCAAATCCATCTGTGCCCTAACATTATTGCTCTAGTCGATAGGAACATGACCCCAGATTGCTAGAATTGATTTTTTTTTAAGAAAAGCACAAGACATGATTTTTTTCTTTTAGAATATCCTAAATGTTTAACTATTTGTAACAAATTCTGTTTTTTCTTTCCCCTTCATTCCACATGAGGCAATATTCTGTGTACTGTAATCATTTCCTCAACAGGCCTCATATAATACATAGACTGGCAGTTTGAGACCTCTCTAGGAAGGTTTGACTATTAGTAAATTAGAATATTATTTTATGATTAAGACAGCTCTGCAAATGCATATGTGAACAAAGTCATCGTGTCAAAGAGTAGTAGACCCTGAAATGAGTCCCAAAACACCTAATCTCCCACCTCCACTTCATATGATTTCATACATAGATGTTTGGTGACAGAACAGCAGATTTCCTGATGCCCACTCAAGAGATATTTATATTTCAACACTTGACCTCATATTTGTAGTTAAGAGCTCCAGTCCTTTTCTTATAAAAATAAGTAAATAAATTAATGTTCACCTGTTACTCTTTTCTTAATAAATTAAAAATATCTTTATGAACTCCTTATTTTGCACTACCTCTCAACTTCTTTGTTAAATCAGCAGTTATTAGCACATGTGTATTACATGGACCAACAGATTTACCCACAAAAATAAAGAGGAAAACTGCCAAGACATAAAACCCAGTATGCTCTAATCCTTGTTAATTCAACATACAGTGACACAATTTACACTTTCCTGGAGAGGGATACTGTTGGCCATTTCATTCATTGTCACGTGTACTTATTATTAAAGAACATGTGAATAAGATCGTTAAGTTATTTGAAGAAACATTTATCATATTTTTTGGAAAAGAGTGCTGATGACTGTACAGCATCATCTCTAAAAACGGCAAACAAAAAATTAACATGTTGAGTAAAAAACATCCAACTCACAGATACCTCATTTGCTTAGGTGTCTATATCTCTGAGATCTGGGCCTGTGAGAATTTTTTTTTGGTCTTAAGAATGACTATCTTGCTAAGTCATCTTGGGTTTGACTTTCTGATGAATGGCAAACTGTGTGCTCTTCAATTCTCCATCGCCAGGGAAGAATGCTACAAATAATCTCAATATCCAATTTCCTTACTTTTGTCCTTGTATACAAAAATTCTACCACGGTTTTATTTCTGTTTTGCAAATTTAATTTCCTGTCAACACTTCTAAGTAGCTATCTAACCAGCCTGTCTTCTGTTGATGTTTACCCTAATAACAGATAATTCATGGCTTCACAGGAAATTTCAATAAAGAGCACTGAGGAAGGCCCTTTGGTCTGTCATTCACTCATTGTCTAGATAATAAAATGATGTTGCATTTTATTGCTTTGATAGTGAACATTGGAAGGAAACGGTTCAATTTATGGTAGGAAAATGTAGGTATGTAACAGCATAAGCTATGTTGGAATGGGTAGGCAATACCAAATTTTACCTCTTGCCTTCTAAACCAGGAACTGCCCAATTCTGGTTTTGTTGTTGCTGCTGTTGTTTTGGGGATGAGATGGGATATTGTGGGGGTGGATCTTCACACACAGGAGTAGGCTGTGGATATGGAACACCCACCTGCATTCTCTCCTTAAACTCTTCTTTGCTGGCAGTGTAGCCCCATGAGGAAGATCTTAAGGCTCAGGGCAAGCATCAAAATCTCCAGTGCCAACAAAAGCCAACCATGTCACTTGGTGTCTGCAGTCTGTTTGAACAGTGTTTCCACCAAGATATATGCCTTCTCATTTTTCTCTTGAAATATATGGTTCTTCTGATGTACCTTCCTATTTTTTCCTGTTGTTAAAAACATAGATTTTTTAAAATAGGTCTCTACCATTAAGAAACAATAACTGTCGTGGTAAATCGCAACTGCCTTGACCTCAGCATCAAGAAGCAAGGACAAATTGTAAAGACTGCAGAGAAATGATCATTCAAGGGACAGCTGTGCCTGCATTGGAGCTGAGCATGGCTGGGCAGGAATGTGAGACAGATGGTTTTGGAAAGAGAAGCCAGGGATTCAAATGTTTATACATAAACTCTGATTTTTAATGTTAGCTCAAGTTTTAAAAAAATTCTATGATGGCCAGAAACTACACAAAAACAAATAACAAACGCACATCTGTGAGCAGCCAGTCAGGCCCCCAGGCTAGAAAAATTAAAGGCCCTTTACTGCAGCATCACATCTATTCTCTAGAGATATTTTTGATCACTCAGGATGTGCAAGCACCCATGATTGTAAGTCTGAATGTTTTTCTGTTGTTGGGGAGCAATAATGGAGATTGAGAAGGTTTAGTAAAATGTGAACTGACTGCTGAGCAAACTCGGGCATGCCACAGTCTGGAGTTTTCACTGGTGAGGTGGGCTCCAATGAGTACAGCATTTATAATCTCTTCAAAATGTCCAGACTTTCATTTCAGCATGAATGACTTAAGTGTCTGCATTTTATAAAACATATTACAGAGGTTGTATATTTTCATTTTAGGAAAATTAGAATATATAGGTAATGACGAAGTAGAAACTCTAAATCACCCATTATCTAGGCACCTAAAGAAAATTGACATTTTAGAAAATGCCCTTCACGATAGTTTTGTCTTCTTTTAAACACTAGCTTTTATTGTGTATTCTGTTTTGTAACTCACCTTGCAATGTGCCAGCAGCTGAGGGCACCATAGCCTGACCCCTCTAGCCTTTGGCTCTTCTGTTCCTTCCACTTGGAATGATCTGGCTTCCAGCTCAATTGCTGAGGAGCCTGAGGCCTGGGGAGTCTGGGGTCATTATCAACAGTCCACACCAAATGCCCTTACTCTCAGCAGGACTGACTTTCCCTAGCATTCAGATAAGGACGCAGGTGCTTGCTACCTTTAGTTGTTCTCAAATAGTACTGTCCTCGTTCTCTTTTCTTAAACTGTAAGCAAAAGTTGTACGTATTGACTTGGTGACTGTGTGATGCCTTTAAGGTGTCCAGCAGGTGAGTGGGCACAGTAGGTACCTAATACATTTCACTGACATGCTGAACGAGAAGGTGGGATGGGGCGAGGCAGACCTCATTCTCTCCTAGCCTGATGCCATGTGTAATGACAACAACTGGAGGCCTGTTCACTAAAATAATAAACCAGTGATACTCTCCCTGTTCTGCAGGAGAATGTGTCAACCAATCTCCTTCCTGCTTAGCCCACAAGCCTTGTTTAATTCTGTCTTGTGCTTGACTGGCCCTGCATAGGCTCCATCTCTCCCCACCCTAGATCAAGAAAAACGGGCCTTCTTGGGTCCCAGCCTCTTCTTGGGCATTCAACCCTCAACATAGTTCCTTCTTCCTCCAAGAGGTATGGGAATCCAACCCCATGAATGTACATGAAAATCTGGTACCTAATGGACAGAAACTTTATTTCATTCAATCGAAAGCTAAACTAAATTGAGAAAGCATCCTTCCTTTCAGGTAATTTAGTACTGCATGTTCAGAGGTTGCTTCCATGGCTCCAGCCTGTGGGTGCCAAGATGCCCTCTTCCCACTAAAATTGCTTCAGATGGAATGTGCTGCAGGATTCAGAATGAGTAATGTGGCACCTTCTCCACGACCTCCCTCTGAATTAGCCTTCACTGGGAGTAAGTTGACTATAAGACATTACCATTTATTCATCAGCCACGGCAAGATACATTCAGTCTGTGAAATATGGCCCTTTTGGAGCCACCGAGCTGCCAGGATCATCATAATCATCCTATCCCTAGGCTCTCATAGTAACTTTCTTTACTTCCATTTGCCTCCCTGCAAGCCCCACCCTTACCTGCAGGTCCTCTAGACTTCTAGTTCTGGATATTTTCTAAACTTTTTTTTTTTTTTTTAGGTAGAGTCTTGCTCTGTCACCCAGGCTGGAGTGCAGTGGAGCAATCACTGAAATCTCTGCCTCCCAGGTTCAAGTAATTTTCCCTGTCTCAGCCTCCCGAGTAGCTGGGATTACAGGCATGTGCCACGACACCTGGCTAATTTTTGTATTTTTAGTAGAGATGGGGTTTCACCATGTTGGCCAGGTTGGTGTCGAACTCCTGACCTCACATGATCCACTCACCTTGGCCTCCTAAATGCTGTTATTACAGGCATGAGTCATTGGGCCCGGCCACCTTATGCATTTTTTTTAACAAATCTGAGGACAAAGGACCACTTTCCCACCAACAGACAAACACTAAACCTCTACTGTTACTCACCCTTCTTTTTTTATCCATACATTATGGGATGTCAAAGTAAATAAGCAATCAACATTTAAAAATTCCTCATAGTTTAGGAGTGCAATAACTGTCTCCTATAAGGTCATATCCCATGGCTATATCCAAGAGTTAAACTGGAAATTAGGTAAACCTATGTTTTGTTTTTTTTTTTTTTGAGATGGAGTCTCGCTCTGTCGCCCAGGCTGGAGTGCAGTGGCCGGATCTCAGCTCACTGCAAGCTCCGCCTCCCGGGTTTACGCCATTCTCCTGCCTCAGCCTCCCGAGTAGCTGGGACTACAGGCGCCCGCCACCTCGCCCGGCTAGTTTTTTGTATTTTTTAGTAGAGAGGGGGTTTCACCGTGTTAGCCAGGATGGTCTCGATCTCCTGACCTCGTGATCCACCCGTCTCGGCCTCCCAAAGAACCTGTGTTTTAATACCACTCTCATCAGTGATAATTGCTTCTTCTTGGTTCCTTCCTCAATCCCTACTCCCTGGCTCCTGCCTCTAAACAGAATAATCTTTCCAGATATTCTTAGTAGAGCCTGTGCCTCCTTTACCTTTGGATCACTGGTTCCTACAATGGGGTTAAAACACATGCCATGCTTAATAACCATATGTTGGATCATAAATAACAGGATAATAAATGAATAGAGCTCTTCTTCACAAACAAAGGTAAGAGTTCCAGGCTTTAAGATTTAGCAAACGCTACCTCATGAGAAGTAAGATATCTTATTGTGGAAGCACCCTAGCTTTCTCACAGATAAGAACGATCACCATCGTCTTTTGCCTGAATTCTTACAAAGGTCCCCCTAATCAGTCTTCCTGCTTCCATTCTTCCAAACATTTCTTACATGGGAGTCAGAATGACCTTTTAGAAATACAAATCATACTGTGCTTAAGGCCTCCGTGGCTTCCCATGACAATTAGGATAATATGCAAACCCCTTATCATGGGCTGCTTGCAAGGCCCTTTATGATCTGGCTCTGCACATCACTCCAAGTTATGTCCAGCCTCATAGCCTTTCCACATATTGTCCTCTGGGCCAGAACCCTCCCTCCAGTCCAGTCCTGCATGGCTGGCTCCTCTCCCTTCAGGGCTCTGCTTAAATGTCACTTGCTTAGAGAGACCCAACTGGAGTAGCTCATCTCAAATGAACTCCTCTCCCCATTTTTCTGTCTCTAGACACAGTTGCTTGGGTGCATGATCTTATCACAATTATTTCATGATTTTATCACAATTATTTCATGATTTTATCACAATCAGAAAATCTTTATTAATTGGTCTCCTTACTCCTATCTTCGGTATACTTCCTCTATTCCTCAGGCTTCAAGAGGTAGGAAACACATCTATCTTGGACAGCATCTCCTCAGTATCCATACACAGAGCCTGGCACACAGTAAGTATTCAATGAATGTTTGGTAAATGAATGAATGAAGTAATAGTGACAACTGCCCTTCTTTGTAACCTCACTGGCAAGTTCAGACCAGTATAGAGCAAGACCCTGGGTAGGAGGGGAGCTGGGTGTAGGGCACACTGCTGTTTTCCCCAGGCTTACTCATAACATTTTTGGGATGTAGAACAAAAATCCAAATTTTGAATTCAAATTTGGATGAATCTGATGCCTTGAAATTCTGTTTGGCATGTGAAGGCAAGGAGCCAGCCGACCAGCCCTTGTCTGGTCCTTTATCTCCTTTCCATCCCCAGTCCTGTGTTGCCCTATAAGGGGACAACTCCAACCTCTTCCCAACAGCTGCCCTTTGACCACTGCTTTGCCAAGAGGTATGTTCAGTAGCAGCTCAATCTGCCCTTAAGAGAAAGTGGTAGACAAAGCGGTAGGCAAGAGATCTAAAGAGGTCCCAGAATCAGACCTAGATTATTTGTCAGGGATTTCTGAGTAATCTAAATGGTAGTGGGTGTGGGCTCTGGATGGGCATGCTCCCTTGGCCCCAACGCTTCTCTCACCCATGGGTAAAGGAAGGAGGGCTGGAGCGGAGTCCTCTGAATGAGAAAGGCTCAGTGGAGGAGCCACTCTTGCCCATGTCTTAGGGTTATATTGCTACTGCTCCGTTCTAAAAAGTAGGACATTTTCAAGGTATATTGACATGGCCATTGCAAGAACATGATGAAAAAATATTTTGAAGCCAAAAATAAGATAGTGAGATATTTAAAGAAGTTAGTTATAGGATGATCTCTCTTTTGCTTAAAGGTTCCCCACCAACCAATGTCACAGGCCCCTTGCCTACCACCTACTTCCTTATCACTGCACACCAGCCCCTGGACTAGACTATATCCCCATAAGATACCAACATGCCTATGCCCATCCCAAAGGTCCAACAGACAGACAGACTAAACTCTGCAATGAAATCCAGCCCCTGCCCTTATAAGCCAATCTCAGGGGCACCTAGAAGCCAACTTCCTATTTGTGGTTTGTCAGTCTTTCAGTGTTCACCAAGAAAGCTACTAGTGTCTACTCTCCAGAAGCTGTTCTGTCCACATGATATTTTATCAACTCGTGGATTAGTGTCAGATATCACCAACCAAATTCAGTAAACTCTGTAATATCTGAGCTGACTTTTTTCCCAGCTGAAAAAGTCTGTCTATCTTTCAGGCAACTGATATTCAGCAGCCTCTGACTGCCAGTAACATGGCTTTCCATCAGTCACACTGGGAGACACAAGTCTGTTTATCAAACAATTATCAATTACTTGGAGGTTCTGGCTGTTCAGACATATAATGAACTCCTTGGGTATTTTTTCTATACTATTTCTAAGACAGAATATATGTCAGTGCATTCTCAAGATGTTAGCAAAATGACCAAAACCTCAGAGGCTAAGACGAGAAAGAAGAAAGAACTTTCTCAGAGGTAAATTGAGGGGGAAAACCAAAACCCGGTGCCATAGTACGACCCCTATGAGCCGTCACAGCACCACCACACAAACAGCAAATCTTCCTGATTTCATCCACACCTTCAACACCTCTGTCCTGCCTCCTGACACCTGCTTCAGGACGCAAGTTACTGAATGGCAGAGTTGAAAAATTTAGATTTCATTTGGTTCAAGTCCTCTGTTATTTGGATAATAAAAAAGGCTTAGAAAAAAATAAGGTACTTTTCTTGGGGCGAAATTCATCATCATCCTCCATCATGATTAAAGCTGCTAATTTTTAACTGATCACTTACTACCGATCAGGCCCCGTGTTAAGCACTTAATAATCATCATCTCAATGTGATATTGAACTCTGAGTCTACAGAAATTGATACTAGTCTTAAAAATAGCACATGATGGCCTGGCATAGTGACTTACGCCTGTAATCCCAGCACTTTGGGAGGCCAGCGTGGGTGGATCACAAGGTTAGGAGTTCAAGATCAGCCTGGCCAATATGGCGAAACCCCATCTCTACTAAAAATACAAAAATTAGCCAGGCATGCTGGCAGATGCCTGTAGTCCCAGCTACAAGGGAGGCTGAGGCAGGAGAATCACTTGAACCCAGGAGGTGGAGGTTGCAGTGAGCCGAAACTGTGCCACTACACTCCAGCCTGGGTGACTGAGCGAGACTCCATCACAAAATAAATAAATAAATAAATAATAGCACATGATGGAATAACATCCATCTTTGTAGCCTGCATTCAAGACTTTCCGTTATATACAGCTAACTCTGTGTTTACAAACGTAAGTAACACTGTGTTAAACATGGGTTTTATTGCTGTTGGTTTGTCAAATAGGGTCCAAATTTTAGCATTGTGTGGGTATTAAATTCTATTTAGTTTATTTTACTGTATTCAGAAGCCTTTGCCCTGATAACTCTTGGCTTCTTCAAAAGCCAATCCTGCCTTCAAAACACAAATAATATGGGTACAGAGAATATCCAAAAGAACAGGCCATGGGTTCTTCCAGCAATTCCTCACAAGATACTCTAAGGACACTGGTAGCAAAAGAATAATGATCAGGAAAAGTGTAAATCCTTCCATGAAAAATCCAACACTTATTTGAATAAATATATTCGATTATGTTTGTATCTTAGCTTGTTGGGGCTGCTATAACCAAATACTATAGATTGGGTAATTTATAAACAACAGAAATTTATTGCTTGCAATTCTAGAGGCTGGGAAGTCCAGGGTCAAGATGCCAGCAGATTCAGTGTCTGATGAGGACTTACTCTTGCTGTATTTTCACATGGCAGAAGGGGCAAACAAGCTCCCTCAGGTCTCTTTATAAGGATACTAATCCCATTCATAAGAACTCCATCCTCGAGACTTAGTCATCTCCTAAAGGCCCCATCTTATAATACTATTGCATTGGGAATTAGGTTTCAACATATGCATTTTGGGAAGATATAAACGTTCAGACTATGCAGTTTGTTAAAAAAAAAAAAAAAAGAAGAAGAAGAAAGAAATGGCAAGTCAGCATTGCATTGTAGTGTTAACTTATAGATGTCAGGAAACTCTTGCTTTCGTAGAAATAATGGATCTCAGGAGTGCCCTAGATCACTAAAGTGAAGTTTTGGGGGTCTTTGCAACTTTTATTTTGAGGTAATTATGATCTCACAGATGTGCAAATATAGTACAGAGAAGTTTCATGTACCCATCACATAGCTTCCCCCAGTAGTGTCTTATAACAGACTGGTACATTATTGAAAGCCGCAAATTAATGCAGGTACAATACAGCCGATTAGTGTAGAGACTTTACTTGATTTTCACTAGTTTTTGTATGTATTCTTTTTTTCCTTATCTTTCTTATTTTCTCTCTTCTTTTTGGTAGTCTGTCTTTGTGCATGAAGGATGGAAGTACTTTTAGACTGAGAAAGCACATGGCATGTAAAGTAAGGCTAAGTCTGAAACATAGCTCTACTACTTTCTTAATGTGGAGCTCTTTGAGACTTTTTATCTCTCCCTGAAAGACATTTCTTTATGTTAAGGTATTTGGAAGGCATTAATAAGGATATGAGTAAACATGACACGCCTAAGCACAGGTAAACCTCCTTGGCTAAACTGATGCTTTATGATATCTAGTCTATCCTATCCATTGGCTTGGAGATACAATGACATGTAGCTTACAGGTAGCTGGTACAGCCCATGAAAATCACTTACTTCAAAGAGATTTACTGACGATTTATTAGAACAATGCAAGGTATCTATTATACCAAATGTGGCCCTCTCCTTCTTATCTAAAATATGCCGTTCCTTGGGGAACCCCAAATTTATAATCTTATTTTCATTGAACTCTTTGATGGAAATCCTGTTAGAGCCTAAGCAAGATAGCATAAAACAGAAATAATAACCCAGTTGAACTCACAGACAAATGCTATGGGAACTGTGAGAACTTTTCGTGTATCAATCAAATGTACTTTTTCCATCTGTTTCTGAATATTGCAAATTGAGGTAAGATTTTTCTTTTTTGAAGAAATATGTGGACAAAACAAAAGAAATCTTTATTTTGAAAAAGGTTTTTTTTTTTTTCTTTGCAAAAATACTGTCTACAACATTTTTTATTAAGAGGCTCCCCTAGTAAGTTTTAAATTATTTGGTATGTTAAAGAAATGTACTTTGCCAGGTTATACCTGGGAAGTCATCCGTAACTGTCCAGAAACACATATATAATGCACATTTACTTATTTCATTGATGCTATTCATTCATAAAATCAAGGAAAGAAGAAATGAAAAGCTAGAATGACACAATCTCTGTATTCTTGCTGTTGCTTGAGAAACAGGCACGTTTTTGCCTCAGTACATCTCCCTTTATCTCTGAGTATTTTATTTGGGTAGAAAGCTCTCTGTAAATCACCTCAATAAAGACTAAATCACTCCCTCCAGCAGGATTCAGATTTCTATTACTTTATACGCTGGAATGCCGATGAGTTTTCCAAATCAATATTACAACAGAAATGTGGCAATTACAATATGAGTTACAGAGGAAAAACATATATGAAGTTCCTTTCTCATTCTATTTTTGGAAGAAAATTTCAGGCAGGAATACCAAAGGAAGAAAACACAAATGGAAGCAGAAGAGTTGCAGATAACTTGTGACCCCTCGTGCTGATGATTAAAACACAGCACTAAATAATCAACTATGTGAGACACGTTATTATTTCATATTAGAAAAATGCCCACTTCACTTTTAGATGAAAAAATAAAAACCATCACACCATACTGAAACAGAATATAAAATTCAGGAAAACATTAGTGAAGGCTTGGGCTTATTAAAAAATAAATGAAGAGCTCATTCTAACTGCATCATAAAATGAAAAATTAAATTATAAAATTGAAATTCTTTGGTTTCACATCTTTTCTAATCCCTTATTTGAAAAAAATAAAGAAGAAGTTAGGATAAAATAGTGGGAGGGCTAGGGTGAGGGAAAACGACTTCTTTTTTTGTTTGTTTTCTTCCCAGAATTGGCCTTCTTGATGGGCTGCTTTGATTGATAAATGTATCAGCATCTCAGAAAGCTTTGGGGCACCTCCAAAAGGAGTGGAAGAAACCCTCTGCAGCCTTCTTCAAGCTTTCCAAGATACTCAGAGAGATACCTGACCCTAGGAACATGTGCCAAATTCTTTCAGTCTGCAGTAATTTACATCTTTGTCACCCAGTCTTCCATCTGTAGTGGTTCTGTAACTGCAAAAATGGTAGGAGAGAAGTACACCAATAAACACTGACTACATAGTCACTAAACTTGTACAATGGAATAAATATAATTCATAATTCGGGGAATTATTCAAAAGCACATATATATTAAGACCATACCCCTTGATCACAAAATGCATATATTTATTTGACATTCATGGAACCTATCATGTGTCTCACTGTAATTGGAGCAGGAGGTTGAAAAGATTAACTCATCAGTATTTATTGAGAGCCTACTTGATTGTAAGCAGCAGGGTTCAATACTGAACAAGTCATAGCAAGGTTCCCTGCTGGAGAATATGAATAACTCAAAATCTTTGCTTTTGAGTAGCTCTCATCCCAATGGAACAGGGTGAATGAAGACTCATATCTTTTGACAAATAATTGAAATACTGTGAAATTAGTATTTATGAGGGTTTATGCCATGAATCTAGGAGAAAGAAACAAAACCATCAAAGTAGCTAAGAGCAAAGACTCTGGAACCAGAATGCCTGAATTTCAATACCAGCTGTGCCACTTACTAGCCAGTTGAACAATGGATAAGTTAATTAACTTGTCAGTGCCTCAGATTCTTCACCTGTGATATGAGATTTGTACCTTCCTCGTGTGTTTAAATAAACTAATGTTTATAAAGTCCTTAAAACAGTGTCTGGAATATAGGAAATAATAAGTGTTGTTTACATAAACAAGGTCTCATACCAAAGTGACATAGGAACATTGTGCATGCCAGAGTGGTATACAAGTTGGGGGAGGCATTAGAGAAAAAGAAAAAAACTTCCTAGCTAATATTGAATTTTCAGTCATTATTACAGACACTATTAGAACAGAATTTCCTGATACTACTCATTCTACCTATTTTTAAGTCCAGATCTGCTTGTTCCCTTTTTACTGTGAGAAAACTGAAGCACAAAGAACTTTGGTAGAAATGATTCAACCATCAAGGCAGGAGGAACTCTAAGTAAAAGAGAGTTAATTAAAACGTTTGACCACGACTAAAATTTGTCAATTTCATTGCAGGAATCAATTTTAACCCAATGTCTGATACCCCATAGAAAACGTGGTACCATGATGAAAGGCTCAAGAACCTGTAAATTATTTGGAATTAACATCACTGTCAAACAGATTATTGGATCTCCAGTATATTGAAGAGGGTTCTTTCTTCTGGTTAATGCAGGACAGATGGAACATTCGTTCTCACAGTTCAGGCTGGAGCTGCTGGGGTAAGATTAACTAGTATTCCAAGAAGGCTGCAGTGATGCTTGGATGCTGGCAGAGAGAGAGAGAAAGAGAGAGAGAGAAGGCATCGATGCTGGGTCAAGGACAGACCAATAAGAGTAAATCTGTTGGTTTAGAAAGATGGAAAAATATGACAGAGCTTCACAGAATCATGAAGGGCAGATAAATGAAGAGGCAGAAGATGAAAAAAGAGAATAGGGCTTCATTCCTGAAACCTTAGTCCATGAGCTACAAGTCCCTAAAAGTATGACTCCACGACCATTGGACTTTGAGACAGTGGGTAAAACAATGAATTCTAGCTCCTCTGCATACAGCAATGTGCCTTGGGGCAAGTCATTTATCCTTTAGGCAAATTGCCTAGAAAATATATACTAGATAAATGTTTATTTTCTTCCGTCTTTCTTAGCTTGGTTTATTGACTGTAAAATAGCAATATGAAAATCTACTTCACAGGACTATCAATGTAATCAAATACAATAATGTATTGGAAATGCTTCATCACAAGCTTCATAGGGTGGAATCAGAACTCATTCCTCTTATTACCCCAAATCTTGAGTATCCACCCATGGAGACTGTTGATTTTGAAAGCAGCCTGAACATGAAAAACTCCCAAACATTCTAAGGAAATCCATCCTAATAACTCCATACAAAATGAGAATAAAGAAGAATAAGATTTAACCAGAGCCGAATGATTCTTTCCCTGTACTCCATAACCCATCTAAGGATCTGCAACCCCTACTTCAATTAATCTAGTCATTTCAACTACTTGAAAAACTACCAATACCTTAAAATGTACAAAGTACTACATTAATGAACAAAGGAAGTTAGACCTAGTGCTGGCGACTATTAAGTGGGTTGTTCTATTTTTATTTTCCTCTGATCACATGTCTATGTTACTGAATAAAGAAGTGAAGAAAACACAGACTTAAAAGGAACAGAAGATAAAGCAACAGTTAAAGAACCATGAGAGATGATAAATAGAGCAGAGGATTTGTCAGCAAGTACTTAGCAAGCCGCAGTATGGAAAGATTTTGAGAAAAAGGTCAGAGATGGAGGCATAAACAGTCAAGTAAGCATCGCATCACAGTACCAATTCCTAGGGAGTCAGGTAAAAGATAAGAAAGGCTGAGAGGGTTGGAAATAGGAACCATAGAATCTGGAATAGTTAGTGTGCGACTAAGTAGGGAGGAAAAATAGACTAATGATTTCAGAGCAGAGGTTAAACACTTCCATAGAAAACAAGCTATAAAAGATCACAGAGAAGCTAAAGTGGAGAGGGTAGGTTGGGGAATTCATAACAACATGGAATTGGGACTCCAAGACAAGAAAGAAACTGAATACAGAAGACGCCGTTGAGGATAAAATCCTAAGAGTGCGTAGACTAATTCCTGGATGCTCACAACTCATGTCCTAGTGTCTTTTTGACCAGGAATGCTACTCTCAAGATTAATAGTGACTCTTTAGGCTGAGAAGTGATGACCCAGCAGCTCTTTATTAGAAAAGAAAAAGGAAAGGAAGGGAGAGAAAAATGAGATATATAAGAGAGATAGAAAATTGTACCTAGATGAAATCAGCATAAATGGACAACCCAAATGTTTCATCCGGTCATGATTATTGCCCAAACTTGATTGAGTAAATGATGTTGCCTGTAACAGACGTCACTCAAGAAACAGAGGCTTAAAAAAGAATTAAAATGATCAATATCTATACAACCTCAAACTCAACCAGTATACCCTAAATAGAGACTCTATTTGCTACTTTCAAGTCTCCCCATATAAAGCAGTATGTTTCCAGGAGAAAATAAATAAATTTGAAGCCAGAAGTTTCTAAGTTCAAATTTTAGCTTGGCCATATAACATCATCAACAGACTTAGAAAAGCAACTTTGGTAACCTGAGACTCATTTCTTCAACAATAAGACAAAATTAACCTGTGCAGAGTACCACCTCCCAAGCTTGTTATCATAATGCCATGAGATCTTGTTTTTAAAAGTGCCTAGAATATAGCAGGAGTTCAATTAAAAGTGTTCATTCCCTAGACTTCTAAGGAATGGCCCAAGGCACTGTACATAATCAAAATAAGTTAACTGACTTTTAAACAACAATGAAAACACCACCAAACCTTTTATTGCCCAGTGAATGATGTCTTGCAAAGCAGATACCCAGGGGGCTGAGCACAAAACCCACCCAACCTGCCCTTGCTGACAACTCACATAGCTGGAGCTCCCCTTCTGGAACTGTTGTAGGAGCTTGGGGCATATATCTTTGATTATCCACAGAAGTGGAAAATATCATTCTTCTGAGGGAGGATAGACTTCTGGAAAAAGTCGGCATCATTTGGATCCAAGTCTAGCAATAAGATCTAGCTGAAGTGTGGCCACAAAGCAGTGAAACTGATTTTCTCCTGTGACTCATAATTTAGTTCAAAAGACTTTTTTTTTTAAAGTTTTGGATCCTTGCAAGATAAAAGCACCAGTACATGAATATAACAGGATAAGGACATTTATTGCACCACTGAATGTAGAGACAAAATAATTGCATGTATATTGTTAAACAAACAAAAACATTAAATGACACTTGTTAAGGCATGATAAGGCAGACTTTATTTAGGACCTTTGCAATAGGGATAGGAACCCTGGCAATGGGAATTTGCAGTTGGGGGTCAGTGTGAGCTGGTAGGGAGATAGGCTCAATTCTGAATACAGCATGGGCAATGGCAATTTATAGCTAAGGGGTAGGGAGGTGAGGGAGCTCAGTGGATAAAAAATTACCAGGAGGTAACATCAGGGATAATGGAAACTCCAACATAACAGGATTCTTGTAGATGACAGGCCAGGGTGATCAGACATCATGTCGGGCATGAGAGAGGATAAGGAACTTCATCAGATAAGGAGGGTGATCAGATATTGAGGGTGGGTGGTTCTTACTAAACGGACTTAACAGGATTCTTTGTTAAAACTGGATTTTATAAGGAAATGAGCAAATGGGAGTAGGAAAAGATTTAGGAGCCTGGCTAAAGTTAGGTAAAGCAAAGAATCTTTGTCAGCATCAATAGTGGAATAACTGAAAAATTCATGCTGTATCTCTACCATTAAAGATTGGGTAGCTATCTAAAGGAAGCAGTTAGAAAGTCTCCCAAATTGTATTCCTGGAAGAGTAGAGTCAACATTGCCAGGGAATGTGTTATAAAAGTGATATTGACAAAAATTATTGGGCTCTACCCTGTATACACTGAATCAGAAACTTGGGGGATGAGATCCAACAATCTGTATTTTAACAAGTCCTCCAGGTGATTCTGATGCACGCTAAAGTTTGAGAACCCTTGAGTTAGAAGAATATCCTCCATTTATCTAGAATGGGAATGTACAAGATATTTTAAATAAGAAAAACAAGTTGCAAACCAATAAGGAAGACTTACAGTTGAATTAAATTGTGTGTGTGTATGTGTTGTGTAGAATACAAGATGTGGTATGGAATTTTAAGATTCAAAAAATGAATACAACTAATGACAGCTTGAGTGAGGGTAGATGGAGAAGGTGTGATAGGGAGGGAAAGAAGAAGAGGGAGAAAGAGGGAAATATACCTTGCACAGAGTACATAAAGGGATAAGTTTACTAACTGCTTCTCTAGCTTTTTCTTAAAGCTATGTCACATTCTTTTTGAATATCTTATTTTCTTCGAGTGTTACAGTTTCTTTTTCTTCAGGATATCTTGTGTTAAGATCTAAAAAGCACTGGAGTATGTGCATAAGAAATAAACAAGATATAGGCATGCTTAATATGTGCTATAATTCTCCAAAGATCATGCAAATGTCTGCTAGCTAAATGACTGTCACTCAAGATTAGGGACAACATATGTCAGTTTCTACATTTCCAAGCAAAGAAAGGCTATGGATTGAGAGCAGTTTTCCAGCAGGACCTGTGCACAAAGACAATTATTTTCTTGTATGAACAAAATATAAAGAAGTAAACTATCCTCCTTAATGGGGTCATATCTGACTTATGCACAGAGTCTTAAGAATTTAAGTTTCAGGAGCATGAGTAACTTATTTTCAGAGCCCTGACATTTTCTTAAGCATCTGAGAAGTCAGGGGATTTCCCGAGTAAACTCTGGGTAAAGGAAATTACTTTGAGTCTCAGTACCCCCCACAGGTTTATCTGACCTGCCAGGAAATTGAACACTATGAGAAAGCCCCAAGTCTCTGCCACTCACACACTGGCCTACCTACACTTACACCAACCCTACAAAGACTTGAGTACCCTGGGAGGGAACAATGTGGCTGAGGGATATTGGCACATCACCCCCAAGACAGATTCTGATGGTAGGAAAAGGAGATGATTGTCAGAAGTACAGAATAGCAGGAGGAAAAGGAAGCAAAATCAAGTGTATGTCTGTGTGGGGTGTCCTGGGACAGATTGGTATGTTCCAGGTTAGGAACCGGAGCACTGACCAAGGTGACGAGGGGAAGAGGCCACTTTCAACAAACTCCCTTAACTCTTCATCTTTTGGCAAGGCATTTTTTTCCTGGCTCCTGCCTGGGTCCATGTTGTCTGTGTGATCACCTTAAGATAAGCAAGATACGAAAACTGCCCTTTTCTTGCTGAATTCAAAAATGTACATGGTGCCTTTATTATTTCAGATATGAATATCTTATGAATAGCTTTTAACTTCAATGTCAAGGTGAACTGTGGTCTTTCTGGTCTTCTAGGTCCTCTCATCAGCACCTCAGCAGGTTAACTTATATAGTGGTTTTTAGCCTGGAGGCACATTAGAAGCACCTAGTGAGTTTTTCTAATGTGAATGCCAGACTCCTCTTAGACCAATTAAATTCATGGATCACTGAGTAGGAATACCTTCTAAGAAATGCATCCTTAGGTGGTTTCATCATTGTGTAAATATGAGAGCGTGTACTTACATAAACCTAGATGATGTATCCCACTACACGTCTAGGCTATATGGTATAGCCTATTGTTCCTAGGTTATAAACCTGTAAAGCATGTTACTCTATTAAATACTGTAGGCAATTATAGCACAATGGTGAGTATTGGTGCATCTAAGCATATCTAAACACAGAAAAGTTACCAGTAAAAATATGCTATAAAATATTTTTTAATTGTACATCTGCATAGGGCAGTTTCATTATAATTTTATGGGACCACAATTGTATACATCTATTCTAGACTGAAATATCCTTATGTAGCCCATGACTATACATCAAAGTTGTTTGGAGGTAGAAGAGAGGGGGCTGATCACTTATAATTTTTTAAGTCTCTAGAAGTTTATAATATAAACCCAGGATAGACAACCACTGAACTAGCTGTTATCTAAGCTGCTAGAGGGAAGATTAGAGCTTTTGGTGCGTGGTTGGACAAGCTGAACTTCAAGGTCCTTTCCAAACAGGAGAAGGGTCAGTGATTTTCAGAAAGCCGTCTGCTAAAGAAATGATTTTTCACAAATAACAGTGGAAGGAATTTTTCAAGGTTAAAGAGAAAGGTGTTTGTAAAATGAATTGGAAAATTGAACTTGCTATCTAGGCATTTCCAACCAGCCAAACACAAATATAAATACGTATTTTGTAGTATGTCAATAATCTAGATATTTTAGGGAATCTTATTTACCGGCCAGGGATCCAGAAAATTAACCATATTATTTGACACACAGAAGCACAGTCTACTTCTTCTTTGAATAAATGAATAAATTAGGTTTTAGTAGTCCACATCTGATTAATAGACACTAGGTCATATTAACTACAAAATACATCACTATATGAATAATTGAAACATCCAAGGTTTTTAGATAGTCCGTCAGTTCTACCAGAGGTAACTTATCAACTGGCCTAAATAGAATTACTCTAAATATTTCTAAAAAAAGTCGAAGGCTTATTTATTTCTTCAGACTTTGAAAGAAGTTAGACAAAATGTACAACTTATTTCTGTAGCTGCTGTTAGTTAAGTCTCTTGGCACCTACACAAGGATTGAAAAATAGATACTCCTTCTTGCCCTCCTCATCTGCAGCCTAACTTCAACTCTAGAAGGAAGTAGCAAGGGTGAAGGAAGGCGCTAGAGGATAGTCTGTTCGATGAACTAAAATTTCAAGGAAGTCATTTTTCACATGTTCAAAGTGAATCATCTGTTTAGATCTCTTCAGCAGGAGACAAGGGAGTTGGAAGGGTGTCTGACTTTTAAACAAGAGAAACAAAACAAAATCTTAGAAAGCAGAAAGACTAACTGAGGAAGACAAGGAGGAGGAGCATTAAAATCCCTGAAAGAATAAAATAAATTTTAGAGCATCAGTATATGAGGGTTCATTCTCGAGGGAAAAGAGAATGAAGAGAAATGTGAATCCATCCATCAATTCAGTGTTTACTCTAAATCTACTATGTGCTGAGCCTTAGAAGAGATACAAAGACGAGTTTGGACAGAATTCTCAGGAGAAAATACAATGAATCTTACAAAACCCAGTAAGGAGTTTGTATATTTTTGCATCAGTAATATTAATATTAATAATAAATACAACGTATTGTGTACTTAGTGTCAGCTTTCCGCGCACATTTTTCTTTCTTTTTTATTGATACATAATAATTGTACATATTCATGAGGTACAGTATGTTATTTCAATACATGTATATAATGTATAATGATCGCTCAGGCACAGTGGCTCACACCTGTAATCCCAGCACTTTGGGAGGCCAAGGTGGGCAGATCACCTGAGGTCAGGAGTTTGAAACCAGCCTGGCCAACATGGCGAAATCCCGTCTCTACTAAAAATACAAAAATTAACCGGGTGCGGTGGTGGGCGCCTGTAATCCCAGTCACTTGGGAGGCTGAGGCAGGAGAATCACTTGAACCCAGGAGGTGGGGGTTGCTGTGAGTCGTGAGTCAAGATCGCAGCCTGGGTGACAGAGCAAGATCAGTCTCAAAAAAATACGTAAAATAAAAAAAAAATGTATAATGATCAAATCAGGGCAATGGGCATATCCATCACCTCAAACAGTTATCATTCTTTTGTGTTGAAAACATTCCAAATACTTTCTTCAAGCTATTTTGAAATATGCAATAAATTATTGTTAACTATAGTTACCCCACTTTGCAATCAAATACTAGAACTTATTCCTTCTACCTAACAGTATTTTTGTACCTGTTAACCAACCTCTGTTTATTCCCTGCTTCCTCCAATCTTCCCTGCCTCTGATAACCACCTTCTACTCAACATCCGTGTGTATGTACATTTTCTCATCCAATTTCCTCAGGTGCCCAATAAGGTATCTATTATGCTTCCCATTTTAAGCTAAGGAAACTGAAATCCAAAGTGTATAAGTATTTGTCTAAGGCCATTTAGCTAAAATTCACTGGCTGGGTTTTCAAATGTGGACCTAACCTGCACAAAGCCTTGAGCCCTTAAACACTAACTGTAAAATTACTTGTAAAACACTGAGAAACCCAAAGACCATTTTATAGTGGTGACATAATCTTTGAGAACTCATACAAGCTACATTCCAGTTGAATGTCATGCAAAGTGGCCTTGCTCTGGGATCTCACTATCCTGTCTGCTCCCTCTGTGTCCAATAGCACCCCAGCCCACCCACATGTACTGTGACTACATGAGTTGCAGCATTGCTGGTAATTCCTGGAATGGCAGCAGGGCTGCTGCACAGCACGCAGAAGCCACAGCAATGCCAGATCATCCGAAGTGCAGGGGATACCAACGTGCAGGGGATATTAAAGTGGCCACATTAAAAGAAGAGGCGTCCAAGAAAAGCACGTAACTTTTTATTACATATTGGTCTACAACCCGGGTGCTCCATGTCTCCAATGGCTCAGGTGTCCAGCTTCTGGCTTAGTAATGGAGATCAGAAACTGAAGGAGATTCATTCAGCACATCCCACATCTGGCTCCAGGCATTAGGAGCCATGTCTTCAACCCAAATCCTTACAGACCTGAGTAAAATTATGTTACAAGTAAGGAAAGTAACAGCTCACTGATAAGCATTGAACAGTAAAAGGGATGTTTTGTTTTTGAGCCATAGTGGGACTAAGTTTAGTTCCAAACTTCTCTTTCTAGCCATGCGACCTTCCTCAGGTGACATAACCACTCTGTGTCTCAGGTAATCACAGGTTTGTTTTGAAGATTAAATGCATCAGTGCACTGAGAACAAAATTACGCTCATAATATGCATCTTGCCACACCATTCCTCCTCCCCTCATCTGACATTCTGCTGGTAGAGACTCCCTGCTCAATGGTAAGCAATGGTACGTGCCTTCTCCTAGAATCTCCTTTTAAAACCCAAAGGTCACATGGGCAGCGCACATTAGTCACCACCATCTTGGTGTGAATTAATTTATCATATTGTTTTCTTCACTTTAATGAGGAGAAGATTTGTGAGAGTACACTCCTATCCAGGAAGATGTGGAAGAGGAGTGAAAAGGTACAAAAGATAAGGTGGTCTGAAGGCATGAAACACAAATTTCCTCTAACTTGCAACTTCACAGAGACCTAATGCCCTGGAGACCCTCATGTCAGTGTCAAATTCCTCTCCTGTATTCATGCCCACAAAAAAGAAACAAAAAGAATTTTTCTAAATCTGCTTCTGTTTCCCTCACTTTGGCTTCACAAAGTCCTGCCTTCCCAACCATCCTGATAGAGAGATGACCTTTATACAAGCCCATTTAACCTTGCAATTACTAGCTGGGTAACAGTTTCTCTTTATGTCTTTCTTCCTGCCTCTGCCCAGTGGCTCTACTCCAGACTTATGTGACAAGCCTTCTTTCTTGACATAGGCCTATTGACTACATCATGGCACTTTTAAAATTTCATTTATAGGTACAAAAAGGCTGCTTCATAAACCCCTGACACCTCATTACCCCAACCTAACCATTTGCCATTTGTTTGCCAGGCCTGACAGTCAGTAAGCTGAAACAGGGTGATCACTAATCTGGAAGAAAGGGACTTGTCTTTTGGTCCAAGTTCTGCTGTCATGAGGGATGCAGCCTCCGCATATCATCTCCTTTTCGGAGCCTCTGGCTCCTCAAGTGAAAAGAAGGCACTGAGCTCTGATTCTCTAATATGATTTCACAGCTTCCTTGTTTTCCTTCTGACCTTTGGCTCTGGGCCTTCCCCGGGCTAGCCCATCATCAGAGAGGGAAGCACTGACTGCCAGTCTGCCGATCTGTGCTCAGGCCAAAGATTCTGCTGGGAGGCTGACAATGATCAAATGCCCAGGGCTGGCCCTGTGCCATGTGTCAGCTCAACACGCTGTCTGAGAGGCTGCAGATGGAGACCTGGGGAGACCAAGTGTGCCGCATGCTGCCCGGCAGAACTAATAAGCAAGACCCAGTGCCCAGGGTACTTGCCCTCAGTCAGCCTCACTGAGTTCTGCTCATCCATCTCCTTATCTCCCTGGCAGAACCTAAGAATTCAATCTCTGAGCTGAATAGAGCTTTTAAAAAATCTAACATTTGAACACGTTCAAGGACAAGGGATTCATGAATAGTAGCATTAAATGGCTGATTATCACCTAGAGCCAGGCACATATTGTCTCTTTGGGGATGGACTACAGTATTCCCTGTTCTACACATGGGGAAGGTACAGAGCAGTTTGCGACGTGCTAAGTCCCACCCTGAGAGTCTGACCGCAGAACTCCCCGAGGTGAACTCCACATCGTACTGCCTCCCAGGACTTTCTATAACAGCGTGTTTTCCCTTTAAAGGAAAGCTCTTCCTACAATGAGACAAAAATCTATCTTTCTATAGCGTTCCTCTCAGTCCCTCCTTCTCTCTCATTTGATCCTCTCCAGATATAGATAAAGATGCTCAATATAATCAGTTGTAATATTTTAAGATAAAGAACAATTAGAGCAGCTAAGAGTAAACTATGTCGCTTTGCCTTTGTTCTCAGACAGCCTCCCTTGATAACTGGAATGGGGCTCGATATGTTTTTCTTTCTCCCTCTTTGCCCTTTCTTTTTTTTCTTTTCTTTTTTGTTTTCTCTAGCATCATGTTAATATAAGCCAGAGCTCTGAAAATTGTGCAGCTAATTTCTAAATGACTGAAGTAATTTATTATTATTTCAGTCAAGGAGAGTTCCTACAGCAGCTAGGACAGCTGGTAACGGTACCCATAGAATGGGTATTTATTCATCACACAAAAAGCTTGATGTTCAGTGGAAATTACCATCAAGAAAAACACGGGGGTGGAGAATAGAAACATATCTTTTGATTTACAGTCAGGTCAAAGGATGAAATCACTCTGATTGAAACTACATTATGTTATATGACCCTGTCTGTCCTTACATTCTCCTACACAACTTTGTTTTGTGAGACCTTGTGATCCCTTGCAAACAGATATATGTTCTGTAGTGTTTCCTACTGAAGCAAGTTGCTAGCTCAATTATGGTTTCTCTCTTCTGTCTTGTTTTTCTGTTTTATTTTGTTTGCTTTTTTTTAACAGTTTCCGTGGAGCTAAACAGAATTATGTGAGCGCATCACACACATGGAGAAATCACTAACCATGAAGCTGCTGCTAAAGCCAGCAGAGAATATCCATTTTGAATGCACCATATTAGAGTCTATCCACCCACTTGCTTCCATAGTGAAGTTCAGTACCAGTAACACAAACAGATGTGCTGTTCTCAGACTGATGATCTTAACACATTACTTTTCCATTATGTTCTTCCAGGGTTAGGGTGGGGGTAGGTGCTTAGTCAGCTCCTATCCCTACCAACCTTGGCCATGCCCAACCATGGCCAGTAATGACCAGTGCTCAGCCTGCTCAACCTTGCCCAGACCCTGAGCAAGGCAAAGCTAGTTGAGGGTGTGGTCAGAGATTCAATTTCACCAGTGTTGAAATAGAAGTCCACTTGATGCTCCCATGCTTGCTCTCTGCTTGGATTTAGCTCCCAAAGTATCCTCAGGAACATTAGGTAGCAGTCCCTTAACAAATCCCCACTGGATGTGGCCAGTTTGTCTCTTTGGCCTTCAAAGACGTCCCAGGCTGTCAGGTTCAACCCCAGCTACACCTGGCCTACAAGCCAACCCAGCCAGCCTTTCAACCCACTCTCTCCCACCGTAACTTGGCCGACAAACTCTGACATTTTTGCCTCATTCCATCAGATACCTTTCCAAAAAACTGGGAGGTCTTGCTGTATCCCAAGAATAAATCTCCTTGATCTAAAAGATAGATCTTATCATACCCCAAGGATACCAGCTAACCAAGGTTCATTGATTTCAGCATCCCTTCTATGTCAATCTGAATCTTCTCTAATCAAACCTGATGGTTTGAATATATGACCCTTTCCCAGATTTTTTTATCTAAGTTGGTTTTCCCCAACCCAACCTGCAAGAAGTCGCCAATACCACCAGCATCCTTTCTTCTTCCCTGTAAGCTCCATGCATTTGTGAGGATGCCAGCCAGCATCAGGGGCTTGCCATATGGCTCAGACTCTGGTCAGTTTGTCAGCGGTGTTAGAACAGTGAGAGCTGCCCAGAGGACCTCACCCATTTTGGCAATCAGCCCCATGAGACCTGACTGATTTGAGAAGCAGATGGAATTTTATGGACCATTGGGTTAAAAACTATTGGGCACACAGCCGATTAGAATACAGCCACGTGTCTGTAAATGCGTCAGAAGCAGGGATCACGTCTGTATTACTCATCCATGTTTATGGCACCAAGCACAATGCCTGTCAAATAGAAGATGCAAAGAATATTTGTTGATTGAAAAAATGGATGGATAAACTGAGGTTCACAGTATATAACAACAGATGTAAACAGGCTCTGAAGTTAAATAAACCTAGCTGTGAATCCTGATTGCATTATGTACTAGCTTCGTGACCACAGGCAAGAAATGTAATAGGTTCAGCTGTCTCACCTGTAAAATGAAAATAATAGTATTTATAAATATTCTGTGGTATGGTTGCTAGGTTTTTGGTATAGTGCCAGGGACAAAAGTACCAAATATAGTTTAAATATTGTTATATTAGTCATATATTGAATATGCTTTGATATATGAATAGTCTCATGTTCTGGATTTGGGGATTCTTTTCTATGTCCACATTCTATTTTTGCCCTTCTCTTTATGCTTATCTTAAGCCTATTCTAGTATATGCTGATTTAAGTATATGTAAAAATCTTTTTCTTTTTTTGATAAAAAATAAATGTTGGACTGAGAAACTGACATCAGCATGAAGGAATGCGTAATTCTTGAATTTTGGATTGTAATAACTTCCGATTTAGGCTATATTTTCCTTAATTCCAAATAAGACTCAAACATTTCCTCATCCTCCCAAAATTAAATAAAATATTATATTCAAATCATATTTAAATTATTGCCTAATCTAAAAGAACAAATCTAAATTAAAGGGTTGACCCATGTATTACATATCAAGTCCTGATGTAGTGATTCTCACAACTGTCTCTTGACATGGAGCTAGGTCTAGTCCAGTGAAAACATGGAAGCATCTGCTATAGGATGTGCACATGAGGCCAGGGGTCAGTGTGTTAGTCTGTTCTCACACTGCTATAAAGAACTCCTTGAGATTAGGTAACTTATAAATGAAATAGGTTTAATTGACTTACAGCTTTGCAGGGCTGGGGAGGTCTCAGGAAACTTACAATCATGGCAGAAGGGAAAACAAATATGTCCTTCTTCACATGGCAGCAAAAAGGAGAAGTGCCAAGCAAAGGGGGAAAAGCTCCATCAGATCTCATGAAAACTTACTCACTATCATGAGAATGGCATGAGGGTAATTGCCCTCATGATTCAATTACCTCCCAGCAGGTCCCTCCCACGATACATGGAGATTATGGGGAATACAATTAAAAATGAGATTTGGGTGGGGACACAGCCAAACCATATCAGTCAGTATGATAAGACATGACTCTTACCTACTCACAGTGGCGCAAAATCACATGGGAGGGGGAGAAGGCAACACAAAGGACAATGCACCAGATATTTTCAGAGAAAGGTAAGTGAATGTGTATATTTCTTCCAAAATGAGAAAGGGGAAAGTATTCTTTGTTTTTTTTTTTTTTTTTTAAACATTGACATCTTAATGGTCAGGAGGCTATTAATGAAGACTTGGGTAAGACAAACAGACAAAAAGACTATAAAATAGAAATAGAATTGTTCCTCTCAAGTTCCACTGCTGAAAATTACCATCCAACCCTGTGATTCTATTGATTTGCCTGCACTATATCAAAGTTTAATCATCATAAACCATAGACTAGTACAGTTCTGCCATCAACAAGTGCTCTTAGAAGAAGGCTTTGATTACTTTGGACACTTCTGAAAATATTATAAGACTGTCTAGCCTGGAAACTGGAGATATAAGGAAGCATCTGAATGTCCCTCCTTTGGTTTTGCAAAAAAGGAGGTATCATATTCTGCTTTTTTAAAGTCAGGGTTTTCAGAAAAGACACTAACACAAGAAAAAAAGATAGACTTGGAGGGGTAAGGCGAGCAACTCCAGACAAGGGTAATTACTACAAGAATTCCTTGAGAAGAAAGGACAAATCCTCTTTTGTTCCGTGGGTTAAATTATAACAGGTTAACTTTACACTCTCAGCACATCTTTGTTTAAAAGGTGTTATCTGGATGTTCCCAAAACACAAAGCCTAACCATATAAAACCAGCATGTTCTAAACTGGTTGAACAAACCATACTAGTTGTTCAAGATGTTAATAAATGGTCCTTTAAAAATGAAAAAAAAAAAAGCTATTATTGTTACAACAAGGAAATTTGCATACTTTGTCTCATATAGGGATTTACAATGCCTATTAGCTTATTGTAGACCCAGGGAACTCCTATAATTATGAAACATGTTTGTTTACTTTGGCTTAATCCAGAGGTTTCCACAGAACATCTATTAACATCTTAAGAACTAGTGTTCTGTAAATCAAGGTTTGTGACATGTTGGGTTAAATACTATTGTTTCTGTGACTAATTTCTTTGTACATTCCCAACATCATAGCTTTGCATTTAGAGAAGATGAAATATGTATAAAGCAATGCATACCTTGAATAATCAATTTATTCTTCAAAATCTCCAGGAAATTCAACCACAATCACATTATTTCTCAGATCATGTCAAGAATATAGTCAACTCTCATTTCTCATCCTACTGTGTAGGAACAACAGTAAATACTTTAAAAGCATAATTTACCACTTGCAGACCCAGATTAAACTGACACCCTTGTACTTGGCTACACACCAAGCACATTGTGTGAGCTACAGAAATGCACATGGCCCCCAGAACCTAGTGACCCTGGATTTTGTATTTTCAGTTCTGTCACTGATTAGTTCTGTGTTAAGCTTTCTGAAACTCACTGTCCTATATTGATCACTAGATAATTCCAGTCATTCTAATGTATGGAGTTCTAAGAAACTACAAGTTTTGAATTCAAAGGTACTAAGTTGGCTTCAAATCTTAAATGTTTCTGCCTTACATGTAGTTGGAGGCTCTATTTTAAAATGTACCAAGAGGAGGATCCATTAAAAATCATTTTAAGTATAGAAAGTTATTTGAAAACAGAGAAGGAGACAGAAGGAAAGCCAGAGGCAACCCTAACTATATTACAGGTGGTTTCTGGTTTGTTCTTTCTAACTTATCTACATTTTCTAATGTTTTTGCAATGAACAGATATTACTGCTACAACGACAAAATAGACCAAGAAGTGTATTTTATCGATGTATGTATTTATTTAATTTTAGAGACTAAGGTCTTGCTCTGTCATCCAGGCTGGAGTGCAGTGGTGTGACTGATCATAGCTCACTGCAACCTCAAACTCTTGGGCTCAAGTGATGCTCCTGCCTCGGCCTCTCAGAGTGCTAGGATTACAGGCCTAAGCCACTGCACCTGGCCTATTTTTGCTTCTAGGTCTCCCAATATCTTAAGCAGGCTGATACTGATTGTAGGTAACTAATCAGACATTTCAGACTATATGTACAAACCCATACCGTCAGTGTTGGGATACATAGGACTATGCCTTAGAAAGCATGACCCCTAGCATCAGCTCTACAGGTAGATAATCAAATGTATGGCAGAAATTTGAGTGTGAATGCCTTAAGAATTGCCTTTAAAATTAATGGAGGAAAAGATGGAGAGAAAGCAGGAAAGGAAGGAGAGTTGGGGAAATGAAGGCAATATTGCTGCCCTGTTAAGCAACCATTTGACCATTATTATTTAAGTTCTAGGTTTTCTGAAGATGCTGCTAATATAAAGCCTCCTGGGATACATGATATTTTATCAGCTCCTTGCCTACTAAGAGCATAACCCTGTAAAAAATCAGTCCTAAGATATTCAGAGTAAAAATAAATAAATAAATAAATGAATAAATAAATAAATAAATAAATGCTAACAAGAAAGGAGACTTGTGCAAATAGTGTAGCTGGTGTTCTGAGCCCTGGCTGTACCTTAGTATCACCTGAAGGACTTCAAATTAGTGACACCCAGGCCCCATCCCAGACTGAATGAGCATCTCTAGGGGTGAGACCCAGGCTTGGAGTTTTTGAAGTTCTCTAGTTCTTGCAGAAGAAAATTTGGACTACTAATCATTCCCTTCTAAAATATTCCACTGTATTACAATAAAAATGACATCAAGCACAGTGATAAGATCACCATTTAACTGGAGGAACACTTAAGTTCTATCTATTTTTGGCAAAGTCTTTGATTTTGATAGTGAACATATTCATGGTGGTCATAATTCTCATAAGATTTATGGGGAAAAGAGTTGGAGAGTTAGGAGTGCATGTTAAGAAATGTTGGTGCAATCAGAATACATTTGCCTTCTTTTTTTAACAAGCAAAATCCTTGTTTTTCCTCGAAAAACCCTAAGGAGAAAATAATTTTCTGTTCAAAAAATTTTATTTTCACCAAAGAATAGGAATAAAGATGAAATGAAAATGTATACTGACAGGTCTTTAGTATTCTACACTACTAGATTTTTGCCTTACTAGGCATCTGTACTACTTTAAGAATTTCCAAAAATTAATTTTCTCAAGTTCACAACCCAACTTGTTGAACTGTCCTGTTGAAAAGGGTTTTAAGTCTAGGTGACATCCTTTCTGAAATGTCTTCTTCCTCCCTTAAAAAGCCTTATGTGATTTTTTTTTTTTTTTTCGGAACACAATTTGGAAAACTTCCAAGGAAATCAAAGAAAGCTAGAAGCTAAAAAGAATACTTGATAAGTATCAAATCCGAAAACAAGAAATTCATGCTATGTTTTGTAATCACATCTATATGGGATATTCAGTGGAGAAGAGACTTACAGATTATATTCTAGAATACAGTCTATCACTTGAATAGATCAATGTAAAAAGCAGGTCGAGTGTGCACACAGTACAAGCTATTTTCTTCAAGACAGTGTGTTTCTATGTGTGGTATCTGAGTTGGTTGTATCATATTCATCTGGATAGCTTTATAAACATGCAGACCTAAACCTCACCTGAGGCAAAATGAATTAGTCTCCCTGGGGGGAGGAAGCTGGGAACATGCATTCTACAAACTTCCCAAGTCACTCATAGGAGCTCTAGAGTCAGAAAAATCCTGTGCTAAGTGCATCAAGAATTATTAACAGAGTCAAGAATGCCCTTACAAGGCTGCTATGGCAACAGTTCACACTTCCTATTTTTAATTAACCTTTGCCTCTACCACTAAACATTTATTGAACACATTATGCAGGAACAATTACAAGTGTTTTGCCATATATCCAGTCATACATAATGCCAATGTATGAGGCGGGCACTGACAATATTCCCCATTTTACAGGTAAGGAAGCCCAGGCATAGAAATGCTGAGTAATTCACCCAGTGCTACACATCCTGTAAGTGACGAAGCCAGCCTTTGAAACTGGGGCATCTGATCTTGGAGGCTACATGCTTAGCCAGCTCACTTTACAATCCCAAGTAAATAAAAAATAAAGGATTAAATCCATAATTATTTGTTCCCAAGGCCACTGTCTTTCTACTATGCATGCAAGGTCAAGATTGACACTGACTATAGCAACTATGTCAGTGTTTCTCAAAGTAGGGGTCCCTAGACTATGTGAGAATCACCTGAGTTAGGAGCTTGTTAAAAATCAAATTTGTTGGTTCTAATGCAGACCACTACACCAAGGTTTTAGTGGACAGAAGACTAAGTATCTGCATTTTAATATGTTCCCCTTGGTGATTCTTATACAAAGGAAAGTTTGAGAACCATATTAGGCAAACATAAATCTAAAGCAGCAATATTAAGCTTGCAAATAATGGGGCCGAGCACAGTGGCACACACCTATAATGCCAGCATTTTGAAAGCCCAAGGTGGTGGATCGCTTAAGCTCAGGAGTTTGAGACCAGCCTGGACAACATGGCGAAACCCCATCACTACAAAAAAATACAAAAATTAGCCAGGCATGGTGGTGCATGCCTATAGTCCCAGCTACTTGGGAAGCTGAGGTGGGAGGATCACTTGAGCCTGGGAGGTCGAGGCTGCAGTGAACCATGATTGTGCCACTGCACTCCAGCCTGGATGACAGGACAACACTCTGTCTCAAAAACAAACAAACAAACAAACAAAAAATCCACAAAGAGATAAACATAAAACCTAAACTTGCAGATAATGAAGTTTATGGCCTAAATTAGAATTAGGATAAGGTTAAGACAGTGGTTCCCAAAATGATCTTCTCAAATTGTGAACTTGAGATAACTTGAGGTGACTTATCCCCAGGGTGCATTGGGCAACGTGTGGATATATTTTTGGTTGTCATAACTGAGTGCCTCCTAATGGCATCTAGTGAGGAGAGGCCAGGAATGCTGCTAAACAGCTTAGTCTGCTTGGGCTGCCATAACAAATGTCATACTACAGTCTGGGTGGCTTAAACAACAGAACTTAATTTTCTTGCAGTTTGAAAGGCTGGAAGTCCAGGGTGCCAGCATAGTTGTGTTCTGGTGAGGGCCTTCTTAATGGTTTCCATGACCATCTTCTTGCTATGTCCTCACAAGGTAGAGAGAAAATAAACTCTCATGTCTCTTCCTATAAGGACACTAATCACATCATAGGGGACCCGCCCTCATGACCTCATCTAAACCTTATCTCCCAGAGGCTCTATCTCCACATATTATCATACTGGGGGCTAAAACTTCAACATACGTATCAGAGGGGAGGGGGGGCAATTCAGCCCCTATCAGCATCCCACAATTCATAGGACAGGCCCCAGGAGAAAGAGTTATCTGGCTTAAAATGTCAATAGTGCTGATATTGAGAAACTGTGGATTAAGGTATTAGGAAGGAAAACAGTCCTGTCTCCAACCTTTCCTCAGTAGCAGCCTCCTCTTGGTAGGGATAATTTTTTGTATTGTCTTCCCTACCTGTCATTCCCACCATTGTTCTCATATTTATGCCTAGCAGAAGTATTCTCCCTTCTTTTCATATAAACAAATTCTACTGGTTCTTCAAGGCCTAATTAATACTTCTAAAAATCTCTTGTGAATGCAGTGCTCCCATCCTTATTGCCCTTGATCTAAAATTCAGGTTTACTAGAAGATTGGATGACTTGGAATAAAAAATTTAGAGCTGAACTCAGAGCCCATTTGATCTATCCCAATATTTTCTCACGTGGGAAATTGAGATTCAGAGATGCTATGGGAGAGTAGAAAGTGCACAGGATTTTGACTCAGATCAGAGTTTGAACCAAGCTTTGTCTCTTACCTAATAGCATATTTTACAAAATGATTTTAACCTATTCATTTCTCCCTAACCCACTTCACAAGGCATTAGTGGGGATGTATAAAAATGCATATGTGATGTGCCCCATTTGGTCTCTAGGGCACAGGAAATATATAACACAAGTCTGGTCTCTTTTCTGTCCCAGAGATTTTCAAAGGCTTGTCTGAAATATTAAATGAATTATATCTCATACTTAATGTGCCACAAATATAATGCTAGCCAAGTTTTAACTTTAAGCTCTTGACAAGTCTTTGAGTTGGGCACTATTATTAACTTCTTTTTTACAGATGAGAAAAATTGATGAAAGGTATAGGATTCTCTCAAGGATTCACTGCTAATTAACGACAGTGCCTTATTTTATAGCTCTGAGAGCCCAGTTCCAGGGCATTCTACACTTAACCACACACTATACTACTCAACCGACTGTGACAAGACCACAGATCTCCTGATTCCAGTTAAGTGTTCTTTGTATAAGACCATGAATGTTAGCTTTGTCTCCCCCAAGGAAATGTTAAATGGTAAAAGCAGAGGTCATCTCTTGTGCTTATTCTGTTTCCCCTTCGATGCTGAGCTCACAGACAGTGCTCAATAAATATTTGTGATTGACTGATAAGAGAAAATAAATAAATGGCAGCCTGAAAAATGGATTTCCTTGCTGTGTCCATTTGAATTAATCCTATTATGGGTTGAAAATCACACCTTGTTCTCCATTCTAAAGCTGGCCTACATAACTGGGGTGAAGAAGAGTTGTTTTGCTTCCATCTTTGTTTTCCAATCTTATAAAAGCAAGCATCGCTTCCCTGAGTCAACTCTAAAGAATAGCACTTGTGGCCGGGCGCGGTGGCTCAAGCCTGTAATCCCAGCACTTTGGGAGGCCGAGACGGGCGGATCACAAGGTCAGGAGATCAAGACTATCCTGGCT
>NW_012109141.1:361480-376058 GCF_000951045.1 Mandrillus leucophaeus
ACTGGAAATGAAGCTCAAAAAAAAAAAAAAAAAAAAAAAAAAAAAAAAAAAGAATAGCACTTGTGTTCACCTAGGCCCAAGGCACGATTAAGTGAACTTTGGTTCCACGGGAAGGCTGCCTTTATTCAGTTTGGTTTTTAACACCTCAGGCCTGCAAATTCATCTTCCCACCAATTGCAGATCCTAAAGGAAGATTTTAAAAAGGTGAAGGACAAAGCATGCGCTTCAGTTTCTTATTGCAGGCCCCTCTCACTGCCAGACTCTGGTGGGTATTTAGGAGATACAGGGGAGAAACAGAAAGGAAAATTCTTGATTCCAGTCAGAGCTAAGGTCCCTTTGTTTTCTGCTCTGAGCTATCTGGAGATTAATTAATAAGAGAAAAGAAGATGAGGATGATGGCAACAATGATGGGAGCCTTAGTCTAGGGCTTTCTCTGAGGCCACTCATGCTGGTGTTTTGTTTGGCAGGGGAAGTGGTTTAAATATTTAAACTCATTCAATTATTCTCTTGTCTTCCAAAAGAGGGGAATGTATTAGTTCCTCCATTTAACATACAGGAAACAGAGAGGGGAAAAAACGACAGAGACAGTATATTAATGGCCTAAAATTCTATCACCCAATGGATCATCCTCTTGCTTAAGCCATGGTATTGGGAAGGAATGGTAGCTTCTTGGAAATAGAAGTGGTTCATGTATTAAGGAACAAAAGCAAGATGGAGTCAGGTTCCACTGATGATGGGAGTCACTGCATGTGTGTTGAAAGGGCATGAGATGTGAGCCCTTGCTAAGTGGCTCATGGCTGGTTTGGAGTAATCAGTTTTTAGACGATGGTCCTGTGTTCCGGGCAGTGAATTCTCTATAAGGTCCAGATGGCTGGGCAATACAACTAAGAAGACACTGATCTATTGCTCCTGCCTTCTGGCCCACCCTGGAGCACAACACATCAATTAACTGAGAGTTCTGAGAATAGACTCATGAATGACCACTGACCACATCACCATACTGCCCCAAAGGGAGGCCTAAAGGGGAATCACTTTGAAAGGCTGAACTTGAGATATGGGCTAATCAGTGGAGCAGAAGCACAAGGATGGCCCATGTGAAGACATGCTGATATATATGCTTTGTAGAGAAATAAATGAGCAGTTGTCATATGCATGAACCTGTTACAAGAATATACAAACTTCTTTTGCAGGCTACTAGTTCTCTCAGAGTCAGTCCTCTGCAAGTAGAGAAAGATACAGAAGAAGGATAATGCCATCTCTCCATGAAGGACTGCCTGAAAGACTAGAGTCTCCCTTTTGTCTGGCTTCTGCCTTTTGCCCTAGGAAAATGGCTCACCTGGACACATCTTGCTCCTCAGTGCTACTGACTGAGTTTCCCGCCTCTTGCCTCTTCTGAATCAGGCCTTTCAGAACAGCTTGACCTCTCCTATTTTATGTAATCTTTGGGCTCAACTTACTTCTTTTGTGACCTTTGACATCTCCTTGGCTCCCCATTCTGTCTCCATTTCTTTACTAAACACATTACTTGCCTAACATATTATATTTGTCAGACCTGTCTACCCTCATGAGCCCTTCTCAGAAGCTATAGAACCTAATATCTTGAAGTTGCATAACAGAAGTTATGGAGATCAAAAACAACAGTGTTGCCTGTGGCATAAGAATTATAATTTTTAAAAGTTTCCTCTGTGAAAGATAAGACTGCTTTTATATATATTTTTTGCAACCCAACATGAGCTTCTGTGAAAACGACTTCATTATAAAAGTATAATGAGTATACTGTCAACAAAACTAACAACAAAACTGTCATATGTTGACCTTAAATAGCATCTCTTCAACTTCAAATAGTTGCACAAGTTGGTCCTGCCCTACTCCTTCCTGAAAAATGAAGAATTCCACAAGAGGAATCAAATGTCCAGTCTGAACAGCAAAAGGACACCTCATCAAATAGCAAAAAGCAACTTTGCCAGTAATTTTTTTTTGAAGTCTCAGGGTAGACAGAAACTTCAAAATTTTACCCACTGTGTGAATCCCTACACAGTTCACAAATATCCTGGCTCTTTCTCCTTCCAGCCACCAGGTAGGATTTACTCCCACAAGTACTTGAACATCATTCTGTCCAGGTAAACTTTCCTTAGTCCATGGAATGTTAGGGGAAGCATGCGCCATTTTCCAATGAAAGCTTTAGAAGCTAGTGCATGTTTGGCCACATTGTTTGTCTCAGCCACAAATACTGGCATATTCCAGATAGTGGCTGCTTCATCAGTCTTGCAGTAAGGATGGCGAAGAGAAACAGGTGCTTCCAAGTAACCCCAGGACTCTCAATGGAAAGTTATGAAGGAAAATTAAGTCTATGCTATCTTAAGCCATTGAGGGTCAGGGTTGTCTATTACTAAGATTACTTAGTCTATTCCGCCCCACCTACTTGGAATAATGTCAGATCATGGAGTGGAATTTTATGTCACAGAATAAAGAATCCCCCTAAGAGATGTCACATATGCTTTGATAGCATTTAGATCACAAATTCCCCAATGCCTTCTTTTCACTGCTCAGCCGAACACCTGATTCCCCCGTAAAGTTCTATCTTCCTTTCTTTATTCTTCATCAACTTTATCTAGTAAGGAGCTGGATCTGCAATGATCATAGTAAAGCCTGTAAGGAACAGTCTTACGGGCAAACAGAAGTCTAACTTCGTCTCAATGTGTGAGCAGTCCTAAGCCCAAATATGCAGATGGGCATCTTAGAAGGCATACCGATTAGCCCATGATAGCCATGAACTCAGCAGAAACACCATTTACTTGTTCAGTTCTAAGATTTTCTTAAAACTGTGGAACTCACTTGTCCTAAAAAAGGTATTGCAATTTTCTGCTTACCAAGACTCAAGGTGGACTACTCCTACTTCACATTGTCATTTTTTTAGAAGTCCAGGCCAATGTCCATTGTTCTTTCTAATCACTCCACGGCTGTTAAGATTTCTGAGCAAATACTTGCAGGTCATTTGGGTAATTATGCTATAACCAATAAATAGGTGGCAGAGAGACAGTGAGCAAATTACTAAACACCAAAATCACTCCTTTCCAAACTTTGCTTAAATGCCACTTTCTCAATATAACCTCTTCTGACCACCCTACTTAAAACTGCAACCCTGTATGTCAACCTCCCTTACTGCTCTCTTTTTCCTTTTTCCAAAGCACTTGTCATCTTCTATTAAATAAGCTATATATTTATTTTGTCTATTGTTTATTATCTGCCTTCTATAATTAGAATTAAGCTCCCCAAGGGTAGAGATCTGTGTTTTATTCACTGACACATCTCACATATTCAGAATACTGTTGGCACACAGTAGATGCTCAGTTAATTTGGACTCCAGAATCATGTCTGTTACCAACTGGTAATGTCACATTTCTTAGAAAAGAAATTTGCCTTAGCTTCCTCACTGAGATGTTCCAAGGACCAAGTATATATTGATGAAAGTGTTTTCGAATACTATAAAACCATGCAATACAAACGTATAAAAATACCTTATAAGGCCTGGCGTCGTAGCTCACGCCTATAATCCCAGCACTTTGGGAGGCTAAGGCAGGCAGATCACCTAAGGCCAGGAATTCAAGAGCAGCCTGGCCAACATGGCGAAACCCCTTCTCTACTAAAAAAAAAACACAAAATTTAGCCAGGCATGTTGGTATGCTCCTGTAATTCCAGCTACTCAGGAGGCTGAGACAGGAGAATCACTTGAACCCTGGAGGCAGAGGTTGCAGTGAGCTGAGATGGCGCCACTGTACTCCGGCCTGTAGCCTGGGAGACAGAGTGAGACTCTGTCTCAAAGTCAAAACAAAACAAAACAAAACTACCTTCTAAACGTTAGATGTTAATGTCAAGTGCAGCTATCACCAATGCTGCATTTCTTCATACAACCTCCAACTTTTTTTCAAATATCTTAACATTAAAATGCAGCAGGGGAAGTGAAAAATAAATTGATGATGAATTTTTCCCGACTGTCTTTGTCGACAGGGTAAATCACTCCATGTAATAGGATGACCTGGCTGTAGTTGGTGCAGCAGGCAAAAGACCCTAAAGTAGTCAGAAAATTATTTAGACTGGGGAAAGTCTAGCTCATAATCACATGATATATTCAATATGATTATTGTCCTCATTTCCCACTCCTACTTTATTTACTCATATAATTTTCAGTGAATATTTTATTATCAGAAAGAGAAAGGGATTTAAAAAATACCTATTCTCTCAGCAGCAGTGGCAACAGGCTGCATCAGAAAATGGCAGCTGCTCAGGCTAGGAAATGAAATTTCTCAGAGAGCGCACAAAAAGGTGTGGTCGGTGTAATACTCATCCTTCATTCTCTATGAGCCCTTTTAGCAAACAAGGTCTTCTGTGATTTTGCAAATCCTGGAGGGGAATGATATAGACTTTGGTGAATAAATTACAGTAGAGGGAAAACCTCACACAACTCTGCATCTAGTACCTAAAGGAATGGATGGAATGAGGAGTATCGCTAGTTGGATCTCGACTGACTGAAACAGCCTGGACCAGACTCTAGAGTTCGAGCAACTCCCTGATGAAGTCAGGTTCACTTTATGTAATACACTTGGAAAGTCTGAAGATGTTTTTAAATAAGGTGAAAGAATCTGTATCAGAAACAAAATAATTAGTGATGGCCTAGACCACCATAAAATTCATCTCTGGGGCATGCAATAATTGGCATAAATAATGAGTAAAAATTAAATGTAAAGCCTTCAAAACATATGAAAGTATTTCTGCCTTCCTTCTCTCAAAAACAAAAACAAAAACAAAACAAAAAAACAGTTGGCATTTGTGACGGGTGAAATTGTGTTCTCCCAGAATTCATATGTTGAAGCCCTAACTCCATCATTGTATTAGGAGATAGGGTCTTCAAAGAGGTGATTAAGTTCAGAGGAGCCATGAGGATGGGCCCTAATCCAATCTGACTGATGTCCTTATAAAAGAGAAACTGGACTCAGGAAGAGACTCTAGGGATGTGCGAGCATAGAGGAAAGACCATGTGAGGGTGCAATGAGATGGCATCTGTAAGCTAAGAGAGACCTAGGAGAAACCAAAATTGCTGACACTTTGGTCTTGGATCCCTTGTTTCCAGAGCCATGAGAAAATCAACTTCTGTTGTTTAAGCCACTCAGTGTGTGTTGCTTTGTTTGTTTGTTTGAGACAGAGTTTCGCTCTTGTTGCCCAGTCTGGAGTGCAATGGTGTGATCTCGGCTGACTGCAACCTCTGCCTCCCAGGTTCAAGCGATTCTCTTGCCTCAGCCTCCCGAGTAGCTGGGATTACAGGTACCCACCACTACACCCGGCTAATTTTTGTATTTTCAGTAGAGACGGGATTTCACCATGTTGGTCAGGCTGGTCTCGAACTCCCGACCTCAGGTGATCTGCCCACCTCGGCTGCCCAAAGTGCCGGGATTACAGACGTAAGCCACAGCACCTGGCCAGTGTGTGGTATGTTTTAATGGCAGCTCCAGCAAATGAATACCGTACCTGTACTTTGGAACTGTCCACATTTTACCAAATAGCTTTAGAACTAATGCTAGAAAGAACAATGACTGCCAACAAAATAAATAATTAGACTCGGTAAATAAGTATTGACTCAATAGTAATTACGCATTTCTGGATTGCCTTTGACAGGATCACTTGGAAGCAAATGATATTTAGCAAGCTGACTGCCATGACATATGAAAATGTATCTATTTTTCGACCTTAAAAAATAATAAAGTCGGCTGGGCGCGGTGGCTCATGCCTGTAATCCCAGCACTTTGGGAGGTTGAGGCGGGTGGATCATGAGGTCAGGAGATCGAGACCATCTTGGCTAATACGGTGAAACCCCGTTTCTACTAAAATTACAAAAATAAAATAGCCCGGCATGGAGGCAGGCGCTTGTAGTCCCAGCTCCTTGGGAGGCTGACGCAGGAGAATGGCATGAACCTGGGACGCGGAGCTTGCAGTGAGCTGAGATCGCGCCACTGCACTCCAGCCTGGGCTACAGAGCAAGACTTCATCTCAATAAATAAATAAATAAATAAATAAATAATAATAGTAATAATAATAAAGTTGATCCAAAGTAACCACCTATCACTTTTATCATGTTAAACTCTTATTTTCCATAACCAAATTTTAATTAAAAATGTCTAGAATTCAAACATCCTCCATCCCTAAGGCCTGATGTTATAATTTAGAATTTCCCAAAGTATGTTTCTCAGTGTATATGTACATTATAAATCTCCAAAAAGTGGCTGTCTTAGTGTGTTCAGGCAGCTATAGCAAAATATCTTAGCCTGGGTAATTTATCAACAACAGAAATTTATGGCTCACAGTTCCAGAGGCTGCAAAGTCCAAGATCAAGGGACCAGCAGATTCAGTGCCTGGTGAGGGCCTCTTCCTCATAGATGGTGCCTTCTAAGTGTCCTCATAGAAGGTGCCTAAGAGACAAGGCAGCCTCTTTTATAAGGGCATTAATATCATTTATGAGGATGAAGCCCTCATTACCCAGTCACTTCCTAAAAGCCCCACCTCTTAATACTGTCACTCTGGGAATTAAGTTTCAATATAAGAATTCTGAGGAGTGCTATTGTCTGTTTTTCTCTCCAAAATTTACATATAGAAATCCAAACCTCAATGTGGATATATTAAGAGGTGGGGCTTTTGGGAGGCGATGAGGTCTTGCAGGTGGAGTCCTTGTGAATGGGATTGGTGTGCTTATAAAAGAGGCCTGATAGAGCTTGTTTTTTCTTCCATCGTATGAGGAGACAGCAAGAAGCCTTCATCTTTGAAGCAGACACTAAATCTGCTGGTGCCTTGATCTTGGATCTCCCAGTCTCTGGAATTGTGAGCAATAAGTTTCTTCTGTTTATAAATTGCCCAGTCTAAGGTATTTTGTTCCAGCACCATGAACAGACTAAAACAGAGGGTCACAAACACTGAGACCATAGCAGTGGCTATGGCATGAGGAGATTGCCACATATATATTTGAACCCATCTTTCCCCAAACCCCCATTGTTGTTGTTTCCCCCACCTCCACCCTCCCAGAGCATCTCATGGGAAGATATTCTGGAGAATGTTTCTTATGCCAGAGCTTCACAAACTTGAATATTATAGAAACGACCTATGAATCCTGTTAAAATGCAGACCCAAGAGTCTACATTTCCAACAAGCTCCCAGGTACGGCCAGTGCTGCCAAGGGACACAGTTAGAACAATGAGATCTTTTGCTTTCTGTAACCAGCATACTCATGACCTGGATAGCAGTGTCTGTCCCTTGATATACTTGGACACACTCATCTGCAAACACTGGCCTGTCTTCAGAGGTTGGGAGTGAAGCCACTAATGTCGATGGCCATGACTCTAGGGATAAACATGATCTTCCTGCCTCTGTGTATTCTCCTCACTTCGGATAGGGCTTATTTACTAGAGCACATAGTTTCCAGTAACTGCTTAGAAATATCCTGCATTCTTACTATCTTTTCATTTAAAAAATAAAGCAGATCACTAGGCAGAGAATTGGGAGAGAAATTCCTGGCTCAATGAATTGCAGGAGTTAAGGCTCAGAGGTAGCAAGTATGCAATATGTCAGGGCACTAAGGAAAGATGCTAACTGTATGAAAGATTTATTTTCCTTTTTGAAAAGAGATTAATGGAAAGTAAAACTAAAGGTAGATTGATCAGAGGCCTATCCAGAGAATTCCACTCCGAATTTAACCCTCAGCTAATAAGCACTTATGGAGTATGCACTATGTCTGCTCTGTGGTCGCATTTAATAACTGGTCCTAAACTTTATGGGTGATATGAATGCAATGGGCTTTGCCATCTTCCAGTGTCTTCTTTATACACATCTTCTCCAACATATTCTCTACCTACCTGTTCCTGTCCTCTTTCATTAGAGTCTTATTTTAAGCTGGCTGCCTTAATTAAAAAGAAATCAGTGAGAGAATCCTAATTAGGTATTACTACTTGAACAACAGTAAAATGTCCCCTTCTGGAAGTAGCTTCAGAATACTAGGGCATTTTTTTAAATAGTGAGATTATAAGCAGCAGTAAGATCACAGAGAGAAAAAAAATTATGACAAGAGGTTTTCACCAAATTACTGTGAGGAGAGAAACTGATGAGAATTTTGAGTAATGGTAATTTCAGAGATAATTTTAATTAGGAAACAAACCTTCACCTATTTCTTGTGTTATCTGCTGACTGCATTCATATCAAACGATGTGTGTTGCAAATGAACTGATGTAGGTATAGGGCACTGAGCGTACATAATTTAACTCTTAATATGCATATTTATTTAAAGATTATAGAGAAGTGATTCTGAACCAGGAACGATTTTGTCCCCCAGGAAATCTCTGACAATATCTGGATCATTTTCGATTATTGCAATTAGAGGGAAGTGTTCCTGGCTTCTAGTGGGTAGAGACCAGAGATGCTACTAAACATCCTATAACACACAGGACAAACCCTCACAGCAAAGAATTATCAGGACTAAAATGTCAGTAGTGAGGAGGTTGAGAAACCCTGATACACAATAATCTTATTTTACTCCTTAAGTACTTTGATTTCCATAATCTCTACCCAAGAAAAAAAAAATTCATTCGAAGTAGAGGAAAGGAGGCCAGGTGTGGTGGCTCACGCCTGTAATCCCAACACTTTGGGAGGCTGAGGTGGGCAGATCACTTGAGCCCAGGAGTTCCAGACCAGCCTAGGCAACATGGCAAAACTGTGTTTCTATTAAAAAACACAAAAAATTAGCCATGCAGTCCCAGCTACCCAGAAAGGATCACCTAAGCCCAGAAAGCCAACGCTGCAATGAGCCATGATCATGTCACACCACCGCACTATAGCCTGAGTGACAGAGTGAAACCCTGGCTCAAAAAAAAAAAAAAAAAGAACAGAAAGAAAGAGACAACAATGACGACAATCAAAGTAGAGATCATCAGTTCCTTCGAAGTTATGATCATCAACCATAGTTTTCCAGAATGAAAAGCAATTAAAAGTACACCACCAGAACAACTACGAGTACATTAAGTTTCTGCAAAATTATAAATGTTTTTGAGCAAAACAGAACATTCACTGCTTTGAAAGTTATTGTAGAAGATATAAGTAGAAAATTAGGAGCAACTATGTGCAAATGAAAACCTCTCTTCATTTCTAAGAAAACTTGTCATGGAAATTGTCATTTCACACTAAAGTTCTCCAAGATAGGCTAAAGAAATATTAGCTTTGATGCTTTTTGTTGTGGATGTACACTTGGACTCTATCAGGCAAGAAAATCACTTGCACACATGTCATTAGCATTTTTTTGACCGTGAGAAAGTCTTCAGAATTCTGAGGCAGCCGTTTATTAATAGTATTTGAGCAAAAGCCTTTCTTCCACAATTCTAGTTAAGCAATTGGGACAAAGGTTGAATTGTTTTCATCTTGAGAAAAGTAATTGTTACTTTCAAATTTCCAGGCAAAAATCAAACCAAGAGAATTCATTGGATATTAGATGTTTTTCCCCCTGAAAACAATCAGGAGAAATAATGGGCAATAATATAACCCATATTTGTAGCAAGGCACTAGAATCTACAAGCATACAGAATAACCGTTTGAAAGGTTTCTGGTGACAGGAGGACCATGGGGAGAAATAAGAAAGGTCAGACAGAGCCTGTGAAGTCACTGAGAGAGGAAAATGGTCCTCAAGGCAAAATTCAAGGGCAGAAAAACAGCGAGAGTTTAACTTACAAATTAGAGCTGCATCAGGAAGAGCTGTGAGCAGAGGCAACCAGATTCCCTGCTTTCCCTTTCCTTTCCCACTTTCCTCCAATATATGAACTCTCTAGTCTTCCTTGTTCTGCTTGTCTGAACTTTTGACCCTGCTGCCACAGCCTGAATCTCTCCTCCGGCACTGTTTCTAGCTGTGTTTCCCATGTCCTCTGCAAGAATGGGGCCTGCTTTAATTCCTGACTGGCCCATTATTTGTGTGTTTGGCTTTGGCTTTTTGGGCTGTGAACCTTACCTGGAGGGGTATGATTCGCCCTCCACAGTAGGCACTGGGATGGCGGGGTTCCCACCTGAGCCCCTTCCTCAGACGGGTATGAGGCTAAGATGTTGGCCAGCCAGGATGGAGACAAACACCTGGCTGGTATCGTGTTTACAGAATAGGCACAGGAAAAGTGTGCCAATTTGGATGTAAATTGCAAATTAGGTTTTTTTAAGCTCTATGTAACAGAGATACTTGAAGTCACCTACTTGAAAAGACTTGACTTTTTGAGATACTTGATTGTGGGGATGAAAACAGCCTCTTTAGCTGAGTGTTATGTTGGGATAGGTCCAATCACAGCCTATTTTTAGTTTGCAAAACTATTGATCCATAAAGTACTCTACTGCCCCACTGCTGTTAACATTCTCCAAGTCTCCAGTCTCTGTGCAGAAACTGTCATGACATTTTTACAGAAAAGCTGAGCACCTTCCCTCATACAGGCAGCCTGAAATGCATTTTTAAAGATACATTACAGGCTTTACCATCAAACTACCTTGTATTCTAAAATTAAGTTATAAACCACTCTTTTCAAAACAAATGAAGTAATAAAATAGTAAGAAAATGCATGTGGGTGAGGGAAGGTGACAGAGCCCATGTGTCTGGGATTCCCCTCATATCAGCTTGGTAAGAAAATCATTTGGTTGGGATAATTTACAGATTTGGAAGGGCATGTTTGTTCTTTTGATCTTCCAAGAAAAGATTTAGAGAAGATAAATCATGAGGGTTCTATTGTTTTAAGATAAAAAATAACAACCTGTCAGTCTAAGTAAGTAACTATATTTCGGTGGCCACTGGTATTATGTGAAAATATTGACTCAATTCCCAGGCACCTTGGATGTGTGAAATTCACACTCTGTGGCAGCTCCAGAATGTCTAAATAGGAGCAGCCAAAGGCAGCAATCTGGTGGGAAGTAGTAGTGGGGAAATTTTCAAAAGGTGCATTTGCATTACAAACAGTATTTACTTAGATTTCTACATTAAGGTCAATTAAAATCAATTTTTTTCCCAAAAAGATGCTCATGTTGTATTTTACATATGATTAAAAAATATTTGTTCTTTAGATCAAAGAATGCATGTATGTGTCTAACACACATGCCCCCATACTCACACATACTGGAGTGGCTTTGAGGGACATAGAATGTTTCTGGAGACCTGAAAAGGGTGTGCTAATAAGCAAAACGATGTTATTCAAGGGCCTGCTGTACTGTAAGCAAAACATACACTCTAGAATTTAAAGATTGAGGATGAAAAAAGAAAGTAAAATATCTAGTAATTTTTATATTAATTTCATGTTGAAATAATATTTTGGTTATACTGTGTTAAATATATTATTAAAACTAAAAAACAAAAAGAATGCCACACCACCTGCCAACCCTGGGCACTGTGGCCACTCACAATTATCGGCTTTTACCAACAGGCACTAATGTGCCTACAGAAAAAGAAAAAGAAACAAAACAAAAAGTGGAAGCTTTGAATTTTTATAAACAAATGGTCTCAGTTAATAACAGAATGTTACTTAGCTAAGGTGTAGATTTTTATGTGTGACAGACACGGACGTGTATTCCCTTTTTGGCTTCTACTTACATAATGGCCAAGCTGATTAAGAGTTACTCAAACCTGTGTTTCAGTCATTGGATCAGTCATAGTCCTAAGTTATGGGAGTAGAATAAGGAGTGATGGGTTCCATATTGCTGGTCAGTTTTTGGTTTAGAACAGCTCAGCTACGAGCTGTACTCCAAGCTTCAGCTCCTCGTTCACCAGAGTGTGAGGTCACCTGGGAAACCACTGTAATGACATATTCTCCTTGTAACCCCAAAATTCAAGATTCAACCACAAATGCACCTGAGAACATGTCTTCCCTTTTCCTAGAATCTGAAATTGAGAAAGGTCCTTAGAATTGTAAAATATCAAAGATAGGCGGCACCTAAATAGTGCTAAGCCAGATGCAAAATCTGAGGGTCAGAGAATTAAAGTGATCTGTCCACACACACAACAGTAGGGGTAAATCATTACACATCAAAGAAACTCCAGTCATCAGGTCCGAAGGACCCAATGTTGTCTTTAAAGGTAAGGGTTAAAGTACATACCCACTGAGCCTCGGGCAGGCTTTGTGAGGTTGAACTCCACCTCCTTCTAAAACTACTGGAGTCAAAGAAACCTGAAAACTCATTTTTGGTTCTAAAAAGCAATGTGTCAATATATTATCTCTCTCCAGCTATGGCTTCAGGCTTCTAGAAGACTCTGTGACATTAAAAATCCCTTCGAGCTAGAAGAATTTGAACACATGACTATCGAATAAGTTTTTTTCCTGGGCAATTAAAACACTTCTTGCTCTTACATACCACATCATTTTTACTGGGGCGTGATGTTTTTGTTTTTGCATTGAAGGTGTCTGATCTTAACAATATAAGGTTATAACTTTTCTGAGGTAGCTGAATAATATATACACACCTTTCAACAGTTGCAGAAAACACAAAATACAAGAAAAAACATACATATATGTATATACACACATGCAAAGAATAGAAACTCCCTACTTAGATGATGAAACAGCAAAACTAATTAGTATAACAAAAGACCAAGTATTTTCTACCTGTCTGCAGAAGCAACATGAAATGCAACCTTCTAATGTCTGATGTGGCAACACCACTATTAAAGTCCAGATGCCAGTTTCCTGGGGATCTTTCTAATATATCACAGCACTCTTCCTCAACTTTGGAGAGTAGACTAAACAATTTTACCAGTATGCTGGCTTATGGTTTTATTATGGTGAGGGTAGGCAGGTAAGGAATGTACAAGGTTAATATTTATAAATATGAATCTATACAGGTATAGCAAGCGTATAGAACAGGAGAAAGAACATGGACCCAGGGCATTTGAATTCATTTGGTTCTGTCACTCATCCATCATTTAGTGACTTTGGTCAGGCTACTTTTAGTTTCCTTGAGCCTGACGTTTCTCATCTGCAAAATTATGATATTAACTATTAAAGCACTTTCTTAGAGGATTAGAAGAGATAATGTGTGAACATTACCATAGTATCTAGCACAGGGAACAAGCTAAGTGTTGATTCTCTTTCTCCTCCTTAGTTAGGGACAACATAGTTAATTGCCCTCTATTTTCTGGATGTTTCTTTGTAAGGGTATTTAATTCACCTATTGGAATATAATTGGGAGGTTTAGATATGGTATGGTTTGCTTTTATCTAAATGCCAGTGAAAAATTACAGAGATGAAATTGAGGGCTGGGTATAAAGATTTTGTATTTTATTTAGATATTTGAGTCCATTAGAAAGTTTTCATGGAAACTAATAGTTGATTCCTCTTACATATGAGAAAAATTGATTTCATAATCATGGCCCTACACTTTATAGTTTGACTATGGTGTAAAGATTGAAATGTTACCTGGTAGTATTTACATTATGTGCATAGTTAACTCAAGCACTTCAATAGACCTTTGACATAAAAATACTGAATATCCTTGGACTCCACCAACTTGCAAGCAAGCTTGAAAATCTGTGGCATTTAGTAATTTGAACAGCTATGAATGATGCAAGCTGTGCAGGTGAAGATTCATGAAGCTAGTGGGTGAGCTTACTTTCCTGTCCAATACCAGTACCTGAAAGCAGTTTGCATGATCTATTCCATTAGCATATAAGAATTCTTCTGCAGTAATATGCATTACTTTCAGGGTATGTGCAGTAAAATAAAGCTGTTCTCTAAAATGTGATTTCAGAGATATGAAACTTAATGCCTGTACAATAACACCAACATCAGCAGCTAACATCTTTAAACAATTACTTTGGGGCCAGAAACTGTACTAAATAATTACATGAAGGATCAGACTTTAGGCTGTACAGATACCTTGGATAGGAGCCTGGGGGCAGTGTGGCACAGTGGCTAAGAATGTGGTCTCTGGAGTCTGGGATACTTGGGTTCATGCATGGATTCTGCCTCTTTCTAGCTATGTGACATTGGGTCAATTATTAAACTTCTTAAAACCTCAGGTTTCTCATCTGTAATTTGAAGTAAAAAATAATGGCCACTTCGTAAGGTTGTCAGAAGCATTAAATAAGGTAAGAAAGAGTTACTTTTAAAACCCTAGCCTTATATCTAAATACTTAAGAGTCTAAGGTGGGCCGTTGAACTTTTCTGCAATGCTTTATTGTATATTACAGAAAACCTTACAAAATACGGTAGGGTTTAAGAATTGGGGAATTTATGGAGGAGAGTAGTACTGGAATATATACTTTTTAAATGACAAAATAAAATGTACTGTAAGTTTGACATGTGTGAGCTGAACAAAATAGCTCTTACAGAGTATTATTATTTACAGGCTTGCTATGGCTCAATTGATTAGAGAAACTTTAGTAACTCAGTTCTAGTTCAAATATTATTAGCTGGATTGGGGAAGGCAGCAAGGAGAAAAAGGGGTATGAGAATATTGGGTTTGTCTTCAAAAAATGCATGGAGGTCATGGAGGTCCAAGTCCAATTCCATCAATGTAGTTTTTTTGTTGTTGTTGTTGG
>NW_012109141.1:376108-406071 GCF_000951045.1 Mandrillus leucophaeus
AGGTCCAAGTCCAATTCCATCAATGTAGTTTTTTTGTTGTTGTTGTTGGGTTTTTTTTTTTTTTTTTTTAGATAGAGTCTCACTCTGTCACCCAGGCTGAAGTGCAGGGAGATGATCATCATCAATGTAGTTTTTGGTGAAATTTTTCTTGATTTTCTTTTTAGTTCATGGTTTGAAACAAGGCCCTGGAAAATACAAAAATCTTACATTTATTTAAACCCAGGACATCTGTGTAGGGGTTTTAGAACCACATCTATCAAACAACTGAAGCCAGAGCCAACTGAGAAACAGCCTGAGTTTGTAGGCTATGTTTTATTAAAGTTTCAACTGATTATGTCAAAACATGGATTCATCCCAGAGTATTTTCTGTCTCACACACCACAAATCCAGTATTTCAGCTCAACCTTGAAACTACAGGAAAATCGAGCCACGTCTTCCCACTGACCTTGCCTCTCTTCTAGTCATAGTATTAATCACTTGCTGGACTATTGCAATATTATTTTACATATTCTTCTTTCTTTGCTTTCTATTACTCTATGATATATTTTCCATCAAGCAGCACTGTGAACTTTTAAAAATGGAAGTCAGATTATGTCATGCCTTTGTTCAAAACCTTCCAATGAACTCAATATCTGAGTAAAATACAAAATCTTTATACCCAGCTCTCAATTTCATCTCTGTAATTTTTCCTCTCACTCTTGGCTCTAGTCACACTGGTTTCTTTGTTCTCCACCAAACATGCAAAGCACACTGCTGCCCTGGGGTCTCTGGACTTGTTTTTTTCACAGTCTGGAATGTTCTTCCATTCCCTTCACATCTCTATTTAATAGTCATCTTAGAAGGGAAGCCTTTCTCAACCTCATATGCTCTCCTCCTTCATTCTTTATCATCCTACTCTGTTTAATTTTGTGCTACAGCACATAGTTCTGCCTTACATAGTATACACTTACCTCTCCCTTTCTTATCTTTCCCAAGAGAATGCATGTCCCATGAAAGCGGGAACTTCCTCTGATTTGTTCACGGTTACGTTGCCAGCAACTGGACCAGCATCAGCACATGGGCCTCTCAGGAAATATTGCTGAATGCAGCATTGTGCAAGTGGAGGGATTAATTGAGAAGAGCAATTTACTCAAGGGTGAAAGGAAGGCACTCTGGTACTGAACTGATGGATGATCACATTAGTGATTCTGAATATTAGGGTTTGACTCTGACTTCCAAGCCCTGCATTTCCAGTAGATATAGCTTCTCATCCTTCATGGGGCACTGCTATCAGGAGTAACTAAGCCAAGAGGATGAAGGAAAGAATTGAGATTCCCTTGTCTAACTCATCATTGCTATGGCTTCAGTGCTGTACTTTACTTTGTCAGATAGAACTGGCTCCCTCTCTCACATCCACTAGCTGAGGATGAGAGCAGAAGCACACTTGTCAGGCAGCGGACAGGAAAGGAATGATAGTGGAGTTAGGGACACAACTTCAGGAGCCCCTTGAGAGAGTTAATTTGACTCCTCAGGGATCCTCGTAGCAAAGAGCAGGTGTTTTCTACTTGGTACAAATAATATTTCTTCACATTAGTTCTTCACAGATTTGAAATTCCTTCTTGGTAGTAAATTAGACAATTAAAAAGGTACAAGGCCTCTTTACTGCTGATCTCCAGGGTGACCTGTATGATCCTACAACTGTGCTATTGAAATATATTACCTCAGGGGCCCAAAAGCTGGCAACATCACTGGCTACATTCATTACTTTATTCCTTTTTAAGCACCATGTCTTTCTTGAATACCTGCTATATGCTAGGTGCTTGGCTAGGAGCTGGGTTGTAGTTAGGATTAACTTAGACATGGTCTCTTTCCTAAAGGAATTGGTAAACCAGCAGAAGAACTAGCATACAGTTGTAGAGCTGAATGGGTACAATCCTAAAGTAAATGGGATGTCATGAAAGTGAAAGACACAGGGAACTGATTCCACCTGGGGCCAGGATGTTCAGGCTGAAAGCTGAACAATGCCTAGAAACTAGAGGAAAGGATAGAGTGGGGAATGCATCCGGAAACGAACAACACAAGCTTAGGTCTAGGATGGGAGGGAGCCTGGCACATTTAACAAGCAAAAGATGGCAGGTGTGGCTGATTCCTTGTTGGGGGGCGGGGGGAAGGAGGGGACAGGAAGGTGAGCCCGAAGACTGAAGAGAAGGTCAAATCCTGAAAGCCACGTAAGCTTCTTTACAATGTTGGTCTTTAACCTGATAAAAAGAGGAAGGCTCTGAATGGCCTCAGGCAGGGAAATTATATGATTTTATTTGCATTTTTAAAAATTCACTCTGACTGCTCTGTGCAGAAGGGATTGTAGAGGGCCAGGCAGATGAAAGAGGCCTGTGGGGAGGCCACTGCAGTTGCCTGCACAATAGAATGTATGCCTTGCACTCAGGAGTGCATGATAGAGATGGGGGAGAAGGGAAACCAGGCAGGTTGACTGAGCAGGCAAGAAATAGAAGGAATAAAACAAGTTCAGAGGCCCAAATATTGATCTCGCATCTCATTTTCAAGATTAGCTTTTATTTTCATTGTGGTGATGCATATTTTGTGTCCAATTTACATCCACTCCACCCAGCCCTGACCAAACTGCTTTGCAGCTGAGTTGCCATAATTTGCACTCCATTTCTCTGGAAGGCTTAGATGTGAGGTATAACAGGTGTTTCTGGATCAGCTCAGGGTCGACCCCACCCTAAAGTCCTTAGCTAATCTTTAGAAGGGCATGATTCTGAAGGTGAGAGAAAATTACTAATAATTATTTTATCTAGTGCTAGAGATGATACTTCCTATAGTGACTTTACATCACAGTTGACCTGTCAAATTCTAATCAACACACCCTGGTGGAAATTTCCCCAAATTTTATTAAATGTTATAAATATTGTGGAGGAAAACAAAAACAAGAACAAAAAACTTCTCAAAATTTCACTTGTTAAAGCAATTATGAAAACCCATATTATTTTTTCCTATGAACATTTCTATACACTAAAACTGTCCTTGTTGAGGATTTTTCTAAGGTTCACAACTTCTGTAGGTTGTGAAAGGGTCAAATCACTTCATAGACTCCATTTTTATGAACATCAAACTGGGAAAAAACGGCACACAAATATAAGGAAAAAAAAAACATAGATAGCAAACTGAATATACTATCATTAATAGCAAACTGAATATACTATCATTAAACTCAAGAAAAATGCTGAAGGACTAAATCTATGAATCAGTGATTCATAGATTGATTATTTCACGTATTTATGAATGATTCTTATGTGATTAATGGAAATGTAGAGATTCATCAGAAGTTTTCAAACAGAGATCAAAGTTGCCCTGGGAAGGACTGGAGGTTGTGCTTAACGAGGAGAAAGGGCATTAAGTGAGGGAATTGTAGGAAATAGACAGACCTCCAAGCTTGTTATTTCAGTTCAGTCAGAACTGTATTTATTGATTTATTCATTTATTTGAGGTATGTAAGTCCCAAAATTTCCACTGGATAAAAAGATATCTGACTAAAAATACTAACAACAAAAACAACAACAACAAAACACCATAAACTTATCTAAATGAGCCCTCTCAGGAATTTGTACTTCTTCACATGATGGAGTAGCCTACAAGTGACCCACTCACCTGCTGAGAACCACTAGAAATACACAATAAAAGCAATTTACTTGAAAGCACAGGAGAGCTGCCAAAGATGTCAAAACTTAAACTACATCAAAAAGAGGGGCTCATTGAGGGGAGCCTAACCTTCCGCCTGTCACTCCAGTCACCCTCGCTGGGATTTGCTAATTCTTAGTGTTGAAAGAGAATCTGAGAAGTCAGAAAGAAGGTCGCTGTTGAGAGGAAGAGAATTCCTTGGAGTTTTCAGCAATCTCATAGGGCTGAGGAGGCAAAAATGGAGCTGAGCACAGCCCCGCTGAGGCAGCCAACTCGGACTTAAGATCCCATAGAGAAGAGAGGTTCAAAGAAGTGAGCTTGGCGCTTCATCCCCAGCTTTTCTGCAAGGCGTTTGACAGTCAATTAAGTTACAAATAGCAACAGGCAAGAAGCAAATTGAGACTGTCCAAAAAGCAAGGCAAAACAAACTTAGTCTTGTGGTGTTAAAAAAACAAAAATTGGGGTTTGTGATTCACAAATGAGGTGACATGTCTGATCCTCAGCTGGCCACCCTGGAAGATTATCTTTCAGGACTGTGGTGAAAGAAAGGTAAGCTAAACTTTAGAAGTGCTACAACCTAGGTTCAAGTCACTTTAATCTGATTGCAATGAGATGGTTTGCCTCTCTGCTGCCCAACAGAAAATAGGGTGAATCCTCTCTGGAAGGAGAACACATTATCCAGACCCTCTATATTTGTCCACACAAATGTTTGCCATTCAATCCAATATCACCCAGCATATTAAAAAACACAATCACAAGAAAAATTAATAAAAATGGACAGGCAATAAAGTCTGTCTCCATTTTCAAAGCCTCATAGAGTCCCATAATAGTTCACTTAAACATGTCTAAATTCAATAAAACATGGCACATTCCAGTCATCAGTCAGACATTAAGGATGAACTGTAATGAACAGTCCTAGTCTATTTTGATTGTTTGCTGGGCCAGGTGCCGTTGTTCATGCCTGTAATTCCAGACCTCTGGGAGGCCGAGGAAGGCGGATCACGAGGTCAGGAGTTTGAGACCAGCCTAGCCAATATAGTGAAACCCCGTCTCTACTAAAAATACAAAAAACTAGCTGGGCATGGTGGCAAGCACCTGTAATCCCAGCTACTTGGGAGGCTGAGGCAGGAGAATTGCTTGAACCCGGGAGGCGGAGGTTGCAGTGAGCAGAGATCACGCCACTGCACTCCAGCCTGGCGACAGTGCGAGACTCCATCTCAAAAAAAAAAAAAAAAAGAACGTTTGCTGACAGTTTTTAAGTCAGTCCTACCCTTCCCCCATTTCCCTTTTGTCTCCGAAATGGACAAACTGATAAGAGGGACACCTTTTTATTGCTATTGGGAAATTCAAACCACTAAAATCCTGGCTGTCACATAGAAATCCTGACCCCAGCCACATGCCCCAACATGATAAAAACTAAACCCACTTATTCTTCTCTTTGTTTGAACCATTATGAACTGGCATGGGTGCCTGCTCTGCTGTCCCTGAAGTCCCACTGCATGAGCAATAAACCTGTCTGGACCCTCTTGGTGGGTGTGTTGCATCATCAGTGTTAACATGCCAGTGGATTTTGGATGTGTTGGGGGCTGCCATCTGTGGAGCCGCCCAGAAACAAAAACAAAACTGACCCAAACATTGCAGTTCTTTGGCTTAGCCTTTTGAAATAACTGTGATTAATCTTTTTTTAAAAGGAGATGACTTGATAATAAATTTTACTAGAGAACTGGAGTCCCTTTAAAAAAAAATCAACTAGAAATTTAAAAAAATTGAACTCAATATATAAGTTTTAAGTATATTGGACACACATGAATAAGTGAATTTAAAATTAGGGCAGTAGAAAATAACCAGACTTAAGCACAGATTAGAGGGAAATTTATATCCTTAAATGCGTACAGCACTAAAATAAGAAAGGTAAGAAATTAATGACATGATTATCCATTCCAATGAGTTAGAAAAGAAGAAGTAAGTTTTACTGGAAGAAAGCAGAAAAAAGAAAGAACTATGAAGAAGAGAGCAGAAATAAATAAAATAGAATACAAACAAATCTATAAAGCTGAAAGCTTATTTTTAAAATTGATAAACTACTTGCAAAACTAATCAAGGAAAAAAGAGAAAATATTAATTAGTTAAATGAAGAGTGGGGAAAAAAGAAACAGTACTGCAGATCCTTACACATCTAACAAAAAATACATATGTATTACGGAAAATTTTATGCCAGTAAATTAGAAAATTAAATGAAATGACAAATTCCTAGAAGGCAAATTAACAAAGCTGATCTTAAAAGAAATTAAACAATGTAAATACTCATATGATTGTAAACCTTTCTTCAAATCCTCACACTCACATTATTTTATCAGTGAATTCTACCAAATATTTAAAAAATAAATGAGGCTCATCTTAACACATTCACTTCCAAGAAAATAGAAAGAAGGAAACATTTACAATTCATTTTTTTAAGAGAAAGCATAACTTTGATACCAATACCTCTGAAAGAGAATAAAGGAGATGAGAAAATCATCTCAACATCTGCAGAAAAAGCATTTGATACAAGCCTATACTTACTCATAATTTTTTTAAAGTCTTTTGGCAAATAGGTAATAGAACTAGCTTGACCTAATTAAGATATCTAAAAGAAATGTAGAGCGAACAATATAATTAATGGTAAAGAACTGAAATTTCCCCACTAAGATCCAGAAATCACAAAATATTTATCACCACAATATTGTACGGTAGGTCCTAGCTAGTACTATAATGCAAGGAAAAAAAAAACAAACTGTAAGCATTGGGAAAGAAGAAATACACTTACATGATTTGGCTGTGTTCCTATCCAAATCTCACCTTGAACTGTAATAATCTCCACGTGTCAAGGGTGGTGCCAGGTGGAGATAATTGAATCATGGGGGTGGTTTCCCCATACTGTTCTCCTGGTAGTGAATACATCTCATGAGATCTGATGGTTTTTTAGGGGGAGATCCCCTGTACAAGTTCTCTTGCCTGCCACCATGTAAGACGTGTCTTTCCTCCTCCTTTGCCTTCCGCCATGATTATGAGGCCTCCCCACATATGTGGAACTATGAGTCAATTAAACTTCTTTCATTTATAAATTACCCAGTCTTGCATATTATATGTCTTTATTAGCAGCATGAGAACAGACTAATATAACAGTCATAATTTGCAGGCACATGACTATGTACATAGAAAATCCAAAAGGAAATTGTCAAAATTTTAGAATTATTAACTGAATTTATCAAGTTCAATGGATATAAAATCAATATACAAACCAACTTTTTCATATTACAGACACGGAAACTAAGAAAGGTGCCCATATCCACACACTTTTCAAAACTAGAAAAAGGCTAACACTCGGCTCAGTGCTTCAAGTTTGGTGTGTTTTTTTTTTTTTTGTATATATGCAAATTTGTATATTTCAGTTACTCCCTAATCAATCAGAGGCCAGTCCACACACTAGCCCCTGTATCTCCTAGGCATCAAGACATTAAAATGCTGCTGGCCACAGTGACAATCCATGGGAAATGAAGGGAATACCTGATGGAGGCAAAGTGCAATTTTCTGAAATGTGGAGCTGCAAGTAATCTAAGCTTTCAGCTTCTGTCACAAGTTGAGGATCAAGAATCACAGGTAGTGAACGGATTTACCTACAATAGAAGCTAAAGACAGGATAAGGGGAAATGGTGGACGTGTCCAGGGCCTGTCACAGGAGAAAGAAGAGTGAGTGGAAAAAGCCGAGTCTTTGGCCCCAGTCTCATATTTACACAAGATGTTAAGTCTGAACTTCAAATATGTCCTGCAAATGAAGTAAAGACACTAAGAGGACTGAAAGTAGATGTTTATCACACAACTTGAAATCCATGTCCCATTCTTCATCCACAGTGTCTACAACACACCATCAATTAATATTTTCGGTAAACTCTGCAGTTATCTTGTAAATGCTGTAATTATATAGATGGGATGGTATATTTATATGCTAACATTATTTTATTACATGTGAATATTTAAAGGTTTGTAGCACCCATCAGCATTTTTTTTTCCTCCTCCTCTTTCTTCCCCTCCTTCTGTACCCATATCCTCCTCCTTCTCTTCTCTGCCTTCCCCTTCTCAAAACATGAAAATGGTCAGAGCTTCCAAGGTCAACCTTGGAAAGACTCTGGATCCCTAAATAGCTAAGTGAACTCTCCAAGCATGTAGGTGGAATGTGAACGGTGATATAAGGCTTGCCTGGTATGAGAGAACAGAGCCAGAAAAACTACTTTGATATTGTGAGTATTACCCTAGTTTTAGCTCTAGGCTGGTATTGTCTCAAGACATTGGGGTTACGGCAGGAAGTTCAAAGCTTCCATTATTGTGGCCAAGGTTTCTGCACATAGAACCTGCTGACAGCTGTCATGGGTGATGGCTCAGCCTGTATCCTAGAGAAGCAGAGGCTTGACGTAGGACTTCCTGTTGGCTGGGTGTCTTCAGCCTGAGGCACCTGCAGTGCTGGATTAACCAAGGAGCAAACTAAGCAGGTGCTTAGGATGCAACTAAATCAAATACCACCCCCATCACCCACTCCAAGAAAAGCAGAGATGATTTTACATTTAATGAACTTGCTGAGAATTTTAATTTTTCCATCCAGAAGAAAAAAAAAACTTATTTTTCTTTCAGCTTGCATTTAAGTCTTCTGTCATTTTAAGTGATTTTATTTTATTATGAATTAAAGTGGGAATGCATCACAGTGGTGGTGGTGGTGGTAGGATTAAGTGCTCAGAGCCTGTAAAAGTTTTAACCTGGCCCTAATAACCATTCCCTAAATTTTCCAGGATCCATCCTCATCCCTCCTGGGCTCTTGTTCTCTAGCACACATATTTCTTGTGTAACATCTCTATTTTCTATTATATTTAGCCCCACATCACTAATCCTACCTTTGCCAGGCTGTTGGTATTCAGTTCCTAAATTTAGGCAGCCTAGTTATCATTTACTTTGTACAATATTTTTTTTCAATATTACCCAGTAAAATTTTGAATTTATAAAGCAACTCCCACAGATTCCTTTAACACGTAAAATATACTTACAATGCTTAACGTACCCTAGTACTGCCCCAAGATCTTCCACCAAAAGTTCAAACGTCTCTTTGGGGGCAGGTGTGATTTTTTTTTTTTTTTTTTTTTTTTGCAAGTTCCCAGTGTGGACAGCGTCTAGGCACTACTGGGTGGAGTGGACAGTGGTTTGAGGAGGGAGAAAAGGGAGAAGTGTCCTAGGCCTCCATTTAGAAATTTTAATTTACTCCCTCAAATCAAAGCTGGCATTCAGCACTTCAGAGTGTCCCTTCTAATTCTTTTGTTTCAGCTCCTGCTTGTTGTTCCGGAAAATTGGCAAATATGTTTCAGAGCATGCTTAGAGTTGTGAGATAGACAAAAGAAAAATGACTGATAGCTTGATTCCTTGGAAAAGGGGTACACTAATCAGAAAGTAAAGGAAAAAATGATTCCAGGACTTTATTTCTCCAAAAACACAACAGAATAGCTCTCTAGTGAAATTCTAACAGCCATATGCAGAGATTGAACCCATCGGTAAATTCTAGTCTTCAGGCCCCCCCACACTTACCTCTACCAGTTTGTTGGCATGCTCGCGGAAAACCTGGGCATATTCTTTCACTTCCTTTTCATTTCCACTCTTTGCTGCCTCAATGAGAACTAGCAAAGGAACATTGGTTTCCAAGAAAGAATCAGATATGTGATCCATCACTGCTTTCCGAAGCTACAGTTGAAACAGAAACAAAAAATGACACACAATTAAGAAACAGTAGAATTGTCCATTTTTTTCTAAACTGCTTTTGAGCTCTCATTACCCAGGGAGATAATATTCCTATTTTCTTTTTAAAATTTCCCCAGAGCTTATACTATTAAAGGAAAACCAATGACTGATGGAAGCGTGTGAATTAAACATATTATATGTCAACCTGAAAGTTACATAAATCGCCTGTTGCTCAATACACTATGGGCCCTCTCCCATCAAAGGTCTTCTCTCATCTTTCATTGACCCAAACCTTCAGGATGTTCTGAATCATGACACAGTTGAAGAATTCAGGCTCTTTGAAAAGGAAAAATCTAGGCATCAACCAACAAGTTGGGAGAACTTTGGATAAAGATCTAAACTTTGAAGCAAACCCTGAAACTTTGCCACTGTGCAGTCTCCTGCCCATTCTAGATCCATTGTTTGTGTTAGATAGAAGCAGAAACATGAAACATCTAACAATCTCAAAACTGTTTGTGCCCAGGTGCTATGATGACATAGTTGCTATGTTCCAGAAATACTTATAATTATTCTTCAAGATAAATGAGAATAAACAAGCCCAAATCTTCTAACAATGCATAATTATACATCATTCCCACATTGTTAAAATAGAAAGCAGGGCAGCTGCATGAAAATAAAATGAAACTGTCCCTGAAAAATCACCTTGGTGCTGTTTTGTTCATAATTATCTGAATGTATATGGGATGTATATTAAAAAAAAACAGAAGAGAAAATGATAAACACTCTGAATGTTTTCCAAATAAATATACCTATCCAGGAGCATTCAAGTGAATCTCTTGATAGGATGACACACACACATTCGTTATTGGTCAGAACAAGGAAAATTAGGAGCAAATCTCAATTCCTTTTTGTACTAATTACCATAAAGTATGCATGAAAGTACTTATAACTTAGTTTGGTTTAACTCTGAATTGTGTTTGACATTTTACCATATATAATGTAATAAAGTCTATGTAAAGTTAACATCTCCCACATACTCATTTGACAAAGTGTATTAAATTACTGCCTGGGATAATGTTGGTTATTGGTGAGCTCATATATAATGTGTCATTTACTCAACTAAAATCTTTGCATATTATATCATTTCATTCCTATCACAAACTATGAGATAGGAATGATTCTTATACTAGTTCTTCAAATGAAGAAGCTGGGACTTTAAAAAGTTAAATAACTTGTCCACAGTCATAAGTTAACAAATGGCAGTGCCTAGGGTAAAAAGGTCTGAAGGAGATCCTACAGTGAACACTTGAAACTGACCTGCAGTGGCTCTCTTCCAGAACAGTCCCACAATGGAGGAAAAAATATTTAGAGTGGAATCAAAATTGAACTTGACAGGGACAACAGAGACAAAAGAAAGAGAAGGTTGAGATAAAGTAGGGGGGATAAGAAGAGTCAGGTTATCTCAACAATCAGACAAACATTTTTTAATACCACACAAAAATAACAGAAGTGAGAATTCCGGGAACTTGAAAAGCTATCTGCATCAAACCTCTTTCTAAGCCTTCAGGAAGATAATGTTCACAAAAATGAGCAACTTAAAATTATCATTACTTTGAATGATAATTAAAATTATCATTCAAAGTTATTATAAGAAAAATTAGATTAAGAAATATATTATCCCTAAGCATACTGAAAGCATGCCAAAAGGATATGCTTATAAAACAGATTAAAACTGTAACCTACCATTTCAAATAAATTAAAAACATCACAAAAATAATATAAAATATGGAAGAACATGACAAATTCGAATAAGAAAAACTAAAGAATTAGGTCATGAAACTCAAGAAAGAATTATAAATAAAAGAAAATCATTTGAAAAAGACAAGAATGAATAAACACCACAACAAATGCCATAAGACAAATAAAGTAAGGAAAAGTTTTAAATCCAAAAAATATTTTTTAAAGAGCTAAAAAACCGTTTGAGAAAATGTGACAAATATTGAAGATAGGCAAAGAAAAGTCAATACAGGGCTACCAGAAGGTCCATGAAAAAAGAAAATCAAAACAAGAAAACAGAATGAATACCAAAAATTGTAATCAACGAAAACTTTCCAGAATATATGTATATATTGAAACTGTATTCTAATACTGTATATTTTTAAATTGCTAAGGTGGGTTTTTAATGTTCTCACCACAAAAATAAGTATGTAAGGTGATGAATATGTTAGCTTAATTTAATTATTCATAATATATACATATATCAAAATATCACACTGTACTCCACAAACATATATATGTTAATGAAAAATAAAAAATTTGAAATTAAACAAATAACCTACAATCTGAAAGAATGTATTATGTACCTGAGAAGACTGACCCGTAATTATCAACCAAGATATTTTCCAGTAAAATGACTGAATTCCAAAGAAAAAATGAGAGGAAAAAATCTGCAATTCAACAAATATACCGTATGATTTATACAGGAAAAAATAGATTATCAGCAGACTTTTTAATAGTAAAGATTTATGCCAAAGGAAAATATTGTCTTTAAGATACTCAAGGAAAGATAATGTAAACTAAGAATTTTATAACCAGCAAAACTGACTTTCAAGGATATAAGGCATAGAAAATCTGATAAAAACGCAAGAACTCAGAATATTGTTCTCATGACCATTTCCTATCTAGTTATTTTAAGAATTAAATTTTAAGAATTAAAATAACTAGAAAAATATTAACATAAAAAGTGATAGAATATAGTATGAATGTTTGTATACTCTGACAATAAAGACATATTACAACATTGTGAAAAGGGGACGAGAAAGGGAATAGAAAATACTAAAATAATTTAAGCACTTTATGTGATTTTAATTATAGGGGAAGTATGAATATTGTTATTCCAACATTATTGTGTTTAAAGGTAAAATAAAGAAAATGATTAACTATGAAATTTTAATTCATCATTTCCTATGCCCTTGCTAACCAGAAGTGTTGGTAGGGTAGAAAGTAATTGAAGAAAAATTCTCCAATGCTAGATCTGAATTAGAAATGTCAGTAGAAACACACAGGATTTGATTCAGATTTATTGAAGCATAACTGACAAATAAATATGTATATATTTAAAGTGTATAATATGATGATTTGATAAACATACATTTTTAATAAACATATATATTGTGAAATAATTACCACAATTGAGTTAATTAACATATTCATTCCCTCATATAGCTACCTTTTTTTTTCATTGGTGAGAACACTTAAGATCTACTCTCTTAGCAAATTTCAAGCATACAGCACAGTATTTTTGATAATCATCATGGTATATATTAGATTCTCATAGCTTATTCACTATATAACTTACAGTTTGTACCCTTTGACCAACATTTCAAGCAATTCACCACCCCCACCTCCAGTCCCTAGCAACCACTGGCTTACTTTTTGTTTCTGTGAGTTCCACCTCTTGTTTGTTTGTTTTTAGGTTCCATATATAAGTGATGCCATATAGTATTTGTCTTTCTCTATCTGGCTTATTTCACTAAGCACAATTCCCTCCAAGTCCATCCAGGTTGTCACATATAAAAGATTTCTATTTTTATATGGTTAATAATATTCCATTGTGTATACACCTATTTATCTATCTATCACATTTTTTATCCATTTATCTATCAGTGGACACTTGGTTGATTCCATGTCTTGGCTATTGTAAATAATGCTGCAATAAACATGGGGGTGCAGATATCTCTTTTAGATATTGATTTATTTCCATCAGATTCTACCCAGAAGTGGGATTGTTAGATAATATGGTAGTTCTATTTTTTTATTTTTTGAGGCACTTCCATACTGTTTTCTATGATTGTACTAATTTACATTCCCACAAACAACGTTCAAAGCTTTCCTTTCTCCATATCCTTGCCAACGTTTGAAAACATGAGATTTTAAATTGAAAACATACGCACACTTGCAAACACTTTCTCAGTTCTCTCTAATGAAAAAGCCTGAAAATAATGGCTAGCCTAGTAGTGATCAACAACTTGAAACACAACTTTACACTACAAAAACAGAAAACAAAAACAAACAAACAAAAAAAAAAAAAAAAAAAAACAGAGCTTCATGGAGAAAGGGCTGATTCCAGGCACTCTGAGGCCGGGATTTTACAAATAAGCTTGAAATATCTTTTCATGCTAGGTAGCAAAGAACTATCAAAGACTCCCAGGGCCATGCCAGAATAACAGGAGGCTCCCACTGGCCAAAGATAGAGATGCTTTGAGTTGAAGATAAAAGACATTCCCTGCCTCCCAATAAACTTAGGTCCTTGCATACGCGAAGGAGAACTGCCTAGTGTTCTGTTACTGCCCCAATATTGTACATTATTAAGAAATGTAATTCTGTTGTCTGGAGCCTTTGTACATTTTGAAGTTTATTAGCTACAGTAGTTGGCCTGCCCTAATTTAACCTGAAAATAGAATTTTTATCTTCCTACAAATTCTGCCTTCTCTTACTTAGATCCTTTCTACTTGAAGTGTGGGCCACTGGCCAGTACCATGCCATTTCCTGGGAGCTTATTAGAAATGCAAAACCAAGACCCATCCAGACCTGCTTTTAACCAGAATCTGCATTTTACTAAGATGCCTAGGTGATCCTTCCACAGTATAAAGTTTGAGGAATGCCTCCCTAGAAGATCTATTGTCAAGTTCTTAGTCTCAAGCATCAGCAACTAATTCTAGCTGATTTAAGCAGAAAGATTGACCCATCAGTTCACAAAATGGGCAGAATTCAGAAATGTTAAGACACCCTGTGTCTTTGTGACAATAGGTTTTGATACAAAATGTTAGGCAGACCTGATTTTCATCTGGGTGAAACAGAGACTAGAACTCTAGGACATACATCCTCACCTAGTTGAAAGAGTACAGGAGGTAGCGGCCGGGAGGAAAGTATTCTTTGAAAACAGTGTTTTGGCCATTTAAACTTCTTATACGGATATTCGTAACATGAGAAATTCCCTGAACACAGAAAAGGAACTCAGATACTGACCCAAAAACAAAAAAGTGGCCAGCAAAGAAAAGATCTGGCAGAAAACTAATTCAGAGATTCAAGCATGAGTGGAAGTTGAAAATAAATAGAGATACATTTATAAGAAATAATTAAAAGGTGAAGAGTTGTTTATAAGGAACAAGATCAAAAGCTATGAACTAGGACAGGAATGGCAAGTATGCTACAACTCTTCCTTTCTATGCCCACACCAGACATGATTAATCAATTACTGCATTCTTTTATGCTGAGCTCAAATACTACTTCAACACAGTGCTCCAAGTAGCTACTACTAATCAATCCCGTTTCTCCTTCAGGATGAAAGCTTTCTTTCTTTGCTAAACTTCCCCTGCAATTGAAGCATTTTGCATGCCAATCTTTAGGCAGAATTGGCTATGTGTCTGAGCATCCCAATGCCATCTTGACTTTCAGAAATAAAAGTTAACACCCAAGTTGAGGCTGGGCAGATGATGTTTAACAAATGCCTGACCATTTAACATCTATCCTGTCATTTAGATAAATGTTTACAAAAATCTTGTTAAGAATAATAGTGTTAACTTCTTCATTACTATGATATAAGAAATACCAGCCAAGGTCAAAACTGGGGTTAGAGGGTGATTTCAAATAGGCTCAAAAAATCTGAACCCTTAAATCTTTCCATGAATATGGCTGTTCCAGGCTCCTCATGAATACTGACATGTTCTGCCGTATTTCCTTAAGCTGTGTGGTATAATTGTTATTAAAAATGAAAAATCAAAGCAACAAAGTGACTGAGCCAGGAGCCATCCAGCCTAGGGGGCTTGACAAGTATTGGGCTTCATTAAGTCAGGCAAAGTTTAGCCAGTCTGAAGGTCAATTAGTGTAATCAGTCAGTGCTACAATCTATCCAAAGCCACTTTAATAAGCCAAGGTGCCATCAATGCACACTCCATTGGTAACGAAGGCACTCTTCATTGTTCAGGTTGTGTTGGGAGCAGGTGGGGGAAGCAGAGGCATATCTATAAGGCCTGGGGAAGACATTTAAAGAATAATCATGGTTCTTGCTTTATTTAGTTTTTTTTATAAGAGAAACATGAAATTCTTTGGTCATTATCTTGATGAAACTGACTGTCTTTCATAAGCAAAATCATTTTAATTGGGATACTAGCATCTCCTCTTAATGGAACCAATTACCTCTATCAGGCCCTGTGCTTTTCCCTACCCATCTCATTCACCGTCCACCAAATTCATTCAGGTCTGCTGGATCATTTAAAAGTACAACTGTCATCATTAGCAACACTTATATTGGAGCCAGATCAACAGCCAGATCAACATATGTGCCCTTAGATATTTTTCTCTATGAGTGCTGATGGTCAGTATAAAAGTTAGGAACATGTCTCACTGATGGAATAGATAATTGTAATAGATTTGTTGCATGAATAACCTTATTCTTCTCTCTCCTTCTATCCATACCATTGCCATGTAACTCTGTAGTACCTGCCCTCTGGGACTCTGGGCTTGGTCATGTCTCATGTTTAGGGTCAATGGATGTTGGCCACCATGATGCATGTGGACATTTGAAAGGCTCATTCAGCATTGGCTGGCTTGGTCTTGTTCTCTGCCATCCCCAGGAGAAGGACATGCCCAGGCTAGACTGCCTGTCCCAGAAAAAGGGTGACAAACCTATTGACCAGGACTGAGTCACCTCAGTCATCGCTGTCAAGGCCTTCCTAGATCCATTAAGAGCAATAGAATCCAGGCATAGGAGAAGGCCGGGCCAAGATGACCACCTCAGAGCAGTGAGCTACAAATGCTACTGCTGTATGCCCCTGAAGTACTGTTATACTACACTGTTGTGACAATAGATAACTGATAACATACATAGAATAAGTTTTCATGGTTACCAAATCATCTTTTGGTGAAGTGGGAGAGACATCTTGAAAATAAACTTCTGATCAATTAGCGGACTAGTCTGGGGCCATTTCAATTCATTTCTTTGGCCAAATGTATTGAAATAACAGTAGTCTACTCCTCATGTTTCATTATATAGCCATGGGCTGTGTGTAAGAAAATCACAGCTGTAATTTATTATTTTTATAGATTAAATAAACACTTTACTCATAAAGTTATAACAAAGAGACAAGTCATTGGGACTAGGACAGGGAAGGGTTGATTGGGGCTTTTCCTGAAGGACAGTAATAGGTACTTAGCTCCTACTGTTGATTTCATTTTCTGCCCCAGCACACACAGGTCAGTATCAAATTCCTCCTTTACCTCCACAATAGGCAAGAGCGCTTGCCTTTATGAGAAGAGACAGTGAAAAGCTGCCTCAGGGTCCCAAGGAATGCTGGAATTATTGTGGATCTCCAGATGGCTTAATGCAGCAGGTACAGCACCTTGACATGGTGCTGTTAAAAATGTTAGCAGAAAATGGAGCCCACAATTGCTGGATGCAGCATAAGAAAGCAAAGGAGAGGCTAGTGGAAGGGAGAGGATATGCAAGAGACAGAAGCAACTGCAGCAGTGAGATGAGGAGAAGTGGCGAGAGCAGAAAAGCATTGGGGAAAATTAATATTTCATAATAACAATCTTCATTTAGTGCTTACTTTGTGCCAGATACTGTTCTAAATAATTAGAATAACTTGTTTACTCTTTTCAAAAGTCACTGGCTACTATTTTATTCATTTTATAGGTAAGGAGACTGAGACAATAGAATTAAGTCACTTGTCCACATTCACAAAGCTAACAGATAGTAGTGGCAGGATTTGAACCAATGTTGCTTGGCCCCAGACTACATGCTTTTAAATACTAACATACACAAGCTCTCATATGTCTACTTTGTACCAGCTTTGTGTACATTATTGACCAAAAGCAACGGTATATATGATGACAGCAGCAAACATTCCAGGAACAAATGTGATTCCTGGATGAGTAAAGTACATATACAAGGGATTCTGAAAGCTCCCCTCTTCCCTACCCATGATATAGTAAGACCAAAAAGAAGAAGATCCCCTGTGGAGAGGATAAAAGAAGAGACCCCATGGCAGATAGACACCGTAACAGGGAATCAGTGATCCTACCAGAGGTAGAAGTGATGCTGAGTCCTAATGAATCCCTACTCTGAGACTAGAAGGAGACCTGCTCGATACTCACTATGAAACTCTGACTTCCTGGGGGTTTAGGGATCTGGAAAAAAATAGAGAACTTGTGGTCTAAGATATGCCTACTGCAACAATGTATTCGATGAATTATACTTGCTCTAATGTAACCATTTTCTTATAACTCTTAATGATCAAAATGTTTTAAAATAGTAAATTGTAAGATGCTAAAGAAAGTGTGTTTCTTAGGATTCTAACTGGGTTCAAGCCAAAGGACAAGAGACTTCTCCCAGAACGACTGGTATCCATTTTCCATGCTTTGATATGGTAATTATGGTTTATACGGAAATCCATAAGCCAGGTGGTGGCAGAGGTGAGCCTTACTATAGAGAAATCTTTGAAAGCTGCAAATGCAGCTTGGTACTGTGACAATCTTGCATTCTAATTTGCATTCTCACTCTTAAGAGTATTAGGATCAAAAGTTCTTAAATATATCTATTCCATAGTCTATAAACACAGGCATATCCAAAAGTGGGAGCCAGAGTCCTCAGCAGCCAGGACCAGGGACATCTTGAACTTGGTATCAGCCAGCAAGTGCAGAAACTTATAAATACTGCCTTCATTAGCTCATGGGCCCTGTGATTTGTGTCTCTGATGAGCAGGGGCACATTTTTTTGACCCCTCCAGTAAACAGGCAATGTAATTCCTCTGTAAATTGACTACTAGAATGGTTTAAATGCCCTTGCCTACAAGCTGAAAGGCATAGTTAACACTTTTTACATAAGCTAGAAGACCAAAATTTAGCTATCAATCAACCAGGGCAGAAAGGAATGACTTGACAAAATCATTCGTTAAGTCTGACAGGAGTCAAGAACACAAGACTTTCTTCCAACGGTTTAAATGTATGTGTGACAAAGGAATATTAATTGCATAAGACAAGGCATTTAAAGGTATTAGCTCAGCACTACCAGTCTATTTTACCCAATTAAGGCTATTCATCAATGTAAATAACTGCATTTTCTTCAGCAAACCCAAAGGAATGTAGTCAATGGATCATACCTGCTCTAGCAGTTCTTATTTTGTGGGAGTGCAGAGTCACGAAAGAACAGACACAATTTAACTCACTAACTCAAAAAGAAAAATAAACTGTCTCAAAAATGACCAAAAGCTGTCTACCTATCGGGTGGAGCATGAGGAGTCCATGCTGTATATGGAGCAACATCTAATACTGCAAAAGTATTTTTTACAAAGTCTAAAACCCTGCAACCGTTTGATAAATATGAAACAGTTCCCTGCAAAAGACAGTCCAAGAAAAAAAAATGTCTCTCCCCAGTCAACCAGTTTTGCAGAAGCTTACACTTGCATAAGACTTTGAAGGCTGTGTGCCTCATTTTAATGTACTCAATGAAAAACATCTCTGCAATTCCTTTTACTGGAGAAATATTCATTCTTGAAAAACTAAAAAAGGTCTCTTATTTGCCTTTAATGGTGAAATTCAAAATTCCTTTCTGATCTCAAGAGAAATAATGGATCTAGAAAGAAAAATTTACACAAATGCCATAGTTTTATTCAAGATATGTAACTGTTATGCCAAAGAAGTGAAATGAGAGTAAACGTACAAAAATACGATGGTATAGATACTAATGCAATTAGCTCGAAGGTGGCAGGAACCTTATTATAAGAGACATAAGAAGTCCTCAGAAAGAAATTATGCTTTATCGCTTACTTAGTTTACTAAACTGTAGTCAAGGGCCAGTATTCAGTCATTTATTCCTTCTACTGGCATTTCAGTAGCTCTTGGTAGATGAAGCACTGTTTTTGGCCAGGGATACAGAAAAAAAACAAGACAAGCCATCTCCTCTCACTTTCTGCTGAAAACTCCTCCACTGTCTCAACTCCCAACTACTAACAAAGCTACAGTGATCAACATGACCTCATATATGGTTGACTGGCCTCATAAATGGTGCTTAGAGCTAAGCATGAGCTATTTGTGTCGAATGTGTTGGAGGCTGGCCTAAACAACACTGTAAAATAGTCTAATTTTTCTACATTTCTTTCATAGCATATTGCACTTTTTTTTTCTTATTTACAGATTATCTTAAGATTTCTCCACCCCTCCATCAGAACAGGCATTCTTTTAATCGCCCAATGTCTAAGCCCAGAAGAGTTGGCATTTCAAAAGGGTTAAGTTTTAGGTGGCAAGGGTGAAGGTGGAAAAGACATTTCTAGCATAACTACCTTGCTCAGATCTCTGAACCCAGACCAAAAAACAGGTCAACTCTTCTGCATATATGGAAGGTCTACTCAGTTTCTGGCTGCTAATTTTAATAATAATCCTGTGCATGTCCTGTTTTTATAGCTTGCAGAGAACTTTCCTAGACATTATTTCATTTGTCCTTCCTTACAATGTCATGGTGTGGGTGAAGGGTGCTGTTTGTAGGGTGAGCATCATTATTTGTGTTGTTTAGAGGAGGAAAGGGAGGATCCTCTGGTTGCATATAGCAAATGCCAGAGTCAGGTATTCAGGCTCCAATAATAATGTCATTTTACTTAAGATCTATGGGTTTATGGACCTGGCTGTTGAAGTTCACAAATCCTAACTGGACAAAGGTCACTTTTCTTTCAATTCTTCACTTTCACCCCTAGTTGATTACTTACTCCCAGCCTTATGTCTCATCCACCATTGCTTGCTCCAAAGGGGGATCTAAGATCAGATGCCTGGATGTTGTATTCTGAGTATCTAATATCTGCCATTGATTAACTCATGGTGAATAGGCACAAGTTGCTTTGAGTACAGTGTGAAAAAGTCAAAAGCTGCATCCAGTTTTTAGGTAAGGTAGGTAATGGTCCCTACCAAGGACCTTTAGGAAGCTTGTAATATGCCCCAAAAATGATTTAATCCCCTCACAATTTAATTGGTAATTGGGAAAGACAATTTCTGAACGGATGAATTTGATGGCAGGCTAAGAGCAGAAGCCTATAAAAAATGTGTGGTTAAAGAGCATGAAGCAAGATACAGAGATGAGCTCTCAAAACCTATTATTTCTTTCAAATGGGGTCAATCCTACACACCTGTTACGGTGTGGTAGGATTGGTACCAAGTAGAGTCACCTGGCCCTGTACTGCCACATGTCATGCATTCCACATTACAGCACAAGTCCTGTGGGTCTTAGAAGAACGTCTATTATAAACATAGGCACCCGGGGAAGAACCCAGACAAAACTCACTACTTCTCAATCTAGGTATGAGTGAAACCTCAGTTCACTTGAGTGGGATGGGTAGCTTGGGGGAATAAGATGCTGTTGAGTGAGGAAGGAAGAATGATGGGAACTTACTTCTTGGTGCAGATGTCACTGATAAATGTACCTCTGAAGTTTCCGGCCATTTGTGGTCAGTAAAGGGCTCAGCACACTTTCTAAAACAGAAAACCATTTACCACACTCCCCTGTTTTACTCCAATTATAGATAACGGTGAGCCTCCGAGCTACCTTCCCTCTCCAGAGTTCTTCTTTCTCCAGAGTTCTGCTGCCGTATGCAATACTTTTCACTTCCTGTCTTTAACTATTGCACAGCATTGCATTTCCAACAGCTGCTGAATTTTTCCCTAGAGGTTCTTCATTTCAGATAGAAGCCCAATGATTACTCCACATTCCCAACTTTGTGGAAATCCTATAAAATGATGGGTGTTGTCGCTATTTAAGGTAAAAGTAGTTGGATTCAAGGTCCTTTAGCTTTTCAGGGAATTCAGGTTCTTACACCATATTTGTTTTATCTCAAGCTAGGTTTACTTTTAGAGCAGGGATTGGCAGACTGTTCCCTGTAAAGGGCCAGGTAGTATAGATTTTGGCCTTTGTGAGCCAGTTAGTCTCTGTCATGACTAATCAAGTCTGCAGTTGTAGCACAAAAGCAGTCAATACAACATTGCATAATCAAACAGAAGGCTAAGTTTGGGACAGAGATAGTAATTGGCTGATGCCTGTTCTAGATGGTTTCATCAGTGGATTTTAGTCTTATATGCCTCTCACTCTATACATAAGTTTCTACTGCAATCTCTGGCTATTTCAAGCTCCATTTACCCACTGCTTACTTGTAACCAAGCATCTGCTGTGTCCAGAAGCTACCTCCTTAAGAAGAGAACTGAAGAGGCCAAATGTGGCCTCTAAGAGCCCCCAAGTGATCAGTGTGACTGGTATTTGACCAAATGACTTTTCTTATTTCTTTGCCTCATACTCTGCTAGAAAGCAAAGGTTATTCTAGTGGTCCCTAAGAAATTCCTTTTCTAATATAAGCTTTGAGGCAAGGAAGGAAGAAGAAAGTTACATGGAAGAGTAGAAGTTGTATCTAGTTGGGCTGGCTGGACTGCTTAATGTAGGTGTTCTGGCCTGGACTGGACTCCAAATCATGAATTTCCTGCTGATTTGGCAACAAGGGTGCTTCCACACCCTTGATACTGTTGCCAAAACACACAGAGAATGCACCCAAAGAGCAGCAGGCAAGCTGGTTTCTATGGTAACTTGTGACACAATGCCTACTTGATCAGTCAGAAGTTATCCCCTTTCGACTAGTTAATTTGGTATCTGTAGATACAGCCGCAGGGCCACATTGGTCTAAGCTTGCGTATTTCACAGGAGAGGCTGAAGGAAATCTGCTCAGAGTCCATTAGTGCTGACTTCTCCCTGCCCTTGGAACTCAGCATCCTCCTGCTCCCATTTTTCTGGTCTCCCAGCCCTGCTCAGAGGTGCATTTTTTTTTTTTTTTTTTTTTTTCCGAGACAGAATTTTTTTTTTGTTGCCCAGGCTGGAATACAGTGGCGCGATCTCAACTCACTGCAACCTCCGCCTCCTGGGTTCAAGCGATTCTCCTGCCTCAGCCTCCAGAGTGGCTGGGAATACAGGTGCACGCCACTGTACCCAGCTAATTTTGTATTTTTAGTAGAGATGGGGTTCTACCCTGTTGACCAAGATGCTCTCGGTCTCCGGACCTTGTGATCCACCCACCTTGGCCTCCCAAAGTGCTGGCATTAGAGGCGTGAGCCACCGCGCCTGGCCCAAAGGTGCTTTTTTAGTTTTACAGTCACCCCCTTTAGACAGTTGCAACTCATACTGTAGCTACTACTTAAGGCAACCTGATCCTTGTTGAAATTGAAGGACTCAAATAAAAATACAGAAGTCCTACCCTTAACAGTAAAACAGGATTGATGCATTTGTGAAAAACTAAGAAATTATGGAAGGAAAAAGGATGGGTCTGGGACTGATGAATCACCCAAACTTCTGACAACATTTATGGTTGGATCAAAGAGAAAATCCACTCTTATCCTCAAACTCCTCAGGACAAATGGTTCTCCTTTAATCCTGGAATGCTCAGGCACAATCCATTCAACCATTTCTCACTGAATACACCAGGCAAGTCTGCTAGTCTCCTGATATGCATTTAATCAGATATTCCCTCAGCTAAAATGAAAGTCCTTTACTTTTTTCCCTTACGATCAATTAGAATAATAATTATCAAAATCCCATTCACAGTTCAGTTTCTGTCATGGAGCTGGACACAGATATGAATGGCTTAAGGAAGAAAGAAATGGTGATTATGTTAAACACGAAGCCTATTATTATGATTATTATAGAGAAACTCAGGTCTCATTAATAATTGATATTTACCTTATGCTCTTCCCATTAAAGAATTTTAATAAAAGCTATAAACTAAGAGCAAAGTGTACCAACTTTAACAACCACAGTCATTAAAAGGACAGGCTTCAGAGTCAGCCCACTAGAGTCATCTAACTTATGAGGTTTATATCAGTACAAAATTTAATCTTCTTATTGCAACTTCAATACTCTACTCTGGAAAAAAAGTCTTTTTGATAGTAATACCTCTCTGAAGAATTGTAGGGATCATCAGTAAAGAATCAAGTAAAGAATGGACACTAAAAAACTGTCAGTGTCAGTGGACAGCTTTACTTTTCTGACCTTCATACACAAGCAGGTACAAACAGGAGTAATAGATCAGATGATGAAGACAGCTGATTATTTCAGTTGTCTCAAAGACCAGAGACATGCCCAGTTCCTAAGCCTAACCATTCTTAGCACTCATTGCTACGATAAGGCAAGGCAATAGGTGAAGCCATGGTTTTGAATGCAATAATGTTTAATATTTGTAGGTCTCTGGAACTCTAAGTAGAGTTCTTTACTGAAGTTTTTATCTGGGGCTTACACATAGGAAGAGAAATCAGTTTTGCAGCACAAAATCAACATCAATGGTTGATAATTACAAAATCACTAATCTTAACTCAATTTTCTAACAAGTAAAATTACCCAATAATTGTACCAACTGCTGTAATGAAGGAATGAGTTCCCATATTTAAAGCTGAGGTTAACAAAAGGCATCTTAAAATTCCTGAAGAAAGACCTCTTGCCCTGGGAAGACCCATAGTGTCCCTTCCACCCCTAAGAATCTGTGAACCCATGATTTCTGAATCAATAGCTTCTTGTCAAAGATAGTTGAGAAATAAGTCCACAAAATAATACTATTTTTCCTCTGTCTCCTTTCCCCAACTCCTACCCATCTCCTCATTTGGAGGGTAACTGAAAATCATTAGACACATGTAACCACATACTAGTCTGCTTTTAAAATAAGTGTTTAAAGAGATTGTAGCCTTCTTCAAGTTAAGAAGATATGTGATATTTCCCCCTCATTGGGGGACATTCTTTGTTGAGAGAATTACATATATTACTATTTTTTCCTCTATATAATGGAAAATCAACAAATCCAGGAGCTGTATTTTTTTCAAAAAAAGTAATAAAATCGACCACTTGCTAGACTGAAAAAGAACAAGGAGAGAAGAATCAAATAGACACAACAAAAAACGATAAAGGGGATATCACCACTGACCCAATAGAAATACAAACAACCATCAGAGAACACTATAAACACCTGTGCAAATAAACTAGAAAATCTAGAAGAAATGGATAAATTCCTGGACACATACACCCTCATTTTGTGAGGCCAGCCTCATCCTGATACCAAAACCTAGCAGGGATACAACACAAAAAGAAAACTTCAGTCCGATATCCCTGATGAACATCAATGCAAAAATCCTCAATAAAATATTGGCAAACCAAACACAGTAGCACATTCAAAAGTTTATCCACTACCACCAAGTCAGCCTCATCCCCAGGTTGCAAGGCTGGTTCAACATACGCAAATCAATAACTCTAATTCATCACATAAACAGAACTAAAGACAAACATCACATGACTATCTCAACAGATGCAGAAAACGACTTCAACAAAATTCAACATCCCTTCATGTTAAAAACTCTCAATAAACTAGGTATTGATGGAACATACCTCAAAATAATAACAGCCATTTATGACAAACCCACAGCCAATATCATACTAAATGGAAATTTTCCATACTCTAGTATGACAAAAAATGCCTGTTCTGGGTACAGTTTCTTGAAATGTGGCACCATATGTGCATCAGTAAACATTATGTGTAGAGTAAATTAAACCGAGTCTTATAATTAGGCAGTAAGGAAATTACTGTAGACCTGAAAGAGTAAATCAGCAGTATTAAAATGTTCTCCATTTTCTCTAAAGCACTTCAGAGTGCCATAAAAAGCCCATGTCACTGTGATAAACATCAAGAAGAAATGCATTTTGAGCAACACAACCTAAAAGACAACTGCAATTCAAATAGGTCTTCAAATCTGGAGTCCAAGATGTCATCTCATAAAATTTAAAAGCCAGCCCTTTTGTCACTAATGTGAGAAGAAAAAGAAAGCCATCTGACATTGAGACTTTGTGGGGAACTTTCTCCTACAGCAGGTGCAATAAAGATTTTGATAGATAGAGGCTCTGGAGCAGAGCCAGGACTAACAAGAGGTTCATCCATGATGAGGAAGACAGCAACCTTGTAAATACAGACAGAATCAGTATTGCTGATTTTCCTTTTGCTTCTAGCTTCAATATGGCTCAGCATGGCACTATTTTATTTATGACGATCCTATCTTTATTTACAATGCTGATATTTTGTTCATCATGGATTTCTGCATTATTTTTGATTTTTTAAAATGCTGTACACAATATTATTTATCTTGATTACTGATCTTTCTGGTAGCCCCTAAAATCTTGCACCTGAGGCTGTGCCTCACTTGCCTTACCTTTGTCCTGGCCCTGCTCCAGAAAGTACAGATCTTTCCAAGCCCTACAATAAGAAGCAATGAGCAATCAGACCATTCATTTCTAACCTATGCCCAGAGGAGAGGAGCCTTGTGAAATAATAAGAAATATATAAATATATAGAATTATATAAATATATAATTTATAGTATATAAATTATGTAAATATATAATATAGAAATATATAAATTGATCCTGGTTCCTGAACCCCTCGTTCAGACCTCTGCCCTGGTTCCTAAAACCCTTGTATATAAGGGGTACTAGGAGAATCTTTTGTTCTAATATTTGGTCTTTAACCCCAGTAACTGACACAGAACTCTTAAAATATTTATGATTTCCTAGGTAGTAACATTGGAAACAGCTTCTAAAGCCATTGAAATTTCTTGGGTGACAGCATCTTTTATTCTAATGAGGCAATTTTTGATGGACTCCTGGATAGCCTCAGGATCCAGGCTGTTTGCAAGGGAAACCAACCATGTGATTATAACATCAGAACTTTTAGTCCCACCCACCCCGACCTCCAGAGAGGTAAGAGAAGCTGAAGGTTGAGTTAATTGCCAATGGCCAATGACTTAATCAATCATGCCTATGCAATGCATAAAAACTCAAAAGGACAGAGTTTGGAAATCTATTGGTTGCCGGAAAAAATGGAAGTACAGGGAAGGTAGTGCACCCAGAGAGGGCATAGAAGCTCTGAGCCCCTTCCCACATACCTCATCCTATGCATCTCTTCTATTTGGCTGTTCACCTGTATATTCTTTATAATAAATAGGTAAAAGTATGCAGTTTCCCTGAGTTCTGTGGGCCACTGTAGCAAATTAATTGGTCCTGAGGGAGGGTTAATGGGAACTCCCCATTATATAGCTGGTCAGTCAGAAGTATAGGTGACAACTTACTACTTTCAACTGGGATCTGAAGTAGAAGCAGTCTTGTGAAAACGAGCTCTTAGTCTATGGAATCTGAAGTTATCTCCAGGTAGATAGTGTTAGAATTGAATTGAATTATAGGACAGACGGCTGGTGTCAAAGAACTGTTCAGTGAGGTAACGTCATACTGTATACATTTTGGTGACTAGAGGTGAAGTGTGCTATGGAGAGTGTGTGAGAGTAGGAAAAACACAGCTTTTTTTTTTTTTTTTTTTTTTTTTTTTTTTCCCCTATCTCTTACAAGCCTCAAACATGGATTTTCTGCCCCTGAAAACAGGTATTGTCTCTGCGAAGTAGGAAAGTCTAGTAGAGGCCGAGGAGACTGGAGAAGAGTTGGAAAGGCCTCACAAATCCTCAAATATACTGCCAGAGGGAGTGGGATGATATCTGAAAGTTCCAACTATCGGAAACAAAGACAGTGGAATTCAAACATGGCAGAATATCAGAAATAAGTAAAAAGCTTGTTATTACAGATTTTAAGGTGCCACCAGAGGTACATGAAGTCAGAATCTCCCAAAATGGAGTAAAATATCTTCATTTTAGCTGCTCTTGAGCTAAGTCTTCTCAAGCCAACTGAGTAACAGGAAACTACTGGATTAGGGTAGCCTCATTAATCATGGAAATTGTCCTCAAAATATAAGTGGACGTTTTACGCTAGGAAATCTAGTCCTTGAGACAATGGAACTAGAGACATGTGAGTTTAGAATGGAGGCAAGTTGATGATTGGGATATTTCCTGGGTGGGGTGGCTACAGACAGGGGATTCTTCACCCTTTCAGCACCTGTGTGGTTCAGGCTTCCTTTTTTTCGGGCACTAGGATATTACCTGAAGAAACAAAGACTAGAAAGACATGTGCACTGGCAAAAACAAATAAACAACTTAAACTCACTGCAGAAAGTGTCATAATAGAGATATTTTTAAATGCTCTGGGAGTCTACTGGATAAATCCTGTTTACAGGAATTGGATAAAGTTGTGATGATAAGGTGACATTTAAGCTAAGCCTAGTAGGAAAAGATGTGAGTTTTCTTGGAAGAAAACAAAAAGGGGTGGTGGGAGCATTCCAGGCAGAAGCAACACAAGTGCAAAGGCAGAAGGATCTGGAAACACTGGCTTATTAGACTGCTGGGGCAATCATAACTGGGGTCTAGGAGTTACCAGAAAACTGGGGTCTAGGATAGTGGTTATGAGGTTGTGGCCATGGCCATTTTTTTTGTGTGTGAGAAGCAGTGCATTAGGGCCAATGCCAGTGGAGAGGAGCAATGAACTCAAAATGCATTTAGGAGGTGATATCAATTGTACTGAATGGCTGAAGGAGATTTAAGGAATAACAAAAGGAGGAGTTGCATGGGACTGTCACTCTCTTGAAAAGTAGATCACAGTGGGAAGCACATAATTGTGTAGAGCCATGGTGGGGTGAAGGTTTGGTTGTAGGATAACCTGGAAATTTCATTCAGCGCAAAAAGAGGACAAAGATGAGTCAAGGGCATGTAATGTAAATAGAGAGGTGTTCAAACTAATATCACCTTCTTCACAATTTTCCACCCAAGCAAAAAGCAAAGTTGAATTCCCTCAGCCATCAGCAGTGGCAGCCATGGGAATCACGAAGGCACAACACGAGGACATCCTAGAGCAAATGGGCTCCCACCAGGGTTGGTGGTGACAGCAGGCATGGCAGAGCCGGCAGAAAGATGACTCACTTTCTGAATTTCAGATTTGTCCAGCCTCCTCGGGAAATAGGGAGATAAAGAAATATTGCAGTCCTGATGGAAATTTCCCCTGGGAAAGATGATGACAGAAGCCATTTCAGGTAATAAAAGGTAACCTCAGCAAGGAGGGGTCAAATGGAACAGATATATTTGGCTACAAGCTAACTGCAAATATCCACTGAGTACATTCAGTCAGAATCAAGGCGATTAGCTGTTATCATCAACTCTAGAAACACCTCAATTCAGGCCATAATGGTAGATGCACCACACACTCTAAAATTATCTCATTTTCAGTGACAGTTTTGGATAAGAATCCCAGTCTAAACATAGCCTCCAACAACAAATATGGGCGAACCTCACTTAACCAGCATGGGTGTAGTAAAATGAATGTTCTGGTAAACTGAAAGGGCATTCTATGAAATAATCTTTGTTATTTAAGTCACCATAGTTGAAAATATTCTAAGTTTCCCTGCTTAGGAATTTCATGCTGAAAAATGTGATGGCATTTTTGTTTCATAATCCTACAGTGGATCTTCCAGTCGCAGGATCAGGATTCTTAATGGTATTATTCTCTTTGTTAAAAATAGAAGAAGGTGTTGGGAATTGAACCAAACACAGACATTATCTAGAAGGTGTTTTGGGGCTCAGTTATTGCTATTTACTCCTTCCCTTCCCACTTTTCCTTGATTTCTAGGGCCTAGAGAAATTAGCAGAAAAGAATAAATCAGTAGTTGAAGCTTCTACTTCATTGAGAGCTTTCATGTTCATACTTATGTTATAGATCCCTCTGCTCAGTCTAGTGTACCATTTGATGAAACAATGTTGATCAAGCTACTAGACTCTTTTGCTTCTTTGTGTGATCTAGACTTGCTAGTGTCAAGCCAATGTGTGAACAATCAACCATATGCTGGCTTACAGAAATAAATTGAACCACTTTGTGAGTTGAATAGTACCTTGACAAGAGAACAGCTAGCCCAAGATGATATTTCAAGAACCGTTTCCAACTGATGAAATAATGTACTTTGGACTTGGCCTAATGACTATTTTCCAGGTGATAAGTAAATGGTGCTCTGAAATTTAGGGTTGTTTTATCAGGATTTTCCTAAGGTAGAGGTAGCTTGAATGTACTACCCATCATCAAGGGATACATCCAAAGGATGGCCTTTCGTGGTTGAGGTCAGGAGTTTGAGACCAGCCTGGACAACGGGGTGAAACTCTGTCTCTGCTAAAAATAAAAAAAATAAAATAAATAAAAAATAAAAAAATTAGCCAGGCATGGTGGCATGTGCCTGTAATCCCAGCTACTTGGGATGCTGAGACAAGAGGATCACTTTAGCCCAGGAGGTGGAGGTTGCAGTGAGTTGAGATTGCGCCATTGCGCTCCAGCCTACTACCTACGCTGCTCTGCTCCTCCTGGCATTTCTTATTCTAATTTATGGTGTTTCTGATTCCATTTCTTTCTTTCTTTTTGTTCAGACAGAGTCTTGCTGTGTTACCCAGGCTGGAGTGCAGGGGTGTAATCTCGACTCACTGCAACCTCCGCCTCCTGGGCTCAAGCAATCCTCCTGCCTCAGCCTCCCAGGTAGCTGGGTTTACAGGTGTGTGCCACTGTGACAGTCT
>NW_012109141.1:406121-417965 GCF_000951045.1 Mandrillus leucophaeus
GTATTTTTAGTAGAGACGGAGTTTTACCATGTTGGTCAGGCTGGTCTTGAACTCCTGACTTCAAGAGATCCTCCTGTCTCAACCTCCCAAAGTGTTAGGATTAGAGGCATGAGCCACAACGCCTGGCCTCTGATCCCATTTCTATTTAGCTGTCTCTGGGTTCATGTTTCTTGTATTTCAAATCCCATTTGCTGCATGATCATTTTCTGATCTCCATGTTTCCACGGCAGCTTGACAATCTGACCTAGACTCCAAACTCCAGAGATTATTAGCTCTTATATGTAGGGTTCTGTACAGTCTACAGAACACAAACCTTAACACTTGGAGGAACTCAATATTCTGTAATATATTTTGTTGCCATGTAGACAGCCTCATATCCTTATGAAGAAAAACAGATTCAAATCCAGAAATAAATGATTTAAAAATGTTTTTTACAATGAATTTAAAAATAATTGGCCCTATCATAAGCAGATGTGAGAAAAAGAATAGAATGCCTTAACATTCTCTTTTTTCTGCAATTATTCTAGGAAGTCTATAATTCATGTTTTGAGAGGCCAGACACCTAAACATAATTGCACTTTTTCAAAAGAGGATCCAATGAACCATAACAACTGGAGACCCAAGAGATGATATATCACAAACAAGAAACATGTTTTTGACATTTACCATAGTTGTTTTTTTTCCTTTCTTTTCACAGTGCATTCGTCCCACCAATTACAAATCCTAGAGTTGTAGAGGTGCTGCTCAAAACCTCGAAGCACCTCTACATATTTATGTGAACCTTCCTTCTTCCCCACATGTACTTCTCAGAGTACATTAGTATATGGTTGACCCACATGCATATGCTGATTCTATGGAGAGGCAGGATGTAGTAAAATTTATGAGTACAAGACCCTATAGCCAGATTGCCTGGCTGCAACTTCCATGTGTCCACACCCTATATGGCCATGGGTGCTGTACTGATCTGTTCTCCTGCTTCTAATAAAAACATACCTGAGACTGGGTAATTTATAAAGGAAATAGGCTTAATTGAGTCACAATTCCACAAGGTTGGGGAGACCACACAACCATGGAGGAAGGTGGAGGAAGAGCAAAGTCATATCATACATGGTGGCAGGCAAGAGAGCATGTGCAGAGGAACTCTCCTTTATAAAACCATCAGGTCTTGTGAGACTTATTCACTATCACAAGAATGGCATGGGAAAGACCTGCCCCCATGATTCAATTACCTCCTACCAGGTCCCTCCCATGACATGGGAATTATGGGAGCTACAATTCAAGATGAGAATTGGGTGTGGAAACAGCCAAACCATATCAGGTACATTACTTGGCTTAACATCCTCATCTGTAAAATAAGCATGGGACAATCTTTTAGAGCTAGTGTGTGGAATAAATGTGATCAGTACAGAGAGATAACTTAGAACAGTTCCAGGTACCTTGCAAGGACTTAATACAAGTGGGTTATAAATTAGTTTACATTTTATGGACAGTAATTTTACGAGCTCTCCATGGTAACTGTTCACCTTCAGCCAGAGTTTGTACATAAGGAATTGGGTCAAAAAGGAGACAGCTAAGGAATTTTTTAGTTGTAATTGTTTTTTATTAATCTTAGAAGATTTTTCTGTAGTACTACTTGGAGACACAACATTAATGAATCAGCTTTTAAACATTGCATCCAATAACATGTTTTGCTTATTGATTTTTAATGCCTTGTTATATTACTATTCTAAGTACTCACCCTAATGTTAAAGCATTCTATATATAAATTTTTGTTGTTAAAAATGTTTTGATTGTAATAATAGAATTGAGACCTTTGTCAGGGTGACACTCACTAAATCTCATTGCTGGAATCATTGTGGTGGCTAGTAAGGGTGAAGGAATAAGAATTAGGCCTGTGATTTGTTTTGGGAGTGAAAGAGTTGCTAAGTTTAGCAACACTGTAATATCATAGATATTATTTATTAGCTTCTCAGAGAGAAGTGTTTCGGTGCTGATTTATCAACTTGGAAAAAACAGGGACTAATAAAAATACAAAAATAATATTCAGAATCAACTAGCATCCCTGTAACTATAGGAAAAATTAAGAGATCATACCTAGAATAGTTCACAGGTGGCACAGAGCAAAAGGGAATAGGGTTGCAGCTGGCAGACACTGACTGAGGCTTCTCCAGGGGATGGATGGACCATGTGGGCCACTAGGCACCCAGAAGGGGCATCAGCCAAGAGCTATTGTTTCCACACTGGGCTGATTCCAGAATCACAGCAGTGACAATAGCTCAGACGCGGGGTCTGCTGTGCCCACAGCTCTAAAATGAGAACACAATGCTTAAAGCTGGGAGTTAGCATCCCCTAAATCCATTTTTGATTTTTTTTTTTTTTTTTTTTTTTTTTGAGACGGAGTCTCGATCTGTCACCCAGGCTGGAGTACAGTGGCGCCATCTCAGCTCACTGTAAGCTCCGCCTTCCGGGTTCACGCCATTCTCCTGCCTCAGCCTCCCGAGTAGCTGGGACTACAGGCGCCTGCCACCATGCCCAGCTAATTTTTTTGTATTTTTAGTATAGACAGGGTTTCACCGTGTTAGCCAGGATGTTCTTGATCTGCTGACCTCGTGATCCACCCACCTCGGCCTCCCAAAGTGCTGGGATTACAGGCGTGAGCCACCTCGCCCGGCCCATTTTTCATTCTAAAGAAAATATTCCTTAGGAGGATTCTGCTCTACCACTGCCCCCTGTCATGGGTTTGACTGGTAAGATGGATTCATGTTAATCAGTTTTAAATGATATTTTCACCATTTATAATGCCCCAGTTCCTTGGGATAGGTTGCTTCAAGAGAGGAGTTCTACTTACCTGAAAATTCCACTTAAACCAAAATTAATCTTGATTTCTTTAAGTATCTACAAGTCTAATTCCACTTTCTTTCATTAGGAAAGTCCAAAATAATGATCATGATTGACTTTATTTCTTTTCAATTCGGTGGCTAAAACTTTTCAAGGCTCCAGGGTCACCCTTCTGAAAATCACTGCCCAAACTTAGGGCAATAAGGAGGAGGCAGGAGACTGAAAGAGTGGGACATCATGAATGTCACTGAAAATATTTTTTAATAAACTAAAATCTTTGATTTCACCTTTTTTTCCCTATGAGATTTGATCTCTACATGTGTACAGGGAAGTGGACATGATCACTGAGTGTTCTCTTTTAGAATCTGCTCTAGCATACATTTGACTGTAATTAAGAACAGAAAATATGTCAGCAGTATACATTTGTTTGAGCCATTAGCATTCTCTGAGCCACTATTGTGGAGGGGCTATTAGAGACCCAGGTAACACCTTGTTAATCTAATTACTAGTTACCCAAATCTAAGCTTATGACCTACCTGGGCCAAACAAATTTGTCATTGCATGTTCCATCTGCTCAAGTGCTAGGTAGCTTCAATTTAGATCACAGAAGCTTTTGTGCCACTACAGGTGTACATGGGGAGGCAGAGGAGATGAAAAGAAAGACAAAAATATCTCAACATATGGGTAGGGATGAAACTGACAGATGGGGACCATCGTCATTTTAGAAAGGCAGATTGGAGAAGAGAAAGATGTTTCAACCAAATTCATGGATATGGTGTGAAATTGTGCCATAACTGTGGGATCTTAATACCATGAAACAATTCCCTTTTTATCCTTATTCCTCTATATTTTGAAGAAAGGTAAGGAAAAAAAATAAGATACATGGAATAATTTCAGGGAAGGACACACTCCTTCCACTACCATCTTACAGGAAGCTCTCCAAGGAGCTTGTCACCTAAGCATTTAAAATTCCACCATAATTTTTCACCTTCAAATTTTACCACTGTCCTCTGCTAAAAAGAGTCAACCCTTTCCAGGAATTGTAACATGAGAGTACAAATTACTGTTTCATTCCTTTATAGTAATAATAATAATAATCCTGCTATGAGTAGTCCATGATTGAAAAGAGCTGAGCGGGCTTGTTCTTGAATGTAAAAAATGTAATCACTGCTGAGACCAAGGGATCAGGAAGATGGGAGGACCCAGTTCATGAATTTTACCTGGTTGACAATCTAGCCAAAGGCAAGACCTGGAGATGTCCTCCCACTGCTTTTAAAAATCTGTGATTATCAGTCATTGGGACCTCTGACATAGGAATGAGAATTTCCCTTAGACTCATACAATCTTATATAGCTTTTTTCTTTTTTTAAAAAAGAGTTTACAGATCTAGTTTGGCTCCTTACTTTTGTAAGACCAAGAGATGAAAGATCAACAGTCACACTGCCAGTTTAGTGGCAGAGCTAACACTAAAACCAAGGGCTCTGGTATCTGATTCAGTGTTTTTAACTAACCTCCATTCCACTTCCTGCCACCCATATCATTTCATATTAAATGGTGACATGTAGAGATGGTCTAAGACAGCAAAGAGATAGAAACCTGGCCATATATTCGTTTGCTGTTAGTTACTAATACCTAAAAGGACAATGTTGTATTCTGCCTTATTTGAAGTAAAGTAAAAGGGAATGTTTCCCCCAAAAGGTTTGTTAGCTGGTGAGCTAGAATATTCATATTCCAGAAATAATTGTGATATCCTCTGAAGGACACCAGATCAAGTGTGTCTACACCTTCAGGTGACATCTGGATAAAAGCCAAGAAGCTCCCCAGCAGTCAAAAGTGGTGGGTTCCTCTCATTCAAATCATTTCCAAGTTTCTACTTGGCCATTCTTGCCCAGGCCTCTTGCTAATTTTGTTTGTACTTAACACACTGCAGGAGCAAATGCTGGATGTGGCCATGCTAAACCAATTGTTTCAGCTGTAGAAAATACAGCAGGTGCTGCCATGGCAGTGGTTGGTTTTAGCTGGCTGTCACAATCAACAATTAGTGAATGAGATGGACATAGCCAAAGCTACAGCAGGAGACAGGATTCTGCCCTCCTGGGCAGGAATCAAGAAGAGGGGGTTTTATTATAACTCAGTGGGTGGTAGAATCTCTTTCAGAGAAATACTACTACCAAAGAAAGAGGAGTTCATCATGGCCACATATAATATCAGGGTTCTAAGGCAACATTTACCAGTGTTCATACAACACTTTCAAGGAGAAAAAAGGGCCCTGACTGGAGATTTCTCCCCATTAAGAAAAACAGACCCATCAAACTAATGATGTCATTAGGCATTTTATTCCCTGCTTCCCAAACAACCATCTGATAAGCAAAATTTCTCCTAGATTTATGTTCCCAAGGGAATACACTGGCCAAGAGACCTTAATTAACCCATTAGATTAAGAGTTGTATTTCTCATTAACCATTAGCATTCTGGTTTATCACTAAATTCCCGGGAGTTTGATAAGTAAGAATCAGCAAAGATCAGACACAGGCTCTTGGCATACCTGGATTTGGAAAACTAAAGACCAGATGTAGAAGTAGTGAACTCATCCAGTCTCCACCGGGACAGACTGGATCTAGGCAGTGAGAAGCCACCTGCTCAGTAACTGTTTCCTTGCTTGCAACAGGCTCATCTCTGTCCAGCAATCTCTACCTTGCCGATAAAATGGGATCTTTTTGATTATGTAGATGTTATAAAGAATAACAACCTCATCATCATCTCCAAGAAGACACCCTGGAAAAGGATATTGTTGGAAACCACTATTAAATATCATGGACTTAAAGTAAAAATAAAAAATAGTACCTGTCTCCTTAGATCTCTTGTTTTCTTAGTCATCTTATCAATCGCAATGTTGAGAGGATCTCCTTTTTCTTTCCTTCCAGTCTATTAAGAAAAGAGAAATAATTTCTGGTTTAGCATATTCAATGTTAGAGATACTAAAAGTAAAAAAAAAAATCAGGAAAACATGAGATGTTAAATTCAAACAATTTTTAAAAAGATTATTTTTAATATATAACTATAACATGATTTGGTCTCTAAAGTTGATTTTTCCCGAAATAATAATTAAAATCGATAAAAACCAATACATTGTCAGGATGGTTACACATATGTCCATATTCAGCTCCACACAAATCTGTGTTTTCATCCCTCCTCCAGATGCTTAGCAGTTAAGTAAATATAACAAGGATGTTTTGGTTTTGCCTTCAAATAAAAATGCTTTGTGTGTCTATATTGTGTAGGCACATTTCTGAATAGAAGATAACTGAGATAATAAAAACTAAATCGAAAAGGATTTTAAGTAAATCACCAAAATTCAGAATTTTATACCAATATTTTTTAAGCCATACTGCAACTTCTGTATCAAATTCAAAAGAGATGCTTTACTAGAAAATACAGTATTGCTAATCTCTGCTCTGTCATGTAGTGAAATGCTAAAAATGATAATAAGCAACCCACAGCTTGAGGTCATGAGGAAAATTTCCCTTATGACTATAACAGGCAGAGGTAGAGAAAAAAAAAAGTGTTCTTTAATAAATTATTCACTTGAAAGTTTCACTAGTTTCCTATTTCTTTGCTTTTTCTCCTTTTTTCTGGTGGGTACAGAAAAACAATTAAAACTGAACAAAAAAGAATCCCCATTGTCTTTTTAAAAGAGCAACAAGATTCCCATGGATGAAAAGCTCTATAGACTTTATGGATGACAATTATCTTCCCCTTAAAAGATAAATGTTTTCAAAAACCTTGTCAAATCGATTAAATTATCTAAATTTTAGTCAAACACTACAGATTGATTTATTTATTATGCTAGTGGCAAGTCAATTCTTGTGGCCTACTCAGTCTCTGTAAAATCATGTAGGTCTCTGTAGTAATTTGCTGATATGAGGAAAATGAGATCCCAGATCTTAAGTTGTGCCTAATAGGATAACATGAATTGGCAATGCATAAGAATTACCATCCAACAGGTTTCTAAATGTTCTGTTTCCATGACAAAATCCAGGACACATAAAGCTGATACATACATACCAGCTTTCCATAGCTGGGTTTAAAGTAGTCACTCTTCTCTGCCACTTGCTTAATTAACTATTTTTTCTGAACAAATGTCTGATACACAGTCCTATAGGGTTTTCATTAAAAAGCCCAAACCAAGACATATGTGCATATATTTTTAGTCTTCTAAAATCTTACAATTCCCCATCATCCTTTCCCACTCCCTAAACTCATACATTCACTTTCAGATGTAGACACTAAGGTTTGTAAGTAGAAAGAGCTTAAAATACAGTGGCTAACATTTTACAACTTTGAAATATCAGCCTGCAAATAGCTCCAAGAAAACAAAAGTATATGGAGGAGAAAAACATGCTGCTCTATCTTTCAAGGGAATGTGGTTGTGCAGTGAGTGTAATTTCAATGCTCTGCCTCTCCAAGTTCAGATCTGCCACAAATTCAACAGTCAAAGGCTATTCCTTTTCTGTTTGGTTCTCTCCTTGCAAATAGGTTGTCGGCCATCAAAATACAGGGCACCTTTGTGGAGCTCTGGACCATGATCATTCTGAAAATCATAATTTCCTATGGCCTTTTCATTTATTAGAATAAGAAAAACTTACTTTCGAAAGTTAAGTTATGAGTTTAGTTTAAAATGTGGTTACAACAGATGGAGGGTTGATTACTAAACTTTTCAAAGTAAAAAGAAAAAAATGGAGCCACTTTAGATACACAAAATAATTACTGAGTGCATGTAAATGGCAGACTCTGGGCTTATTCCATCCTGCCAGTGCCATATCTATGTAACCATTTTTCAGATAAGAAGAATGAGGATCAAATGGGCCTGGGACTGGTGTGAAGAGAGTGAAGAGGGAGAGAGGGAGTATAATTTAGATGTAAAATTTAAGGTGGCACCAAGGAACTCAGTCATCAAGACAAATAATATTTTAATGTAATATATACTTTTTTTTTTTCTTTAGACAGAGTCTTGCTCTGTCACCCAGGCTGGAGTGCAGTGGCGCAATCTCGGCTCACTGCAACCTCTGCTTCCCGGGTTCAAGCAATTCTCCTGCCTCAGCCTCCCAAGTAGCTGGAATTACAGGCACGTGCCATCATGTCTGGCTAATTTTTTTGTATTTTTAGTAGAGATGGGGTTTCACCATATTGACCAGGCTGGTCTCAAACTCCTGACCTTGTGATCCACCTGCCTCAGCCTCCCTAAGTGCTGGGATTACAGGCATGAGCCACCACGCCTGACCTAATGTAATATTTTTAAAATCAAAACTAATGCAAAGAAATCCATGTTGAAAATAAAATATCAAAAATTGAAATAAAGACAGAATCCAATAGGGCTAGGATTAGGGTAGGGCGAACAAGGTGAGTCATGCAAATGCAGCATTTTAAACTTTTAAATGACATTTTAAACTTTTAAACTTAAAAAACAATGGGGGGATATATTTATTCTTCAAAAATTATTGTTTACCTAAAATTCACATTAACTGGGCATCCTGTCTTTTTATGTGCTAAATCTGACAATCCTACCCCCAGGGGAAAGAGCCATGTTCAAGATTGTAATTGCGGTTGTTACAGACACATGTGGGAGGCTTGGTTGCCCCATTCTGTGAGCAGATGGGCAACATGTGGGATCTGTATCCCTTCTGGCATCAATATTCTGGAACTGTAAAACACATATCCCTTAGATGTGAGGTATCCTGTTGGTCACTGCGGGGAACACATGAAAAGTGATAGCCACGATTTTCACCATCAAAGAGCTCCTGGTACAGGGGAATAGACCAGTACACAAGACTAACAATACCAAAAACTGTGCAGAGATATTAGCATGTTCAACAACTGAGTTGCTCAGAAGAAGGAGAAGATGTTGCATTTGGGAAGTCAAGAAATCTCACAGAGGAAAGAGAAAATTCACTCGACCTTAAGCCTTGTGTAAGATTAGAATAGGAAAGAGAGAGGCACTTTGACTGGCAAAAAGAAAGTCATGTAGGCAAGAAGGCAAGATGGTTCTGGGAAGGCAGTGAGTGAAACAAACCAGCTTTTTCTCCATGATGTGAAGAGATCAGTTTGATTAGCTACAGAGATAAATTATTTTTATAAGAACTTTTTTTATAGTGTGATTACTATTAACTTTATTTTGATCTACAAGCCCAGAAAATCTCTGGTAACGTTAGTCATTCCATTTCACTTTTGTCCGGATGCTGTTTGTGTAATATTTGTGATCCTGGGTTTCTCCAGACTGAAAGTCCTTGGCTGAAAACAATTCAGAAATGCAGTTGACTTGGGTGCCATATTTGTTGTCACTATACATGAAGGCTGGGGAATGTTAAAACAAGGACTAGGATTTAGGAATTTTGGGCCACTGGATGGGATAGTCAATTCACTGGCCCTTTCTTATCTCCAATTTTAAAAAATGAGGTATTTGTGCAGGAATAACAATAGTAGCTCAGCTTTGCACAGCAAATGGGGACTTGGAAGCCATTATGTCCTACTTTCCTCAGCTCTGTATGTCTAAATGTGGCCATAATTTTAAATTCATCAGTTTAAACTGGACAGGAAGCCAGCTACTGAGAGTGAGACAGAGAGAGGAAAAGAGGGAGAGAAAAAGAGACAGAGACACAGAGACAGAGAGGGAGGAAGAGGAGAGGAGAAAGGGAGAGAGCAATGGGGGATAGTGAGGAGGGAGGAAGAGAGAAGCAGAGACTTGCTTCCTAGTGTCAGCTCCCTATTAGTAGCCTCCACGATCCTGAACTAAGCATTTACCCCATTTTTTTTAAAAAGTCTGAGTTTTGTCATAAGCACAATAGATAGCATAATATATGCTCTGTCTTCTTTACAAGGTTAGCAGGACAATCAATCACAATGTTACTGTGCTAGAAACAATAAAAGACATTAAGACTATTCAGTGTAATTAGGAAAGTATTTTTGCTGTGGAAAAGAAATGAAAGAATTGATTTAGACAGTATATAGAAACTATTTTTGGATCACCTGTCCTTCTGCTTTCTCCATCCAGGCAGATAATGTACAAAAACCTTGCCAAAAACTGGTATCCCTAAAGAAAAATTTCTCTCCCTTTAAAGAAGGAATATTTGAGGCAGTTCATTTTAAATATACAGCTAGTCTGAGATATTTCTAAGAGGTGAAATGAGGGGCAGAATCTCCAGTTCAGTCTTTTACATAGTAGGTCCTGGGACATATTTTGTCTCGTAACTAAGGATTTGATCATCACGAGCACATCCTGGTTCCCTAGGAGTCTACCAGAAGCCTCACCTAGCTCTCCATCCCTGACCCTCCAGGCTCTACACATTAAAAATACTTTAACAAACGGAAGTGAAAGCAGATCTAAGTATTGACATCATCACCTAATAATAAAAGCCTAATAATAAAAGTAAAATGTGTGGTGTTAAGTCAGTCATCCAATTATTCCCTGTTTTTGCTGAACAAAAGGTAACGAAAGCCAATTAGTTGTAACCACTCTCTGCCAGTAACCACCTAAGTGACCTGGCAACATCTCTAGACTCCAAACTTATCATCTGTAGAATGAAAGGACCAGAGATGAGTTATGAAATTGTGAAATATGAGAAGCAGAAAAACCATCAAGCACCTGTAACTATACTTCCCTGTTACAGGGAAACAATCGTAACACTGCAGAAAGGGCCGGGGATTGACATGCAGTTGAAGTTTTTCTCATCTCTAAAACATAGCTAAGTGCTTGCTTTATATAATTATTAGGAGCATAAAAAGACATAGGCTGTGTAACGGGTTTAGCCAATACTTAACCAGCAGAGTTAACTCAGTTAATGTTAGCTATCTTTCCTTGCCCGCCCCTTCATTCCCCTCAAAGATAAGGAGAGCAAGGTCTAGAGATATGAAGTGACTGATTATGATCACTTGGCTCATTAATATCTGACCAGCACCTCCAGACTCCCAGCCAGGGCTTTTTCCATTCCATATCTAAACAATCTCCCTTCTCTAAAATTTCAGGATTCTGTGATTTTATAGTTTCATGTGTTTCTCTTCAAAGGCTACCAGTAAAATCTCACTTTGAGGTGTATTTCCTCTGCCGCTTTTTGTCCACAGATCTTATATGCCTTTTTTGGAACCTGCTCCTCACTTTTCTTCTTTACCTTTACCTGCAGAGAATGAGTGTGCAATAGACATAGCCATTTAATAAATATCGTTATTAAAAAAAGAAGCCAGGCAGGAGTACTCTCCACATTGCTGTGGGCACCTTCCCTAGTTGCCATCTGTTGTGCTAGGGAGATGCATGTTTATTAAATTTTATTTGTTTTAGTCTTTGAGAACTATTTTACAAAACACATCTGGGGTAGATCCATGGCTTGAATTGATGAGAGTGAAGGGAATAAATTTCCTGACTTGGATTTGTAATAGGAGATCCTTTATTCTCCCATCCTCTGTTTTTAAATTCAAGTCCAGTTTGCTAAAGTATCAGATATTATCTTGAAGACCTTTATATTTCCAGTTTGTCCTTAAACAGAAGGATTAAGCCATTAACAGAAATTTCTGTTTTTACAATTAATCTTTAGAAAAAGAATGATATTTTATTTCAACAATTTCTTTTTAATAACACTGCTCTTCGCCCCTTTGCAAAAATAAAGGCCCCTCTTTTGGCCCACTTTGGACAAGGATCCCCACCCCACTCTCTCCCTATATGAATACCCATCACCCTTTCTGAAATTCTGAAGATGTTTGTAATGGATTTATGTCAACATGCTGAATAATACACAACTGATACTGACTCCCTAACTTATAAAACAAAAAGAAACAAAAATTATTAATTTATAAATCTCTGAATAGGAGCATTTCTTTTTTTTTTTTCTTTTGAGACGGAGTCTTGCTCTATTGCCCAGGCTGAAGTGCAGTGTTGCAATCTTTGCTCTGTGCAAGTTCCGCCTCCTGGGTTCACACCATTCTCCTGCCTCAGCCTCCCGAGTAGCTGGGACTACAGGC
>NW_012109141.1:418086-426238 GCF_000951045.1 Mandrillus leucophaeus
TCCAGAAAATGAGTATTTCTTTAAAGACTGTTCCCGTCCCAGCCGCTCATCCTACTATAAACACACAATCCAGTTCTGGGGGGTCTCTCATGGAAGCCCTGGGAATATAAATTGACCATCTTGGTGCTTCCACTGGATCCATGGGTACACATCAACCATGTTTCAGGGTACTATATTAATATGTGGGACATGGTTGTAAGAAGGTAGATGTTTATCACTTCCTTCCTTTCCCTTGAAGGGACCTGCAGACATGACTGAATGTATAAGGAATCTTCAAAATATTGTGTAGCTGTGACTCTAATATATTGGATGTTTCAGGAGCTAATCAAATGCCCAGTCTTCAAATTGTTGTCATTTGAAAGAAATGGAAGTCAAAATCATCAGAATGCCAGAAAGCAATACTATGCCATGCACTCTATCTCCAACACATTTTGCTGTCATTTAAACCTATGATTTAGACAACAGGAGGGAGAAAAAAAATGATCTATTGATCCAACAGTCACACTATCATTTTTGGAGGGTTGCCCACCTACCCTCAAACCCTGGATATAGAAATCATATCCCTATTACAAATAGCACCATTATTTATAGAACCTTGAACATTTCATAATATCTTTATATTATGTATAAATCATAGTTGGAGCATGTGGACCTTTCTAAATATACCTTTTCACTAGCTAAGGACATTTCTCTTGGAAAAGAAACAGGCAGTATCTCTTTAGAATGGATGAAAGTTGAACAGTGGCCACAAAGCAAATCTATAATCAAGATACTCTGACCACATCACAACCCAGCTTTCTTGGTCTCTGAGGTGGTAGAGGGGATGGGAAGGAGGTAAAGGTGGAAAGGGAAACACTGATGTATCTCTGACTCTTATCCGCCAGACTGCATCCATTTTCAAGGAAATAATCATCAATATATAATGTAAGAATATGGTAATATTGGTGAGACTACCAGGCCCTGCCCAATAGTAGAGCAATATCAGGATATGCCTCGGACAATGTGCAAAGCAGGACTGGCTCAGAGAGATCAACCCCTGTTCTTATCCCACCATCAACCCATCCACGCTATTTCAGTAGCAGCCGTCCTAACTCCCAACTAAGACTCCGTGGACAGGGAACAAACTGATAATATCATCCAAACCAGTGAGAATCAGCAGTAGAATCATAGGTTGTAGGTAGAATTATTAGGAAGGAGACATATTTTTCCACTGAGATTGATAAACTGGTAGTAGGCAAACCTTGAACTACTTAGGGAGTCTCCAAAAATAGACCCCACAAAAAGAAAAGCATAGCTGAAAGAAGGAGGGGGAGAAAGGGGGGCAGAGGAAGACAGAGAAAGACAGAGACAGGAGGCAGAGATTGTGAGAGAAACTGTGGCAAGAAAGGGATGAGGAATTGGAGAAAAAGAAATTTAAGGGAAGAAGAAGGAGGAGAAGAAAAGAGAAGTCAGCTTTTGGAGTAAAATCAAAATGGTTCATATTTTCCATTATGTGCTCTTTTATTAATAACTCATTTGAGCTGCTATAACAAAAGTATCATAGACTGGGTGGCTTATGACAACAGGAATATATTTCTCACATTTCTGGAGACTGGGAAGTCCTAGATTAAAGCACTGGCAGACCTCCGTGTCTGGTGAGGGCCCACTTCTTAGTCCATGAAGGCTGTCTTCTTTTTGTGTGTTCACATGGCCAAGGGGGCAAGGGAGTCCTCTGGGGTCTCTTTTATAAGGGCACTAATCCCATTCGGGAGATCTCCACCCTCATGACATAATCACTTATCAAAGGCCTCCACTAATCCCATTTGGGAGACCTCCACTTTCATGACATAATCACTTATCAAAGTCCTCCACCTCCAAATACCATCACATTGGAGGTTTCAACATTTGAATTTTGAGGGGACACAAACATTCAGTATATAAAACACATTAACCTACAAAATCATTGTTTTGCTTGTCATTATATCCTTAGAGCCTAGAGGTGTACCTGGAATGTAACAGGTTTTCAGTAAATTTTTCTAATTTTTAGATTAGAAAAATTTAAAAAATTACAGTAAATTTTTCTAAGTCAATGAATGAAACACTTGGCCTCCTGAATCTAGTTGCACCTAAAGCCATAAGTTTCTATCCATGGGTTACCTGGTGCCATGAGTTAATAAATGCCTCCATGTTTATTCATATGGCATTTCTGTCACTTACAAAGAAAAGGGTCTTATTAAATCAGGGATCTTAAAATACTAAGTCACAATAACTGGAAAGTATAGTGGTGGGGATCCGGGCAGACCTCAGGCAAGGTCTGGAGCACTGTCTGGGGAGTTCATGTCTTGGCAGGGCATCTAGTTTCATTCACAGCGTTTTCCCCGCACTAATCACTGACCCAGCTCTAATTCTTAATATCGTATTTCTCCCCTAAATCCAGTTGGTCACTAACCTTGAGAAACTGCCCGTCAAAAAGTCTATAAGGATTCATACTGTTCCTCAAATCTCTCTTTCCACGACACCCACCCACTGCAGTGGAGATCTGGAACGCCACAGCATCCTTTGTTGATTGCATTCCCTCATCATCCTCATTATGGCCTGCTAAGAACAAGCTTTAATTTCCTCAGCTCAGTATTCAATTCTTATTTAGATTTTACTGAAGTCCTATTTCCTTTTTTTTTTTTTTAATCTTTTTGTTTTTCTTTTAGCTTTTAGGTTTGGGGATACCATGTGCCAGGTTTCTTATATAGGTAAACTCATGTCACAAGGATTTTGCGTGACACACTTTGTGTCACACATATTATGTGTCACACCAAATCCTTCATGCAGGTAGTGTGCCAAACAGTGCAGATATTTTGTGACATGAGTTTACCTACATAAAAAAGTATTTTGTCACTAGGTACTAAGCATAGTACCTGATAGATATTTTTTCAGATCTGCTCCTTCTTCCCACCCTCCACCCTTAAGTAGACTCCAGCGCCTGCTGTTCCCCTCTTTCTGTCCATGTGTTCTTGTCATTTAGCTCCTATTTGTAAGTAAGAACATGTGGTATGTGGTTGTCTGTTCCTGCATTCCTTTGCTTAGGATAATGGTCTCCAGCTCCATCCACGTTGCTGCAAAGAACATGATCTTGTTCTTTTTTGTGGCTGCATAATGTTTCATGGTATATGTGACACATTTTCTTTATCCAGTCTACCATTGATGGTCATTTAGGTTGAGTCCATGTCTTTGCTATTGTGAATAGTGCTGCAATAAACAAATTTGTAAATGTGTCTTTATGGTAGAATGATTTATATTCCTTTGGGTATATACCTAAGTAATGGAATTGCTGGGCTGAATGGTAATTCTGTTTTTTCTTGGGCCTGTATGTTAGGGGTCCAGAATACGGTCTCCCCCTCATAATGGTCCAATTCTAATCTATTTGTATTTTCCCAACAACTCACAAATGTCCTGCTTCTTTATGGGCTCATATTGGTGTCTGGCTGGAAGGGACCTTTCCCCTTCTAACTCACCTAGCAAAGTTGTACCCATCCTTCAAAGAAAAGCTAAAAATCTCCCACCTTTGACCACATCTTTCATGTAGGTAGTGTGCCAAACAGTGCATATATTTACAGTATACTAACTACCTGGTGTTACTTAATAAGTTTTTGTGTGGCTGCAAAGTACAACCCAAGCTTTTTGTGGGTAGAACATGCCTGGTTTTCTCCCAAAGAACTCAGGATGAAACTCTTAGGACATGGTTAGGAAATGCTTGTTTATTGATAGAAAGATGGATGGTCCAAGTAGGCACCTAGGGATAGGCAGCAGGTATGAAAGGGATAGATGATTTGGAAAATATAGAGTCCTAAAAATAAATTTCACCCACTTCGCAATTTGCTGATCAAAGCCATAGGTAGTAGTTGGCACCTGTGTAAGGTTACAATTCTTGTTCCTTGATTTATTTTATCAACACAGGTGTAGTCCTCAGTGATTACTTGCCAGACAACCCTGCATAAAAGACTTTTTTTTATAGTTCCAACTCCCCGATCTTGGGTGATTGCTAGAAGCTGGGGTTAATTAACCACATATCCCTTCTAAGCCTGAAAGAGACCATGAACTGAGCAAACTGCTAAAACAGATGCCATTTCATCTTGACAGTTGAGATAAAAGTAGTCAAGGCAAAGTGCAAATTCCCATTGATTTTATACACACATACACACACACACCCCCAAACGGAATAAATAAATTTCAATGAAATTTAAAGTTCCATTTCATTTTTAAGTGTGTATTCCCCAAACCACTCAGCTACAGTTAAAGCTTTCAACACCTAAAGAATCCCTAGAGTCTGGCATTTTCTGCCATCTCGAAAAGAGGTCAATAACTGGGTCCACATTGCTGAGAATTCACAGAAATCAGAAAACATTCAGGCAGAGGGTTACCTTAATTTATGGAAAGCATGTCTATGTGGGGACCCACAGCCTTGGCCTCCGTGTGCCTCATTTATCATTCTATCAAGAGCCAGCTCATGTTTTAATTCCTCCATCACCCCTTCCCTGCCCTCGCAGTTCACAGAAACCTAGCCTCTTCTGTGTGCCTATAGCCATCTCTGTCATTTATTTGGTTCTTTATGAACAATTCTCACCAAGGAAATAATTCTATATTGTGCAAGCCTCTTGCATTGTTAATTGAACTTCCGATGTCACATGGTATACAAATAATATAAGCTGCATCATTACTATCCTGTAGTGTTCAGAAACTTGTCATGAGCATATTTATTTTTATCCAACTAAAGGCACAGCCGCCCAAGGATGGGAAAGTGTCAGACCATTACATTTCGTTGAAACTCTGAAGTTTCTGGCACAGTACCTTATACAGAATAGGTGCTAAGTAAATTAGAAATATGTATAGATATGTACATATAAATATGTATTGGCTATGAATGGAGTAGTTAGTATTCTAGCTACTGGCTTAATTAAATGATACCAATCTTTGGAGACAAGGCTAGTTGCAGAGGTGGTATTGGTGTCTCACTGTGTCTTCACCAATGGTAGAGTCATATTGTTGCCTACTCTCATCCCCTCTCTACACTTTATACACTTATTCCCTTTCTTCCCTGCTCAAATACCTTCCCTATGCAGGAAAAAGATGGAAATTTCTAGGAGCCAAAACCTTTGATTGTATGCATAGGATTAAGATGTATATACCCTTGGAAGAAGTACAAAGAGTAAATGGCTTTTATCAAAGTAGTGGGTGGTAGGAGTAGATAAACTTGAAAAGAGTAGGAACTGAAAGAGAATAGATTTGATAAAAAAGGTGCTTCTAAGAGATGAGAACTCTTAATGGAACAAGGAGACAGAATGTACTTGAGAACACCTGGGACCTTTCCTGTTGCCAGCCCCACAGCAAAGGAAAGTGAGGAAGATATGTGGGTGACAGTGGGCAGAAGAACTACAAGGTTTGGGAGCACCAAGGACTCTTTGCCTCCCAGGGCATCCCAAAAGTATCTCCATTCTAGTGCCAGAGCCAGGGCTGTTTTGCCTGCCCAAATTAACTCTGACCTCTCTTCATCTTTGCCAAAGCCCATGAGAATGACCTCTTCCCATCCTCTCTGGCAGCACCACCTTTCAATCCCTATTTTGGTGTTTTCTCCCTCTCATGTCCCCCTCCAAAATGCCAGCACTGTCTTCAAAGCAAGCACACAGGTCCCAAGCACTTTAATTCTTAACGTTATGAGGGAACTTGCAGAGAATAATGTCTTCTTTTTAATTATACGGACAGTTAAAACACTCAAAGAAATATTTTAACTATTTACACACTAACAAGCCCCAATCTAGAGCTGCTAACCTTATTGTTAGCCCACTTATGTTGTCTTTTGCTTTCTTTGGGCGATACTTATCAAGCTCTGTGCTCTTCCTCGACTTCCCAAACTGATGTCCAAGCTGGGGGAAGGCCGGGCTGCTCCCAACCCCAGCACCAATGCCCAGGAGACTACCACCTCCTGAACATGAAGGCACAAGTCACTGGCACTCCTCGGGCTTAGGTGAATCAGGGACCTCACTGAGCATGCTCGGAATCTGTCATACTAGTACTATCTCTTGGGGCATTCCCTCACACTTGGAACCAATGAAAACTTTATGAGGCAAAATGGAATTTTTGTAGCATGACAGTTAAAAACTAAACTATGTAGAAAGCAGGCCGAAACCCTGGAACACATGTCTCACATCGTCCCAAATATTCCTCACTATGTGGCTCCCATAAACACCATCTGCTGTGTTAATTTGTAAAGAATTACAAGGTTCTTAAAATTACACTTTGCTCTCTGTAGCGTACACTGTGTCTATGAAGGGGGAGACTTGAGAATGCATATTATATTCAGTCAGACACTGAGATCTTCCTTCCTATGCTGGGATCTAACTGAAAGTTTGCCAGGTCTGCATGGAATTTTAAGAAGTGCATTGTATTCTCTGCAGACCAGCTGTAGGGAAAGAAAACACAAAAACAAAAAATATACACAACAAAACCTTTGCCTAGGTTATAATCCTAGAAGCTTATACCTTTTCAGATTGTGCATATATCTCACACTTCACTGGATCCTTATGACAACACAAAGTCTTCAGTTGTAAGTGAAAGAGGCTGAACATTCAAAATTAGAAGAACTTCTTGGGAGAGACTTAATTCTCCACTGCTGGCTCCTGAACTCCAAGGCCCCCTCAGAGCCCTTGGGGAAAGCTAAGAGTTTCTCAGTTGTTCCTTCCTGTCTGCTTAGAAATCCAGAAGAGAAACATCTCCTCCCATAAGTACATCTCTAACAAAGCAAGACTGGTGAATGGCTGCTAATGAAAACTTTTACATAACTTAAGTCCTCAGGGTGCTGCTGGTTAAACAGTGGTAAATGGTGCCTAAAAAAAAAATGAGAAAATAAATAGGAGAGTCTTAGACTCAATAGTCCATAGGCTTAAAACTGTTAATAAGAGATAGTTATAACAAATGCAGATTCCTGGTCCCTTTCCCAAAATACTATGTTTCAGTATCTCTAGGGTAGGGCATGGAAATCTTCCATTTTAATAAACATTTTAAAATTATAGATACATTCTTCAAACAGGAGGATAGTTCAATGGGTTCCAAACCAACTAATCATTTGATTAATCAATCTCTCCAATTGTGGCCTAGGAATCTGTGTTTTCATATTTCCTTCAAAATTGCATTGTTTAACCTAATTTGGGAACTTATTTGTGTAACCATTTACTGGAAATACATCTGAAATAGAACCAAAATCCACAATTAAGGCAATTCTGCTTGATTCCCAGTGAATTAGTCACTATATTAAAAAACAACAACAACAACAACAACAACAACAAAACGAGATTCATAATCAAACCACTTAATTGGAAGAGAAAAACCATACTTTCTGAGAAACTAAAACAATACAGACTAGGCATACCCTGTAACAACATTTCAAAAAAGTCCCTTCACAAAGAAAGAAAAAGCTATACCAGCTTTCCAAATTCTTTGCCTGTTATTGTCATATCTACCTGTAGACATCAAATAAGGTTAGCTGAGACAGTGGACAAAGAGATAAAAGCGACTGCTGATCTTACTAAGGCATAAAGAGCTTAAGAAACTTTTGCAAGTTTACAAAAATAAAACAAAAAGCCAGGATCCTGATACAGGAAATATTTCAGAGCTTCTGCTGGTAAACTTGTCTACACTATGCTGATTTCCTAATATTTTAAGAAAATTCACTTCCAAGTTCCTCTTTCTATGGTCCCAACCTATCTGTTCCCTTGTAATTATGCCCCAGCTCTCAATAAGAATTTCTCTGAGCACCCCATAATAATCTCCTACATCCCACTTCTACCCTCTTCCCCATCCTGAAGCATCCTCTACAGCCAAGATAAAACCCTGCCTCTCCCTGACCCCAGAGCCTACACAGAACTCCCTTCCCGATCAGTCCTTTCTGATGTCAGGCAGTGGCATCTCACTCAGACAAAGCCCTGAATAGCCTTCTTGGGAAAAGCTGGCACAGAGTGGTCTCACCCCACATCCCTCGTAGTCAGATACCTGGCTGTAGCTATTCCCTGTCTTCCAAACCCTGATGAAAAAGGCAGGAGTAGGGCTAAAGGTGAGTGCTTGAAGTTTCTCTGTTCACTCAGAATAAGCTGAGGGGAATGAACTATTGTTGCTTCTAATTATGTCA
>NW_012109141.1:426828-437004 GCF_000951045.1 Mandrillus leucophaeus
TTTTTGTAGGTTTAGTATAGAGACAGGGTTTTGCCATGTTGGCCAGGCTGGTCTCAAACTCCTGACCTCTTGATCCACCTGCCTTGGCCTCCCAAAGTGCTGGGATTACAGGCATGAGCCACCCATGCCTGGCCCCCTTCTCTGTTATTTGTAAGCAGGTACTCTCCCAGTAGATAAGAGTTTAAACTATTATCATCTCCACATGAGACCACATCTCCCAGTGTCAGGAACAATGCCCCCAAAAGGAGTTTCCCTTGCACTCAATAAAGTCTTGTAGTGACATTAGACTTGGGAGTCAAAGAATGTTAAGGCCAAGTTTCCTTTGGCCATAGATGAGAGATGGGACCATAGACGACTGCGGAAGATAAATTCCAAAATCTTAGCTTTTCCAGAATCTCATACCAACCTGCTTATTTGCATCCAGAGCTACCTATCTGGCCATGCATCGCCATGGAAAGCCATAGCGCTAGCTCCAAGGTTCATCTTAGTCTCCTAGAAGACTTATGACACTAAGACTTAGGGTGGGGAAAGATGGATGCTTTGATAAATAAATCAATATTTTCTCATTTTATCTTCTTATGTAAAATCACAATGCAAATGTAATTTCCAGTCTTCCCACCTCCTCAACCTTCATGCTCTTCCGCATGCCTTTCCTTCCTTCCAAGAGCTTTTGAAGTAGACACAGACTTAGGTTACCTCTCAGCTGCTCAGCTGTGTGAGGCTGGGCAGTTTTCCTAAACTCACTGAATCTCAGTTCTCATCTGCAGAACAGTGAAAATAATGCCTAACCCAAGATTATGGTAAAAATAAGATAATGCATACATGTCTATCTCTGAATCTAGCATGAAAATGGTATCCAATAAGCAAATTCCTTACCCTGATCTTTTCCTCTTGTGATAGTAAGCTTCCTAAGGAGAGGCACAGTGCCAAGAATCTGAACTATGGATAAATGGAAGACAGATGGATGGAATGTCTAGGGATAATATATTGTTTTACAGGCTGGATCTGGATTTACCAAGACTTGCCATTTGGAAATCTTTGAGCATCTGAGTAATATTTAACACTTGTGAAATTTTCACCAAGTTAAAATCCATTTATGACATAACTCATATATGAGGCAAATGAAAAAGGAGAACCAGACATTGACCCTGATATTTCACTTATATAGTCCAGTCATGAGGAATTCAAGCTCTGACAACCATGGTAGCTTCTACTAGGGAAAGATGGGGAGCAAATGCTGGGGACTGATTCCTCCTTTTCAGTCTTCTGCATGGGAAATGAAATCAGTAATGAACACACCTCACTGATGATTTTAATCAAACTGAGCACCTGTAACTGCCAGAAACAGGGAGATCCCCCAAGCATCAAGAGTGGATTCTATTTCAGTCACCCTCACTTGGCATATCAAGGAAGGGATGGCCTTGCAGAAATTAGAAAGCCAGATGCAGCAGGCTTTCCATGTCTGCCCCACACTGATGGGGAGTCCTCAAAGGGAATTGCTAATCACTTATACACACCTCAGAAGGTAGCAGCCTCCAGAGCTGGGTCTGAACAGCAAGAAAAACATTCTTTTCTAAATGTCCTCTCCACCATGATGCAGTCTAGAGATCTATCTATCATTAGAGAATTGTAATGCACTTGTGATGACTCCAGAAGTTCCCTGCTAAAACACTAATAAAACTAAGAAGGATGTTACATAGACAATTTACTTACCGTTGTTTTTTTTTTTTTTTTTTTTCCTCCTGTTTCTACCATTAGCCTATAAACTTCAATTAGGAACTTCATCTCTCTAGTTTGCTGGCATGTCTACTAAGTCCAGTAGCTGGCAAAAGGTTCTTAATGAAGGTGTGACCTAAAATGGTTGTCATTCTGGAAAACAGACAGCTGTTCCCTAAACAGACAGAATAGAAAGGCAAAATGGAAACCTCTGTGTGAGGGGTGGCAGATGAAAACTTAAAGAGTTAAATAAAACAAACTCTGGTCCCATAGGAAATCAGTTCGTCAGGAATTTAGGATTTAGGAATTAGACATATGTATGAGTCTAAACAAAAAACTGGGGAAAAAATCAAATAATGGTAGAGATGTGGGAGAGGCAAAAAAAAAAAAAAAAAAAAAGATACATTTTTATAGTTTAAGGCAAAGAGTGGCTCAGACCTTACCCTGGAGCTTCTGTGTGCTGTGGTGGATCCAAAGCAGGAACTACCAAGGGAATAAAACTGGCCAGAGATCCCATTTCTACTAACAAAATAGACGGTACTTAGAGGAAGTCAGAAAGGGAAGCCAGAAACCAGGAATCAAAAGGTAGTAAAAAGTCCTGAGTAAAACCAGCTATAAGCCTGACTTGAGGGTGGATCACCATGTTATGGGTTCAAGTCCTTTCATTACCTTTGCAGAAGTCAGACTGCTGCCAAGTTCAAAGTTTCCTGGCAATCCACCCCTCTCCCCACAACCTACGTGTAGACAAACACAAAGTCAGGTTTATGAGAACCAAACTGTACACTTCCCTTCCCCTCTCTTCCCCATCCTGAGAGCTCCATAGAAATTCCTACCTCCTAGGAAGGCCCTTTTCCCTCCAGAGGACCTCCTATGCCTTTCCCAAGGCTATTCCAACCCTCTCCTCTCCCTTGCCTCCTTTCTCCTGTGATTAACCAAAGTCTGCTAAATGGAAAACAAAGAAAGAACTTCCAACCTAATGAACATTAAATACAGTCTGAGTATCATAATTTTGTTTTCTTATGCACAGAGACTCCAGGGGTAGAAAGATTAGGCTTCCATCTGTGGTTGCCTGGGTTGGGGAAGAATCTGCAGGCTGCAAATCACATCAGCTGGGCTGAGGGCGTCTGCCACCGCATTCCATTTTAAACAATAGATCACTCCATCAAGTAAGTGTTTATTGGGCACCTGTGTAATGTTGAGCCTTGTAGAGGTGTGATGTGGGCTGAACTCTGTCTCCCCCACCCTCAAATTCACATTGTGGAGTGCTAAACGCTAAGACCTCAGAATGTGACTATATTTGGGGGATACCACCTTTAAAGTGGTGATTAAGTTAAAATGAGATCATTAGTCCTAATGAGCTCAGCCCTAATCCAATATGACTGGTATCCTTAAAGACGAGATTGGGAGACACACACACACACGCAGGCACACACGCAGAGGAAAGACAGTGTGAAGGCAGAGGGAGAAGACAGCCATCTCTCCAAATCAAGGACAGAGGCCTCAGAAGAAACCAACCCTGCTGACTCCTTCATCTCAGTCTTCTAGTCTCCAGAACTGTGAGAAAATAAATTTCTATTATTAAAGTCTCCATCTTATTCACAACAGCAAAGACATGGAATCAAGCTAGGTACCCATGAACAGCAAATTGGTTAAAGACGATGTGGTACATATACACCATGGAATACTGCACAGCCATAAGAAGAACAAAATCATGTTCTTTCAGCAACATGCATGCAGCTGGCGGCCATTATCCTAAGCAAATTAACACAGAAACAGATATCAAAAATCACATGTTTTCACTTATAGGTGAGAGTTAAACATCGGTACATAAAGATGGAAACAACAGATACTAGGAACTACTAGGGTACAAAGAGAGGAAGCCAGGGAGCACTGAAAAACTATCTACTGAGTACTATGTTTACTACCTGGATGATGGGACCTGCACCCCAAACTTTAGCATCATACAATCTATCCATGTAATAAACCTGTACCTGTAGCCCTGAATCGAAAACAAAAGTTGAAATAATTTTTTTAAAGTTTCCCAGTCTTTGGTATTTTGTTATAGTAGCCCTAGCAAACTAAGATATGGTGTAACAGGAAATACCAGAGTAATGGTTTGTTGAGGTTTGATGATATTACTGATTAGGCTACAAGGAATCCTAGACAGCTGAGATAAGGACAGGTAGGGAGGATGTGACAGCCTCCAGAAATCTCTTGTGTAACTTCTCAGAAAGCTCTTCAGTATTTCACAGCACAAGACTCCTATCAATCAGTTTGTCTGAATAACGAAAGAGCACCATCTCATCCGACAATTAGAAAAGAAATTTCCCAAGCCCAGGAGCAGCTTTCTTGCTCTGAATGCCAGGCTGGCTTCCTCAGGCTTTCTCAAGCTCCTCCAAGAGTCTTACATCTCTTATTAAAAATTAGCAGCTATAGGATGACAAAATAATTAAATAACAAGTAAGTAAATAAATAAATAAAACAAAGTAAAGCCATCTTCCTTACTGGTCCTCAAACATTTCTCATTTCAGTAAGTATCCAGAGACAAATTTAATCTCATGCTCTTTCATAGTTTAAATCAGGTAAAAAATAGGACTTCTATATGCTATGTGAAAGCTTGCAGGTGCTTTCGATTAAGAAACTTAAAGGAAGTAATATATGATGCCTGTTCCCTTATGGGTAATATTTCCTTAGTGGTGTCCCTTTCAGAGTTCAGGTTTACTATTCCTGGTACTTCAAGCAAGCAGCAGGTAGCTGTGTGCTTGAGATACCATGAAAACAACCTACATGTTGACTAAAGGGAGTTAAGAAATATATGCCAAGTTGGATCATGGCTAAACCATTCGTCCTGATTCATCCACTCCACTAATTAACACTGAGCCTCATAGAATGATCACAGGGCTGGGCACTGGGCCATGGCAAGACAAACATGGTCACGACCTGCATGGAGTCATAGTCTAAAGCTTGTAGTCTAAATGTCAGCACTACTGACATTTTGAGCTGGATAATTCTTTGTTATGGAGGGCTACCCTAGCCATTACAGAATATTTAGAGCATCCCTGGTCTCTGCTAATTAGATTCCAGTGTATCTTTTCCCCAGTTATGACAATCCAAAATATCTCCAGACATTGCTAAATATCCTGGGGAAGGGGGGAACAAAATTGTCCCCACTTGAGAACAACTGACTTAACAAATGAGACATAATTTTTAAAGCAATTAAAATAGAGTAAGACAAATGGTATGATACAAATACAATGCAAATTGACTAAGAGGTAACGTGGCTCAAAAAAAAAAGTTGTTTTACCAATGAAGAGTTATGAAACGAAGACAATATCTATTTTTTGGGTGTTTACTGTGTGTCAAACACTTGACCCTGATTGTTTATTTAATTCTTATGACGTACCCATATGATAAAACATTTTACAGGTATGCTCAAAGACACCAATGAACATGTTCAAGGGTCAAAGAGTGAGAGACAAACCCAGGATCAAATCCAGGTTCTACACTCAAGTCCAATTAATTATTTAGGAAGGACAGATAAATTTTAAGAAAGAGCAACCTTTGCTACATGAGGGCTAAAGTAGCTAACAACTTAAAAAAAATTCTCTAAAAATGGAGTTTGCATGGGGATTTGTGGCCCTAAATAAATACATTATTGAAATAATGTAAGTTTGAGACTGGTTTAAGGCAATGAGTAAAGGTTATAATGGAGAGGCTCTGGGGTTCCCCAGCATCCTTCCTATAGTCATGAGAGTCCGTGGATTGGCCTTATGTATAAGAGTCCTCAAATATCCACCTGCCAGCTAATTATCATCCATAAATCCAATCATTTCACATCTGCATGAATTTGTTTCACATGGAGGGAGACGGTTCCTTCCAATCTGCTTATATTGTCCTTGCATAGTTGATAATAATGCCTCCTTTCACTCTATAAAGTACTTCAGTTTGGATTGCAAGTTTTATTATCACCTTATTATTAGTTCAATTAAGTCTGGAGTTGAAAAATTATTAGGCCAGCTATTTTACGTCATATTATGTCACCAGTTTCACTTAGTGAAAATCCAGTCCATTATTTAATCATTACCTTTAATAAGCATACATTACTTCACTCACCTGCCTGAAATCCTCCAATGCCAACCTATCATCTACAAGGTAAGTCCAAGAAGGTCCTGGGCAATTTGACTTCAGTTTTGCTCTCCAACCTTACCTTCCACCTCCATTGCTCAAATAGACTGTGCTTTCATGCCTCTAGGCTCTTCCACGTGGCATTCTCACTGCTGACATTCCCTCCACCATTTTGTTCAATAACATCAACCACTGTGTTAGAATCTACAATGTTCCCTATTCTCTCTTCACCTTTTTATTGATGATCTCATTCAATTATTATCTTCTCTGTAAAAAAATTCCCTGATTTACTCAAACATTATTTGTTCGTGTGTGTGTGTGTGTGTGTGTGTGTATGCACTACACTTAATGCATCTTTCTACCATGGTTCCTCTTACCCTATAATTACAGGTTCCTTTGTCTATGCTTTTCATAATACTACTACATCACCATTATCTTTTTATTGTTAACACCTTCACTGCCTCATATTTAGTTGATATCTGATACATATTTGCTGATAATGACCACTATAGGTAAATGTTAAAATCAGAATTGGCCACATTTTGGACAATTCATCTGAGTGCCTATCATGTGACAGGCGTATGACTTTTGCTATGTAATGACGGAGTTCAGGACATGCTACCTCAAAATATGGTATCTTGGCGTTTGAGAAATCTGCAGAAGCAGGAAGATCACTCTCACCTTCTCCTTGAACTCCCCCTCCCAAGCAAGTCATATGACCCTCATTTGAGAAGTACCTTGCCTAACCCTGAAGGGAAAGAACATTCTTATCTCTGAATATATGGAGACACAGAGAAGAAACTGAAAAACAGGCCTTGCTGTTTCCCCCAGTTTCTTACCGTTAGATCATATCATTTTTGCCCAATCATACTTCTCTACAACTATTTATGTCATTATCAAACCTAGCATTAAAAAATATGTAGATTTACTTATTTCATTGGGTCTTCATTTCTTTATGAAGCGTCCTGTTTCATGTAAAACATACTAAATCAACTTGTATGCTTTTCTCTTACTAATCTGCCTTTTGTTACAGGGGTCTCAGCCATGAACCTAGTGATGAGTGAGAAAATATATTTCTTTTCCCTTTCAGTAACAAACACAAGTAAGTGGTTGTGTGGTATAGTGAAAACCCAGAATATCTTTATCTTATTTCCCATTTTGCCTCTTTGTCTTTCTGTGAGGCCAGGCAAGTCCCTGAACTGTATTAGATCCCAGCTTTCTTATCTCTAAAGCAAGGTGTTAGAACTAGATAATTTTTAAGTTTTTTTCTCCTCAATTGTAAGCCATCCTTGGTCAAGGTGACATACCAAAGTCTTCTGGCTAGTTGTCAATGAATCAACATTGACTTGGCCTTATTATGGCTATTTTTTCCCTCAATATTTAAAAAATCATATTTTAAGTTACACAATAGTATATATTAAACATTTTGAATAACACTTATGTGAATAAAGTAAAAGGTGAATTCCCCCCTTTCCACAAACACGCAACCCTTCCTGTCCTGAAATTACTGGTAACATTTCACTAGGTAGCTATAGATCTTTTTCCATTCACACATGCACGCAAACACACACATACCACACTCAAATACGTTCACATGCAATATTTTTTCACCAAAATAGGTAGCTATAGATCTTTTTCCATTCACACATGCACACAAACACATACACACACACCACACTCAAGTACGTTCATATACAATATTTTTTCACTGAAATAGAATACAATATCTGCACTGAGTTCTCCTACTTATTTCAGTTAGCAAGAGTTCACCAACACTCTTCCATGTTTCATGGCAGTAAAATACAAATGCCTGAACCTTTTGTTGTGAATTCATGATACTTGCTATTTGGAGTGAGCTATCATTTAAGTGTTTCCCTATATTTTAGCATCTGTGTTGCCAAATTAGTTTTCTATTGTTGTCATAACAAATTACCAGACTGAGTGGCTTAAGATAACACAAATATATTGTCTTAAGTTCTGTAGGTCAGAAATCCTATGGCACTGAAATCAAGGTGTGGTCAGGGGTACACTCCTTTCTAGAGGTGCTAGAAGAGAATCTGTTTCCTTGCCTTTTCCTGCTTTTGGAAACGGCCCACTTTCTTGGCTCATATCCCACTTCATCTTCAAAGTTAGCAATTTAGCATCTCTCTCGCTGTGCTTCTGTAGTTCCGTCTGTCTCTGACTCTAGCCAGGAAAGATTTTCTACCTTTAAAGACTCCAATGATTAAATTGGATCCACCTGATAATCCAAGATACTCTCCCCATCTCAGGGTCTTTAACCTTAATCACATCTATAAAATTCCTTTTCCATATAAGGTAACATATTCATGGGTTCCAGGGCTTAGTACATGCATATCCTTCGAGAGTCATTTTTCTGCCTACCACAATTTCAATATTTCACTTTTACAAATAATAAGGCAGTGGCATCTATATATGTACATTCTTGCATGCTTGGGTGAGCACTTGTGTAGAACATGTTCCTAGAAGTAGATTACTAGGTCAAAGAATATATATATTCCCCAACTTTCTAAGATACAGAGAAATTTATCTCTTTAAGAAGTCCCTGCCTTATTTTTAAGTGTCCTTACTAAATGTTTAGATATTTGAAAATGGTGGGGGGGAGAAATATATCCTTTCTGGCAAAATAACCTAAAATGTCTAATATCTTAGTTCACTATAACTTGCATAGGTATAAAAAGATAAGAATAAGATGATGGGTTTATCTTCCCGGGCACCTCTCACTCCTCTTCGGAAGCTTGAGAATGGGGGTTGTAGGAAACTTAAAAAGCTCTATATAGTGAAAACAAACTTTATGAGCCTTTTCTTCAATGTATTGCTCTGAGCTGACTAATCCTATAGCTTTAGACATAGGGTTCAAGAAAAATGTACTACAATATCCTGGAGCACAGTCACCCAGCTGACCTGACAGCTCCAAACTTCACCAGTTCTCCTCCCATCTTTTCTCATTCCTAACCACTAGTCTAGCGTGCCATATATATATATATATATACACACACACACACACGTACATATATACACACACATATATACACATACACTTTTTTTCATTTTCTTTTTTCTTTTTTTTTCTTTTTTTGCTAAAAATGGCAAACCTATCAGTCATTGAAAACAAGCTGCTAAAAACAGAGATATTTAGAATATGCCCCTAAATTTGGAGTTTGGTGTCACAAAAGGAAAATGTGACATCTCCCAGAACATCTGTGTCACATAAGTGCCTTAAGAATAAATCTGTGCACAAAATAGATCAATCAGGCTAATCGGATACTTTTCACAGGCCTTTGTGTTAAGATTTATGTTTTGCACCCACATTGGCCGCTTTCTAAACTGAAGCAAAAATGGTTAAAAACAAAAATAGAATCTGTGTATTGTGCATTCAACTCTCCAAATTTAGCACGTTCATATGAAAATTTATAGAAAGGAGATTATACGATGGGAATTAACTTTACAGCGTGAGATAATTTCTGTCCTCTACATGCACCCTATTACAACTAATAATTTAAAATCTAACCAGCTAAAATGTAGACAACACTTCCCAGTCTACTTTTCAAAGCCTTATTTCATTTTAATCCTCAGCGCAACCCATAACTTGGGTAATATTTTATAATCTCTCTTTGCAGATGCTGAAAGTCTAAAAATTGTAAAGATCACACAGACAGGACAGGGGAGAAATTCAGAACTTAAATGCAAATATATGCCAAAACAGTCTATGACATTGATATGGCCTCTGAGGTTCAAATTCTAAATTGATATTGTGTGATATCTGCCACAGGAATATCTTTCTATGAATGTGTCAAGCTTTCAGAAGTCAATTTTTGCATGCATTTATTTGGTAACGTGGATTTCTAAATTATGATAACAGTCTGAGCAAACTGATAAATATCTTGGAACTCAACTGCTAAAAGTCACATCTAAACACAATCACATGTGAAATTAACAAGTTCCTATGTCTGAATGGAGCAGATGCTAACATTTCTGATATCCTACTCAGTTGAATAATAAAAACAAACCAACAAAACAAAAAAACACCACAGGAAAGAAGAGAATGTAATCCCTACTAGTTAACAGAGCTGATATTTAATACTTACCTCTTTTTTTAAAACTGTATTATCTCAACATCTTTAAACTTTTTATCTGCACCATTACAAGCAGGATATAAAAGTTATTTTAAGAAGTTAATAATAATGCTGGTTTTTACCAAGCATAAAGCTATTTATAAAGAGCTGAATGCTCAACCAATTTTTCAGTTTGCATCTAGATACTCGTCGTAGTGTAGCCGATGGCCAAAAAAAAAAAAAATAAATAAATAAATAAATA
>NW_012109141.1:437549-453536 GCF_000951045.1 Mandrillus leucophaeus
CCCCAACTTCCAGTTGTACCACTTTTCTGGATGGAATCAATGGAACCGATGTTCATCTGTCATATATTGATTGATGTCGCATGTCTCCCTAAAATGTATAAAATTAAATTGTGCCCCCACCACCCTGAGTACATATCAGCAGGACCTCCTAAAACTGTGTCATAGCTATGCATCCTCAATCTCGGCAAAATAAACTTGTTAAATTAACTGAGACCTGTCTCAGATATTTGGTGTTCACAGCAGTATGGCTCAGGGATTTGACACACTGCACCAACAGTAGTGGAGAAAGAAGAAAGAAACAACGAAAAGTAATTAAAGATGTATTTTAGAAAGCCTGATCCAATAGCTTATGGGTCCACAGCCACTACTGTGTCTGGCATGGGTGGGTTCTTTGTCTCACTGACTTCAAGAACGAAGCCGTGCACCGTCGAGATGAGAGTTACAGCTCTTAAATACGGTGGATCCGGAGTTTGTTTCTTCGATGTTCACATGTGTCTAAAGCTTCTTCCTTCTGATGGCTTCCTGGTCTTGACCTCAGGACTGAAGCTGCAGACCTTCATGGGAAGTATCCCAGCTCACAAACTCAGCAAGGACCCAAAGAATTAACAATACCAAAATTTATTGCAAAGAACAAAAAAAGCAAAGAGTGCATGAAGACAGAAGCAACTTGCAACCGCTTGCTCGGCCAGCCTGCTTTTATTCCCTTATCTGACCCCACCCACATCCTGCTGATTGGTCCATTTTACAGAGAGCTAATTGGTCTATGTTACAGAGAGCTGATTGGTCCATTTTACAGAAAGCTGATTGGTCCATTTTGACAGTGTGCTGATTGATGCATTTACAATCCCTGAGCTAGACACAGGCTGCTGATTGGTGTATTTACAGTCCCTTAGCTAGACATAAAGGTTCTCCAAGTCCCTACAAGACCCTAGAAGCCCAGCTGACTTCACCTAGTGGATCCCGCACCAGGGCTGCAGTCAGAGCTACCCACCAGTCAGGCGGCGTGCACCTGCACTTCTCAGCCCTTGGGTGGTTGATGGGACCAGGCCTGCGCAGCAGGGGCTGGTGCTCATAGGCGAGGCTCTGGCCACAAGAGAGCCCACTGCAGGGCGGTCGAGTGGTTTTGGGGCATGGCGGGTTGCAGGTCTAGAGCCCTGCCCTGCGGGGAGGCAGCTGAGGCCCGGCGAGAATTCGAGGGCAGCGCTGGCAGGCCGGCACTGCTGGGGGACCCGGCGCACCCTCTGGAGCTGCTGGCCGGGGTGCTAAGCCCATCACTGCTCGGGCGGTGGCGCCCGCCGGCGGGTCAGTGCGCCCACGCCCACCCTGAAATCGCGCTGACCTGCGAGAGCCACTCGCAGCCCTGGTTCCCGCCTGCAGCTTCTCTCTCCACACCTCTTCGCAAGCACAGGGAGCCGGCTCCAGCCTCGGCGAGCCCACAGAGGGGCTCCCACAGTGCCTTGGCAGGCTGAAGGGCTCCTCAAGTGTCACCAGAGTGGAAGCCGAGGCCGAGGAGGCGCCGAGAGTGAGGGCTGTTAGCATGTTGTCACTTTCTCAATACCACCAGGGTGGAGAGCCTATAACTAAATAACCATGTGACAGTCTTCATGGGCTAGATCTGCAAATCTCAAAAGATGATCTGTAGGATACCAGGCCTTGAATTTGCCCCTAAAAAAAGTTATTGGATATGCAAATGTGTCTGTGAAATACTTTATACACACAAATGCATGCATACACACACACCACCACGACAGCACACCTTTAAGAAAAAAAATCAATGCAAGTATCAAGGCATTGACAGTGACAAATAAAAGAAATCTGTTTAATTTGATTAATCCTGCTTTTCCAACTTTTACTGAGCCTCAGAAATGTTTTTCTCCTGTAATATCCATTAAAATCTTCAGGAGCTGATGTTCAGAGGCGTGCGCCTATGAAGAAGATATTCTTTGTGACCTTTCTAACTCACATATTCCATTGCCAAAGAGGTGGAACCAGAACCCCAGAAGTCCTTAGGTCTTCCCTGAAATGCATTCTTCCTGGTAAGCGGGTATTTGTTTGGGATGTTAAGTGTTCTGTGCAAGAATTGCCACATTCTAATCCCATTATCTTCCCTATCATTAAGGTAAGTGACAGCAATTCCAGTTCCCTGTCAGTTTAATTAGAGGAAGTGAAACACAATTACAGGGCATTAGTGGGCATTAGTGCAAGCCTGATGCAGGAGAGCAGCAGGCCCCGAGGGGCAAGCATAACAGCCAACCACGGGGGAAAAATGCACTCTTCTCCTCTGACAATTTCATTGAAAGTCTTAATTACAATGCTACTGTAGGGGGAAATTGTTTTATAAATGCCATTACAAACACAGTCTGATTGCAAAAATCTTTTTATCTAAAAACTAATTAAACCATTATTTCCTCTCAGATGACAATGGTAAGTGTAAGTTTTTCATTTATGAAAGCAGTTACACAATCTTATGTTCCTTATATTTAGAGAGCATCTTTTTTTGTAAGTATCTACAGGCCAAAATGATTTTAGAAATTAGAAACACTATGAAGACCGTAATAGAGATTTTTTTTTTCAAAAAACACAAACTATCATGATGTAGACGAAAGACACAATGTTTTCGCTAAAATGTAAAAATATAATGAGCTTATATGTGCCAGCTCATTTTGATGAGTCCATTTTTTAAATCATGTAAAAATTAATTTACAAAATACTATTGCCAGGTTTGACAAAAACAAGATTATTCTGCAACCTTTAAAATACAAGCTGCGAGAGGGCAAGGGGTTGTGTTTATTCAGGGCTGCACTGTCAGCACTCTCCGCATGTCAGCGGTGAACAGTGGGTACCTACTACCCATTCTTTGATGGGAAGAAAGCTGCTCTCCAAGTGGCTTTGAAGTAGTCCCTTGAATTTCATGTTAGAAACAACTGGATATTTGAGTTGATTGGAATTGCATAGGTTTTCTTTGAACTATTCATGTTTGTAGATTAATTTTTGAATAGATACGGTAAAGGTGGTGACAACAACCCCAAATAGATGCCATTTCCAATTACAGGGGAATGGGAAGAGGCAAAAGGCCAGGTATGTAGACAAAAAGAAAGAAATGGTGTTACATGAAGGCCAAACCCCACAGATGACTGGATTACAGTGTGCAGGAGCACGCTTAAGGCAATGCCGCTAAATCGAGTTGTTACTATCGCACTTAACCCCATCACTAATCATAAACCCGAGTTTCTTTCCTGTTCTCCCCTCTAGAGCCCAGCTACATATCAAGGGAATCTTTCACTTGCTTAGAAAAGATAAAACACTTTCTGCTTTAAGAAAAAGCTGATAGACTAAAAATCTGTGCAGAAGAAACAGAGGTGATTATAAAAGGCTTATTTGCTTAACAAAAGGATTCTCTGCAGGCTTATTTTAAATAGTGAGCTTCTCTAATGAGTTGAAGTGTTTATTTACAGATCATCAATTACCTGGGGTGAGGAAAGAAAAGTATGGGGAGTGTCAGAGGGAAGATACAAAGTACTTAAATCAAGTAAATCATTAGGAGCCACTGACAAGTGAGGAACCGTCAGAAAACAAAATATTACTTTCTCTCAAATAATAATACAGACGTCCATGGAAAACTTACTTTTAGAATACACAGACTGAAACTACACCCATCATTTTAGGAACGACTAAAATAAGGCAAAGAGTTTATATTTAATATTTTCAGCCTTCACCATCTCCTTTTTTGTAAACTGTGTTTTAAAAAGGGAAAGGAGAAGAGAGAAAAGAACATCTTGTTACAGAGGCTTTAATTTTAAAATTGACCGTTTCTATTGAACTCTGAAGAAGTGATCAGATAATTTATAAAACACGCCTTCAAAAGTTTATTTTCCAAAGCTTTTTTTTCTCCCAGAGAATCACAGGCAAAACAGAAAGACAGGAGAACAGTTATTTTTAGCAATCTCAGTGGTACAGCTTTCTCCTGAGGCAAAACTTAAATCAGATAAGGGTCTCCGAGGACCTGAAAGGAAGGAAACCACCCACTTACTGTATTCAACTCAGTCCTCCCCACACAAACTCGATTTTAGAAACAGAACTAGAAAACATGTTAGAGAATATTTAAGGATGACACACTGCAGTAAACGCTAGGAACCACATTTCAACAACTGTTAGAGGCTATTACCACTCCCGTTGCATGCAAGAAAATTAGCTGTAATTGGGTAAGCGACACAAGTGTAGCACAGGAATGGGAATTGAGCAGACACTTAATTAATGGTATTGGGAGAAGGGAAATGGGATTAATGAATGGTTGATACAAATTCCGTTTTGCTGTTGGGTTAATCACTGGTCTCATGAAAATTTATTTCCAGGCTAAGATTTATAGCAGGGCTTTTAAATATTTTATTCCATTCTGAATAATTTCTAACTGGTATTGTAATTTCCAGAATCATACTAGCCACATTATTTATTGGTGTGTATACCTGCTATCCATATGGACGCACCATTACAAGAATGTGGCAGGACTCAATTCTAAGTACAGAAATCCTCATGCAAATGGAGGAGGATAACTTTGATTTGACATATTGTTTATATAATTAGGGCCTCACGAATGATTCATCACCAAGAAGGTGATGAATTCCATGTCTGAAGAACAAAGCACAATCTTAGTGTTGTTTCAGTCACCGGAGCATTTACTAAGCCCGGCTTTATTTGAGAGAGCTGGTAAAATCATGTAGCATGCTTCAGATTTTTGAGTTTTTCAATCTTCAATTTAATTCTTATACTTAGCATTATCATGGAGCTATTTTTAGTTATTTTTGCTTTGCTTGTACTTCATCTCATGATATGTCAAATCTGTCAAATCGAAGTACCTCTGAATTCAAGCAATGGCATCATTTTTTTTCTTTTTAATGTTTTTAAAAGGCATTTCCCAAGAAAAAATATTTCTGTGCTTGTTTTTCATCGTATCTAAATTAATTTCTTGTACTTATATTGATTTTTTGTATTAAAATGTATCTTGCAGAATTTTTTAAACCAAAATAATTATTTAGGACATGTCTTTGTAAAAGTAAAATTTCCAAAAAATATAAGTATATCTGATGAATTAGTACGTTAGAACAGCTTGAATTTACCGTGACTTTTTTTTTTTTTTTTTTTTGGCAATGTCTTGCCTCAGACTCCCGAGTACCTGGGATTTCAGGTGTGCACCAGCCTGGCTAACTTTTTTTTTTTTTTTTTGAGACAATGTCTTGCTATGATGCCCAGACTAGAATGCCACTGTGCAGTGGTAATTCACCGGACTGATATATAGCAAATCTAAGCCTCAAACTTCTGGGCTGAAGCAATCCTCTTGACTCAGCCTCCCAACTAGTCGGAATTACAGGCATGCACCACCATGCCCAGTTCCTGACATTTATTGTTAACACTATAATGGAACAAGAACACACTGATAACAAGAGAACTGGTACACAACATTTACAGAAAACTGGTTCTTATGGGTAAGACATGAGAGAGAGTAAATATTCAACCGATAAATGTAGAGCTGACACATTTTTGTTGCGAAAAGAATCTTGGCCTTGTAGAGACGGACTCTTTTAAAAATGTTAAGTTTCCACTTAAATGTTAGATTCTACTTAAATATTAGTTTCATGTATTAACCAGTAAAGATATCTCATTTCTAGTAATTTCAGCATCTAAAATGACAAGTGAGTTTTGCACACTTTTCTTAGACCCTGTGTGACGTGAAATAATTAAGAGTGTTATTCTCCCCTTTCACGGATGAGAAAAAAGATTTAAGAAGATTGAGTGGTTTCCTAAGATGTGTAAGGGTAAGCACAAATCAAAGAAGAAAAAGTAAATAATTATCTCTGTTGAAAATAGAAAAGAGACCTCTCCCTCATCCTTTTTCTTGCTTTAGAAAACTTGTAAATTATTTTTCCGCTTCTTTGAAATGTATGTAAATCTTTTTCAAAGTTAAATACGCCTCTTGCCAGCCTTATAACGGAGGAGTGTCTTTCTCAAGGACCTGGGAACTATCTCTTTGAAATGTAATCAAGGAAAAAAGCATCCTCAGCAACCAGTTCTGTGGCAGGGGTAGGAACCCAACTTCATCAGGTTCTTTCCTCCAAGCTGCAAAACTGCCTCATATCATAAAGATAAGAGTTTATTTTTCTCTGAGATAAAGCCAATTAGCTAAAACAGATGGTCACCCTAATTACCAAGTGAATTCAGGTTGAACTGTTTGTGACAAACGGTGCTGTCAAGTCCTCTTACTAGAGGACTAGTTGTTGTTTATCTTAAGAACATGTATGGAATGGGTTGCATCTGTTTGGCTTTTTAAAAAGGTGAGATTTCCTTTTGTCTTTGCAATCTCTTAGTAGGCGATCTGTGATGCACGTCATATTCTTGTTTAGTACTTATTCAACAATGAAACCATTTTCTTCCTGTTTCACCTTCATGGAGAGGTTTTGGGGGAAAGGAAGAGAGTTTGTTCTTAATTATATTTCCCCAACAGGTGACACACATAATAAATAACAGATGGAGTTCAGGCCAGGCCTCCAGAAACCATCCCTTGCACCTCCCTGTTCATCGCAGCTACTAATCCTGCTGTATCTTTCTAGTTGTGACCGTGTCATGCCATGATTTTTAAAATGTCCTTTTTTGGGAACTGGCACTATGTGTCACCCAAATGGAAGTCAAACTATTGATGTGTGGTCTTAGAAATAAGAATAGACTATTTAAGAAACTACATCTAGTTTCTGAACATTTACTTTAGTTATACTCCTTAGGATTACCTTCACTTTATGAAACAAGAATGATAGTGTTTGTCGTTATATATTCAGAACCCAGTGAACCACAATCCATTTTGCACCCATGCTGATTAAAAACTAATATAATGGTGTGGCCCAAGTGAGGATCAAGTAAAGTTATTGTTGTTGTTTAATTTTTAACCACTTATTACTATTAAGAAATGCATTTCTATTTCCTCAAGGGGACTCTCAGATAATTCTTGTGATTTACCGAGAAGGCCTGAATATTTGACCTAGTTTGAGTAATAAAGACCCATTACCTCTTCAGGTTGATGTTCCATCTGCTAGAAAACCAATTTGTAGCCCCCAAAATTGGTATTACACAGCTCTTAACGGGAGAACAAAATAAAGGGACTGGAGGCAATGAAGGCCAGCTGGGAGAAAAAAATGCGAGGACCTTGTTCATATGATATCCGTGCATACCATCCATTCCCAAGGTAAAAATCAAGTTCTGGCAAATCAGCTATTTTTAAAAAATTGATAATCAGTTCAATAATTAATAACTAATAAACACAAATTAATAATAATGGCAAGTATCAATAGAACATTAACAGTAGCATATTCAAGTTAATGGTTTAGAGCGACAAACTCCAGGTTATGCATAGATCTCCATGACATGAGAAATCTTATCAGAAAGCAAGTCAAAACACTATCATTATAGATTAACTTCAACTTCATTTAAAAAAAAAATAAAACATTTGCAAATGTCACCCTTCTGATTCACTTGCATTTCTGTTCTAGAGAAGTGGTTTGTAAGCAGGGCCACTTACATGTACCCCCTAAGCATATGCAGGGACTAATCATAGAGTACACTGTCAAGACAGTTTTAATAAAACAATTGCTAGATCCTCAAACTCCATTAGGATTGTGACCTAAAATTCATCTGAGATGCTCCTGTGGTTGAAGTTCTCCTTTTCCACTTTCACACTTACCACTCTCCCATTTTACAAAATAAAGGCACAATTCTCACCTATTCTATATCTTACTAAAATATACTGCTCTGAGGTGTAGAAAATCCTCAAGTACTACCAAAAGGGATAATTAGACAGTGATTTTAATCAAAGTACCCTAATAGCCACCTCCATCTCTCTGTAATATGTGTCTTCAAAAAATACATGTTATGTCATAATTATCCATCAGAAATGGTTAATAGTTTTGATCGGTTGTATATTACTTATCATAGAAATAGCTCAATGTACAATGAACTTTTCAGCATATATAAACTTATGGTTCACCGGAAAAAAATTAAGTATCAATTTAAGTATTTTGTTTCACTACCTCTTCCAATCCCTTCAAAACGATAAAAAAAAAAAAGGAATAAATTTAGTGAGAGGTGTTTAAGACTACTACATTAGAAACTATAAAACTTTGCTAAAAGGAATTAAAGATGTAAATAAGTGGAGAACTATCTAATGGCAATAGATAAGGAAATTCAATTTCATTAAGATGTTACTTATCCCCAAATTTACTGACAAATTAAATATAATTCCAATCAAAATCACAATAGCTGTGTTTCTGGTAAAAATTAACAATCTGATTCTAAATTGATATGGAAATATAAGAAAAAAGAAGAGTCAAGATTATGTTGAAGAAAAATTAGGTTGGAAGATTTACTCCATCAGATTTCATAATTTAGTGAAATGCTACAATAATTAAGACAGTGTATTAGTCCATTCTTGTACTACTATAAAGAAATACCTGAGACTGAGTAATTTATAAAGAGAAGAGGTTTAATTGGCTCATGGTTCCATAGACTCTAGAGGAAGCATAGTGGCATCTGCTTCTAGGGAGGCCTCAGGAAACTTACAATTATGGTGGAAGGTGAGGGGGAAGCAGGCCTGTCTTACATGGCCAGAGCAGGAGGAAGAGGGGGAGGTGCTCACACTTTTAAACAATCAGATCTCATGTGAGTTCTTATCATAAGAACAGCACCAAAGGGATGGTGCTAAACCCATTCATGAAGGATCCACCCCCATGATCCAATCACCTCCCACCAGACTCCACCTCCAACATTGGGGATTATAACTGAACATGAGTTTAGATGAGGATACAGATCCAAACCATATCAGACAGTGTATTATTGGCATAAATGTAGACAAAAAGCTCAGTAGAACCAAATAGAGTCCTAAAATTCACTTAAACACATATCGCCACTTTATTTTTAATAATGATATCAATCCAATTTGATACGGATAGAAGGACTTATTTATTTAGTTTTTTATTTATTTTAGAGACAGGGTCCTGCCATGTTGCCCAGGCTGTTCTTAAACTCCTGAGCTCAAGTAATACTCCTACCTCGGCCTCCCAAACTGCTGGCGATTACAGGTTTGAGCCATCACACTCAGAAGCCAACAAGGTGTTTTTTTTTTTTTTCTTTTTTTAATTAGTGAGCCTACAGTAATGGAGTTTTAAAAAATCAATAAAAATGTTCAATTCTAAAAATATATTGTTTTAGTATCAATTTCTGTGATAGGATAGAATGGAAACTCCAATGCAAAAAGGAAAAAGAATGAAGCAATATTTGAAAATGTTATAAAGTCCATCTTCATGTTTTGTTTTAATGGGTGACAGTGATATTTCTGTTCCATTTGTTATATTTCAAAAGAGTGATGTAAGAGTTTTATTTTACAATGTTAACATATTCAATATACTAGAAAGTGCATCTTGTGCAACTAGTTAGACTTGAGATATAACATTTTATATATCTACTTAAAGATATACAAGGAAATACATACTTTTTCAAAAATTATTTAAGGAATGCACAAGCTAAACATAAATTAGAATATTAGCCAGGCACAGTGGCTCATGCCTGTAATCCCAGCACTTTGGGAGGCCCATGCGGGTAGATCACCTGAGGGATCAGGAGTTCAACACCAGCCTGGCCAACATGGTGAAACCCCGTCTCTACTAAAAATACAAAAATTAGCCAGGTGCAGTGGTGGGCACCTGTAATTCTGGCTATTCAGGAGGCTGAGGCAGGAGGATTGCTCGAACCTGGGTGGCAGAGCTTGCAGTGAGCCTAGATTGTGCCATTGCACTCCAGCCTTGGTGACAAGACCAAAACTCCATCTCAAAAAAAAAAAAAAAAAAAAGAAGAGAAAGAAAGAAAAAATGTAGGATACCACTGACAGACCTCATTCATATATTTATTTAGCAAAAATATTTTGATATCTATTACATGCCAGACACTCTTCAAGCCTAAAATACTAGTAAGCAATGGTTAATGACTACAGAAGGCTTACTCCTTGCCAGGCACTGTCCCAAGGACTTTGTAAGTAAGCATTAACTGAATTTATTTTCACATCACTCCTGTGAATAGGTACTCATAGTATCCTTACTTTCTGGATGATAAAACTAAGGCACAAAAAGGATATAGATGTTTCCCCGGTTCACAAGGCTAAGGAATGAACAAGAAGGACATAGTGTCTGCCCCCACAGAGCCTACCTTCATGAAGACTAGAAGTTAGGCAGCCCCATTTATATCTAGCTTTGAGTGTCACAGGCAAAGATAAGTACCACCTCGACCCTCCCGCATTCCAAGAGCACCCTATATTACCAAGTCTCAATAAGAAAATCAATTTTAGAGATGGCTTCTCTTAGCACAGTTCTGGGTCAGGCAGTAGCTGTTGACAATCTAGAAGGTAAGTATTTGATGTTATTACCTATGTGAATCAAATAGGTTATAAATTTGTCCAAGTCCTTGGGACCAGGAATCCTGACCCTGCCTTTTATTCTCAGTGCTCGAGTGCCAAATAGGTGGTTTTGAGTAGAAAAGTCATATTGATTCTTCTGTCTTTAGTATGCAGGCATCAGGAAATATCAAGATACTGATGAGATCCTCCTTTTTCCTATATTCTGCCACACATCACTGGTCCCATTTGGAATTGGGGAGCAGAGAAGAAGAATTGGTTCCATCTGTCTGTCAATTCAGTCTGTCTATAGAGGCATCTGCTTTGTGCCCAGCTCTATGATAGACACTGTCAGAGATGAGGACATAGAAAAGACTTCCTGGCCTCTGGAGATGCACAAAAGGAGGGGGCACTATGAATGTAAATACCAAATACAGATAGACTATGAGATTGCTGAAATATATCTACAGAACATTATGCTACCTTCTTTCATTCCTTTCCTTCCCCTTTTGACTATTTTCCTTCCTTTCTTAAAAATAAAAAATAAAAAATAAAAATAAAAAAAAAATAAAACCTATTTTGAATGCCTCCTGGCAAGGCAAGTAAAAGGTAAGTCTTCAGGGATCTGTGGTGATGAACGGAACAGATATCATGAACTAATTAAATGAAAACTGCTGTTTTCTATCATAACCATTCACTGACCTTTTTCTTTGCTATAATTTAAGCACTACTCAAGGGGTGCCTATGACTTCCAGCTTGTGCTTGATTATGAGTGGTTAGCCTGCCTGAAGTTAATACTCCTACCTACCTTCCTACCTTCCAGTGAGCTAAATTCGATCCAAAAATATTAATATGACTCCTTGCTATGCCTCTAGCCTTTTGAGGAGATCCATAGCACGTGCCTGGTTTATTTTATACTTGATACCAAAAGGTATTTTGATTCAGCCATACACAAGTACCTGGCCTCTAAGTGCTTTCAAACTAGTTGAGAGACAAGAAAAATGCCCCCAAAGAGACTTCCTAAGACAGCTGACTGATAAGTGTTGAATGAACGGTGTCGACAAAAATACTTGGAGGTTCCCTGGGTGGTGAGATTAATGATGGCTGCAATGATCCTGGCCATTAAAATGGCCAGGCACATTTTAGTTACTGTTTCTATTCCCCCCTCACCCCGTATTATTTTTTCCCATGACAGTTCTTCCTTCTGCTCTCTCCCATTTCTGCACTCTCAAACCTTGGTTTCTTCTCTCTGTATGGTTCATCCCCACATCTCCACCACCAGTACAGTGCCTGGCCCATCATGGGTACACAATAAATGTTTATTATTCGATGAGAATAGCTCAGGATGTTTGAGCTGGAAGAAATCTTGGAGCCCACTCATTTTATAACTAAGGTCCATCCAGAGAGGCTAAGAGACTGCAGGATTCGCAGTTGGAATCAGCAGTGTGGAATCTTGGTGACCTCACTGTAGGTATAATGATGTTTTTACCATGTCTTGCTGCCCCTGTTTATGTTCAAAGCAAATACAGATTCCATTTTCTGTCCATTAGTCACCTTTGAGCCAATGTGAGGTTAAATCCACTTACCTGGTTTTTGGCTTCTATAGAGAACCAACTTCTTTTATCACTAACCATTGGTCAAAGCTACTTTCAAGAAGAAAATCAGGCCCAGCAGGTATGTTCCCTATCTTATTGCTCTGCAGGCTGCTTTGCAGAGAGAGAAAAGAAACAAAGTGAAACAAAAGCCAAAAAGGGCCAAACTATTATATAATTGACATAACAGAGTTGCCAAGGATAAAGAGGGATCCAGCAGGAGGACGGTGATTATTTTGAAGAGTGAAATGGACAGGCTAAGAAATGGAATCTTTTTGGAAAAAAAAAAAAAAAGAACAATGTGACTGTGGTATTTACCCAGCAATATAGACCATGGAATACTTTTTTGGGGTATCATTAATTTTAACCTCTGGGCAGTAAAAATTGTTCTACCTAAGTAAAAATGGTAGTTTAATGTTCATGGAAAACAAGACTTTTAAAATTATATAAGAGTTTAAAAAAGAAAGAAAGAAAAAGTTGTCCAGTGGGAACAAAAATAGAAAAGTTCATCATATATAATGGAGCATCTTTGCTGATGAGAAATGGTGTTTCCCTAAAACTAAAGTGACAAGAGGTTACTTGCCTGAGGCATGATGATCACTAGAATATCAGTCAGGACTGTGTCTGGCAGCGTGTAGACAAAACCCAGTAAAGAGCAGCTTAATAAGTATGATGCTTATTGTTCTTACATAGCAAGAAGTTGTTCAGAAGACTAATCAGGGCTTGTACAGTGGCCCAAGGGAGACGAACTGGCATCCCTTTCATCCTCAGAATGTAGCTCTCGTCCTCATCATCACAAAGGAATTGCTGAGCCTCCAGACATTACGCCCATATGCCAGGCAAGATGGGGAAAAGAGAAGAGCAAAAAGAGCATGCAGACTTTTTATCAGAAAAACGATCTGTCCCAGACGGCTTCTGCTTACATCTCATTGGCCAGAACTATGTCAGGTGGCTTCTCCTAACAGGAGGAGAATCTGTAAAGTCAACATTTTTGCTCTCTGGCTGAGAACATTGCCAGGCTGCACAGTGATATTACTAAGGGAAAAAAGAGAGAATGGATATGTGATAGGCATATAGGGATGTCTGCTACAATTAGGAAGACTCATTGCCAAATGGCCCCTGACTGATACAGAAACTGCAGTGGTAAACTAGCACATGATAAACTAGCCCTTACCCTGTCCACATCAGTGCCCTGGACATTGGGAGGCAGACAAATAAACACCATGAATCCTACCACTAATTGCACTCCCTGTACAAGGTATTAGAGTGGTTTAGAGGTGAAAGAAGCACCCACACTTCTCTGTCTACCTTCCCATCTGGAGCAGCAATCCCTGACCTAGCACCCTGGACAGCAGATCTTCTGGCAAACAACTGAAGCCCTCTGGTGAGTAGCAAGGGCGATCTAGACCCTCAATGCCAGAGTATGGGCCCAGACCAGCAGCTTTAGCACCCGAGTTTGAGAAACACCTATCTAGACTTTATCACTTCGAGAGAACAGCTCTATTTATTACAAAAAAAATCTTCCACATGCTGTATTGGAAATATATTTCCCTGTCATTCTGCACATGATCAAGTCATGTATTCAAATATTTGAACTACAGAAATGCTAACCTCCCTAAGACTTCTCTTCTAAAACTCCCCCGGAAACTCCTTATCCCATTTGTTTTCACAATCCTCACAACACTGGTAATATTGTTTGTGTTTACTTGTACCTTTGTCCCCTCAAAATTCTATCTCCACAAATCCACACCACCCTAAAGATGCACTCTGTTTGCAAGAGGGAAAATGGAGGCCATATGACTCATGATCTTTTCTAGTTATACTTCCAGTGGGTGAGTGATTTGGTTATGATGGCATTGGACAAAAAGACTTTTCAAATCAAGCACCTTCATTACATCCACCCCCTTCCTCTCCTCTGTAGTATATTCCCATCTTCACCCACCAGCTCCCTCCTACATGTGCACTCCCTTCTAGAATTCCATCCCCTGATATTCTCCTGTGATGACATTTTAATTTCTATCTTATTTGTTTCTTTCAATAAGGTATTTGGATAGGAGTACTCCTGAAGTTAGGGTGCCACAACTGAAGAAGTGTAAGGGACTCATTAGTTGAAAGTTAAGAAGAAGAAGTTCTGAAAGAGGCTCAGTTGTGAGTGGTTAACTGCTTTAACCAAATTCTCAGGGGCAAACTCTGGTTCTCTCATTTACCTCCATTTACTCTGGCAACCACCTCCCTCCTTTGGCTGTATTAACATATCTCCTGAAACCTGGAGCACAGAGAGCCTGTGTCAGTGAACAATACATATGGAATGAGGTTTTTTTTTTTTTTTTCCCCCACATTTAAGCAATTTCCTAAATTAGGCTCCTTTGGCAGCTGTATTAATTCAAGCCACTAAGATATTATTTAGTACCTTGCTGCTCCAGGGCACTAAATAATGTCACATTTTCAAAGCATAATGCCATTAGAGTTTATAAAGCACTTTCACCTGGGTTATTTCATTCGATCTTGGCAAAAGCTCAGTGCAAAAAGTAGAAGTGGTGCATAATCATTGTTTTGTAATGATATAGATGCTCCTGTTATGAGCTCATGCGGTAAATATGTTAGAGGCAGAGGCAGGTCTAGAACATCTGTCTCCTAACTACTTTTTCAGAGTTATTCTCACAGTGGCATAAAGGAGTAAAGAACCTCAATTAAGGGACATGTGATCTTTGTGTTATAGACATTTTTAAAATTTAAATGTATATGATTCAATTGGACACATGGTAGCACAGGTTGTAGTGGAAAGGAGAGAATAGTTAACAAGATTCTAACCTGTGTGGTATGTCTGATATTTGACAACAGAAGACAATTTCACATACTTATGCCAAGCTACCATATAACTCCTTTAAGTTAGAAAACGGTAGTAGTTCTTGGGCTGTTTTATCCAGTCTTATATTGTCATGGCAGAATTTTGCTCATTATTGCTTGAAAATTACCTCTTTCCCTACCCCCAGTACCTACTTTGCTATTTATCAGGGGCCTGAGAATCTAAATGGAGAATCTAAATCTAAATCTGAATCTAAATCTAAATCTAAATCTAAATCTAAATCCAAATCCAAATCCAAATCCAAATCTAAATCTAAATGGAGGTGAAATGTTAATGATTGATGAGCAAGGTAGCTCTGGCCATGATACAGATGCTCTAGGACCTGAGCATTTTCGTGGAACAAGATGAACTAGGTTTCTTGGGGAAGACATACTCACATCTAAACCTCCTGAACACTCATTTAGGAGGTTTAGTCTTCTCAAGCACTGATATGTGTACTGTCCTACTAGATGTAACGAATTTACTTCCCCAAAAGAAACATCTTTTATGAAACTTTTATTTTTTTTAAACTAATCTCTTGACCTGACATAATTGGAAGGAAATTACAGTTGGGGGATCATATATGGTCAGGAAGAAATTAAAAATATCTTCATTGCCTGGTACTCCATGTGATGGAAGCAACTGAAGATACATTTGTCTTACAATAAACTCAAATAAATAGTTTAATTAAATGAAGCACATAGTTCTCCTGAGATCTTTTACAGTATTCATTGACTATCATTTCAAGATATGGCATATTTCCACAATCTATTAAATAATAAATCATGCCAGTATTCGCTAAACATGCAAAGTGACAAACTAAGAAAGGATCTTTTGGGGATCAAGCAACCATTCCTTTATAATTCTTTTTTTTTTTTTTTTTTTTCAGACGGAGTCTCGCTGTGTCACCCAGGCTGGAGTGCAGTGGCCCGATCTCGGCTCACTGCAAGCTCTGCCTCCCAGGTTCATGCCATTCTCCTGTCTCAGCCTCCTGTGTAGCTGGGACTACAAGCGCCCACCACCGCGCCCGGCTAGTTTTTTTGTATTTTTAGTAGAGATGGGGTTTCACCGTGTTAGCCAGGATGGTCTCGATCTCCTGACCTCGTGATCCGCCCGTCTCGGCCTCCCAA
>NW_012109141.1:453676-456859 GCF_000951045.1 Mandrillus leucophaeus
TGTTAGCCAGGATGGTCTCGATCTCCTGACCTCGTGATCCGCCCGTCTCGGCCTCCCAAAGTGCTGGGATTACAGACTTGAGCCACCGCGCCCGGCCTCCTTTACAATTCTTAGAAGCAAAGTATTTTCTTAAAGATCCCAGTGGAGGAATTCTTACTGCTGATGAAGTGTCCTATCAAAACATTTACCTAAAAGTACAATTGGCATTAGACTCATTGCATGAATCAATGACTGCTGCTAGTTGGCTTTCTAGTCACCACATATAGTTGAGTTTACATTTAATATGAATCCTGACCAGCGGAAATATCAGTTGCGGACACGTAGATTACATGGCAGAGTAGTAAGGCATTTTCAATATCCATTACATTAGCCTCAGGCAATTAAAAAAATGGCTTATTTATAGATCACTCTCCAGGTAGGTTCAAGACCTTGATTTCCTAGAAGCACTTTTTTTAAATTGTTTTATTATTGTTTTATTATTATCAGCATGCACATTTTCAGATTAGCTCAGCCTTGACTTACTCATGTCAGAGAAATAGCTTTAAAATGACATGACTTTGAGGACTAACTTAGATTACTTGAAAGCTGAATTGCTACATCAAAAAATATTTAAAACATAATTCTTGATTCCAAAATTCTCCCTTGCAGTGGGTACACTCAAAGCGAATGAGGGTTCCACTCTGGGAAGACAGACATGAAAGAGCAAAACTTAGCACCCTATTAGAGGAGCTTCCCTCTGTGTCCCTGCAAAGAGAGGAAAGGTCTGGAAATGGTCAGTAGTTGTCAACTTTCCCCAATTATAAAATTGAGTGGCTAATATGCTGAATGTTAATTAGATGATCAACTAAGCAAGTAACCAGCACATGGTAAGTGCTCAGTTAATGCTGACATTAAAGTGAGAAAGAATGAGAATCATGGAAAAAAGATAAAATTAGCCCAAACTGGTAGACTAAAGTACCGAATTTGGCCGGAGCATCATGCCTGTTTTGAAGAAGAAAAATGAGAGCAAAGTATTACACCACGATTTTAGTTATTTTCAAAGTACTGCAGCAACTCTCAAATGTGAAATTAACGCCCCTCTGCTTACCCCCCATGCATGTTAAAGCAAATTAAATTTCATGCCAAATCACCCAGGCAGTTAGCGAGCAGCACAATTTCAATCTGTAGGATTTAAACTGATTGCTCTAAAAATATAATTCACCAATCGGGCAGCATTGAAGTCAAACACGGTCTTCTTTAATCATTTCTCCTGACAAGTTATTTTCCCAGGAATGTGGCCACGGTGAACTGCAGGTTGACTCATCTCATAGAAGTGAGAGGTTTTATTCTCATCTGCAACCCAGACACAGCAGGGAATAATAAACTGACCTGGTGGAGGCATGGAGTTCTTCCATGCCTGGTTATAGGCAAGCATTACATTTAGGCTCTATTGACCAGACAACAAAATGCTTCCTAGTTCAAAGAGCTACTCTCCCTATGTGGGGAAAGAGGTCACTTTTGATTCTCTATTTTTATCATATTTAATCACATTTGCAACTGGAATGTATGTGTGTGCATGTGTATGTGTTTCAGTTTTAAACTGAATCTCACTTGCTATAGTAGGAATCTGTTTCTTTTTATTCTTTTATTCTGGTCTCAATGGTTGTAGGAGTGTTCTAACAAAATGCATATAAGTCACTGTTAGAGCTCATCACAAGAAAGAATAATGATCAAACTTATTTGCTTTCTTCAGTTCAGGCTTTAGGTCATCTGAAGTGTTAGCTTAAACCATGCATTATGCTTTAGTGGAGTTGTTTCCAAAATTATTGTCACATGAGAGTTTTTACTAAAGTCCACTGTTTTGAAAAGTGCAGGTGTTAGATTCAAACATCTAGGAGACTTCTGTCATGCTTGAGGCTGGTGTTATTATTAACAGAGGATCTCAAATTCCTCGATTCATGAAAACAGTTATTGAGCCATGGTTGTTGGGGCTTGGAGGTGGGTAAGCAGTTATCTTCCAGATATAATCAAGGCAATGCCAGAGTTCAACTTGGCTCTAAGTGCTTTACCACATTCATTTATTTAATTTTCATTAAAATCTGAGGTAGAAAAATACTTTTTCACATTTTAAATTACTACAAGGTATGGACTCGTAGTCTTGCTTGGAGAAGTTCAATCAAGGAATAGAAAGTTAGCATTCATGTAGTCAGGACAAGTTCCTTTGCATTTAACTAGAATGATGAATGTTCTATGTGCCACTTCTTATAGCAACTGCGTTGCACTTGATCTTCAACACTGACATGTCTACATAATTATTTTGCAGTAAGCATAAGAAATCTGAACAAATAATTAGGGGGCATCTATCTAAATGATGGCACAGTTTTAAAGAAACTACTTTAGTTTTAACATAGAGAATAAGAATGCTACAATAAAATAAACCTTACCATTTCATTTGGAAATCTGTGTAAATGTCCGTGACTGTCAAATGACTCAGTTGGCACTATGGGCATTTAGAGGTCAGGGCCAAGGATTCCAAACTTTCTGTAAAAGTCCCATAGTCCCTCATACTGAAAATTTATCCACTCAAAAATGCCAAAAGCATACCCCTAGTTCTGAAGCATGATAGTTTAAAGAATACCTTCTCTTGCTCTGCAGTTATATTTATATTTAAATGATGCTTCTACAGAATTGAAGATTCATTCATACTCCATTGTATTTTAAATATCTTCCTAGAATTTATTATTGCTGTTAATAAAATATTTTAGAAAATCTTTCATAAACATAGACTATGTAAAAATCAACTTCAGTTTAGCCCCTGGACTAGTCATCACAATTTCAAATAAGTTGAAAGAAAACTTCTTAATCAAAAAATATCACAGAGGAGAGTGGCAGTTCAAAGGGGAAAAGATGGGAGAAGAGAAAATGAACAGGAGAGTTGGGTATGATGACTCATGCTTGAATGCCAGCAACTCTGGAGGCTAAGGCAGGAGGATGGCTTGAGCCCAAGAATTCAAGACCAGCCTAAGCAACATAGCAAGACCCCGTCTATTTAATTAATTCATTCTTTAAAATGAATAGGAGAAAGGGTAGAATCTAGGGATATAACAAGATACCAGTGAAAATAAAGTGGGAGCAGCAAAAGAAACTACCGTCAGAGTGAACAGGCAACCTACAGAATGGGAGAAAATTTTTGCAATCTACTCA
>NW_012109141.1:457744-460009 GCF_000951045.1 Mandrillus leucophaeus
CCTGGGAAACAGGAAAAAGTAGGAAGGTGGGAAGTTGTCTGCTTCTGTACATTCCTCATAAACATGGTGATTGTAATAGGAAATGGTAATCAGAACATGGGGCCAGAACTCCCCTACCAGAATCTCCTTTTTGGCTTTCCTAGGATTTCAGTATCAAGTTTAGAATCTTTTATGATGCCAAAATATACCCATCCCCAGTAAACAGACGAATCAACAAATCAACAAAGCTGCCTTTTTGCTAGCAATCTCTTAGTGTGATGCTATGGAGAAACATGAAGCCATTGGGAGCAAAGATGTTTACAAGTCAAGGTCCTTCTCAGATATACAGAAATCCAGTCTCAGAAAATAATTCACAAGGATATGAAAACAACCAGATGAAAGAATCTGCATTTTCAGACAGAGCAATTCCAGCCTTCATCAGGCAACGAGAACAGGCAGGGACCACAGATGGCATGTTCTGGAAGCTATCATTTAACAAAGTCACTGCTTTGTTAAGTGCATTTTATGGTTGGCTATGAAGTGGACACCAAAAATCCCAGCAAGTTAATCAGTTTGTCCTTTACATTGTGCCATCTGCTGCCATATATAATCTGAAATAACCTTTTAGTATTTCTGATAAGAGTACTTTTTCCTTTCTTCTAAAGCTTGTCTTTCCTGTTGCTTCCTTCCAGTCTGACTAGAGCAGCAGCTCCTAGTGAAGCATCTGCCTCTTGCAAATTCTTTCAAGCTACCCTACCCAGTGCACCTAACAAACATCTCAATACCTTGTGCTCCTCAACCACCTTCAATTCCCCTAACTTCTTTGCTTGTTTGTTGCTATTTTAAATCAGAACTTAAGGGAATATACTACATTTACTCAGTGATGGTTGGTGGAATGGCTTACACAAAATTTCAAAAAGCTGCACATTTCTATGTGTACCCTGCATAAGGCTACACAAAAATAAACCAGAAATTCTCTTTTTAAAGTTGCTGTTAATCATATATAGCTAAGTTTTTCCGGAAACAGCATGGAGGATCAGAAAAGTATGGGCTTTAAGAATCAGATAAAACCTTTTCAAATGCCAAATTCAACCTTTGGCTTTTCCAATGACTGGCTGTACAATATAGGCAGTTATTTAACTTTTTGAAATCTCAGCTCTTGCTTCTTTAAGAGAACTAACTACTGCATAGTATTGGTAAGATCTTTAAATGACATTCTTTAGACCATACCCTTCTCTCTAAAAACATATTAGGAAATTAGATTCAATTAAGCAAATCTTTTGACCGGTCTAGAATAACCATATAAACCAAAGCTATCTATCAATTTTCAAATAAGCAGATAAAATAGAAAAAGCAGTAAACTAGATAACTTACTTATCTTTGGTGATTAAGAAGACAGCTAACACTTGAGTACATAAAACACAAATAAAAATTTGTGGCTGGTAGAATGCCAGGTAACAAATTGAAAGTCTGTTTCAGAAATTGTCAACTCTTAACCATTCACGTGTGCCTGAGATGCATTCTGGTTCTGCTCTAAACCAGAGGCTCTCAAACTCTGCTGCACTTTACAACCATCTGGGGAGCTTTGGAAACCCATCATGGTCAAACTGAATCCCATATCAATAAAATCAGGCACGCTGACTGCAGGACCCAGGTGTCAATCAGTATTTTAAAAACTCCCCCCAGCTGATCCCAATGCACTTCCATGTTTGGGAAACAGGGCTTTAAACAACCCTTCTGAAAAAAAAAAAAAGAAAAAAGGAAAAAAGAAAAAGGAAAAGACAATATGCAAATTAATCAGCTGGGGATCTTGTTAAAATAAAGATCCTGAGGTGTGGACACCAGAAACTGCCTTCCAAAAAGCTTCTAGGGTATTCTGCTCTAGATCTACTGCTCTAGAACTACACTTTGAGTAGCAACCTCTAAATCCAGTGTCAACAGCCAAGTATCCACATGGAATGTCAGATACAGTTTGTTGCTTATTTCCATTATGCAATGTGAGCTCAAAGAACACATGCTTCTCTTACTATTACCCCTCCCACCCCCATGAAAAGTTACTGAGAATCTAAGGAGTGCTGTGCATTTCAAAATCAAATAGAAATGAATTAGGTTGGATTGTTCATGTGAGTGCTCCTCTCCCCTGGTGATGACATTTGTAGGTGCATATATAAAACACAAGCACTTCCTCTGCTAAAGCAGCCCAAAGGAAGTTTTCCTAGAAATCTCTATACTTGTCTTGGGGCTTTAGCTGAATTTCCTGTTAAATGGCGTCAATGAGGACTCAGA
>NW_012109141.1:462219-465530 GCF_000951045.1 Mandrillus leucophaeus
AATTCCCCTAACTTCTTTGCTTGTTTGTTGCTATTTTAAATCAGAACTTAAGGGAATATACTACATTTACTCAGTGATGGTTGGTGGAATGGCTTACACAAAATTTCAAAAAGCTGCACATTTCTATGTGTACCCTGCATAAGGCTACACAAAAATAAACCAGAAATTCTCTTTTTAAAGTTGCTGTTAATCATATATAGCTAAGTTTTTCCGGAAACAGCATGGAGGATCAGAAAAGTATGGGCTTTAAGAATCAGATAAAACCTTTTCAAATGCCAAATTCAACCTTTGGCTTTTCCAATGACTGGCTGTACAATTTAGGCAGTTATTTAACTTTTTGAAATCTCAGCTCTTGCTTCTTTAAGAGAACTAACTACTGCATAGTATTGGTAAGATCTTTAAATGACATTCTTTAGACCATACCCTTCTCTCTAAAAACATATTAGGAAATTAGATTCAATTAAGCAAATCTTTTGACCGGTCTAGAATAACCATATAAACCAAAGCTATCTATCAATTTTCAAATAAGCAGATAAAATAGAAAAAGCAGTAAACTAGATAACTTACTTATCTTTGGTGATTAAGAAGACAGCTAACACTTGAGTACATAAAACACAAATAAAAATTTGTGGCTGGTAGAATGCCAGGTAACAAATTGAAAGTCTGTTTCAGAAATTGTCAACTCTTAACCATTCACGTGTGCCTGAGATGCATTCTGGTTCTGCTCTAAACCAGAGGCTCTCAAACTCTGCTGCACTTTACAACCATCTGGGGAGCTTTGGAAACCCATCATGGTCAAACTGAATCCCATATCAATAAAATCAGGCACGCTGACTGCAGGACCCAGGTGTCAATCAGTATTTTAAAAACTCCCCCCAGCTGATCCCAATGCACTTCCATGTTTGGGAAACAGGGCTTTAAACAACCCTTCTGAAAAAAAAAAAAAAAAAGAAAAAAGAAAAAAAGAAAAAGGAAAAGACAATATGCAAATGAATCAGCTGGGGATCTTGTTAAAATAAAGATCCTGAGGTGTGGACACCAGAAACTGCCTTCCAAAAAGCTTCTAGGGTATTCTGCTCTAGATCTACTGCTCTAGAACTACACTTTGAGTAGCAACCTCTAAATCCAGTGTCAACAGCCAAGTATCCACATGGAATGTCAGATACAGTTTGTTGCTTATTTCCATTATGCAATGTGAGCTCAAAGAACACATGCTTCTCTTACTATTACCCCTCCCACCCCCATGAAAAGTTACTGAGAATCTAAGGAGTGCTGTGCATTTCAAAATCAAATAGAAATGAATTAGGTTGGATTGTTCATGTGAGTGCTCCTCTCCCCTGGTGATGACATTTGTAGGTGCATATATAAAACACAAGCACTTCCTCTGCTAAAGCAGCCCAAAGGAAGTTTTCCTAGAAATCTCTATACTTGTCTTGGGGCTTTAGCTGAATTTCCTGTTAAATGGCGTCAATGAGGACTCAGATAAATAAAACCACAAAAATTGGTTTTACAGTGTAATGTGGGGAAAGTGACCAAGTGTTCACATGGAGGAATAGATTCAACTCATCCCCATGTCCTGTAACTCCGAAGTGAACATTTATGATTTTGAGGCCATTTCTAATAGCAGGTGCCAGCCTAGTAGGGGCAGAGTGCTGAATCAGCCACTTCGGTACTCGCTGATTGCTTTATAGCACAAAGCTTGGTTTATCTCTAGCAGGAAATATGAGTCCACCGATAGCAAAGACTATTTACTGTATCAGCTTCTCTGCAGCCTTTAATCAAGACAGGATCCCAGCATGTGAGTTCAGATCTTCAAACCTTCCTAGCAGAAGCATGGTCACCCGTAAATCCTTAATTCACAGAGGCCATTTTCCTTAAGAAGTGCTGAGGGCAAAATTCTGCTGTCTTAGAGCTTCTCAGCAACAAATGTGCCATTTTATTCAACACATGGGGGTACCTACTTAAGACAGGAACACAGAATTTTAAATTGGAAAGGCAGAAATTATTTCATTCCTGGACATTTACATAAACCTCTTTCAAACATGATCTTGTAGGCATTTCCTCTTTAAGGTTGTGAAATTTAGATAAATACCTTGGGAAGAGAGAAAGGGAGCTTTGGAAACCCATCATGATCAAACTGAACCCCATATCAATAAAATCAGGCACTCTGATGCTGAGAGAAAGGAAAATGGAAGAACTTGAGGAGTATAAGCAGTGAGCCACTAAGGTGATACAGTTTGGATATTTGTCCCCACCCAAATTTCATGTTAAATTGTAATCCCCAATGTTGGAGGGTGGACCTGGTGGAAGGTGTTTGGATCATGAAGGCATGTCCCTCATGAATGGCTTGTGCCATCCCCGTGGTGATAAGTGAGATCTCACTGTGAGTTCACACAAGATCTGGTCATTTAAAAGTGTGTGGCATCTCTCCCCGGGCAGTCTCTCTCTTTTACTCTTGCCTACTCTCACTTCACCTTCCTCCATGAGTAAAAGCTTCCTGGGGCCTTCCCAGAAGCAGAGGCCAGAGCCATGCTTCCTATACAGCCTGCAGAACCATTAAACCTCTTTTCTTATAAATTACCCAGTCACAGGTGTTTCTTTATAGCAATGCAAGAATGGCCTAATACAAAAGAGTTCAAACATGATTTTCACCCTTGTAAAATTATGCTAGCACAATTAAGTCTCCAAAACAAAATAAACAAACAGATCTTAATTCCTGTTGTTCAGTTAACTGGTTCAAAAAAATTGTGATCAGAAATGAGTTCCAGTTTTATTTTTCTTATAAATAATTGTGTGAAAATGGTAAATTTATGTTCACTTTGTGCCCTTTATCCTCAATCTGCAGGCCACCATGATTTAAGCAGTAGTAATCATCCGACAGACAATAGTAGAGTTTGGCTTTATACTTTGTCCCTTCCTCTAGGCCACCAATGATCAAACAGGAGTTCCTGGGTGTGGAAAACATCCCTGGAAAAATGTAAGAGGATATATCAGCTTTAGAATTTTAGTACAAATTATGTGGGTATAACATTTTTCTAAAAAAAGTTTCCATAGATTTCATCAAATTTTAAAATAGTTCATAGGTCTGTAAACTAGAAAAGATTAACAACTATTCAGCCATTCATTCAATTTTTTTAAAAAATTCCCTTTGAAAACTGGCACAAGACAGGGATGCCCTCTCTCACCACTCCTATTCAACATACTGTTGGAAGTTCTGGCTAGGGCAAGCAGGCAAGAGAAAGAAATCAAGGGTATTCAGTTAGGAAAAGAAGAAGTCAAATTGTCCCTGTTTGCAGATGACATGATTGTAT
>NW_012109141.1:467305-503976 GCF_000951045.1 Mandrillus leucophaeus
CACAGCAACATGGCACAAGTATACATATGTAACAAACCTGCACGTTATGCACATGTACCCTAGAACTTAAAGTATAATAATAATAATAATTAAAAAGAAAGAAAAAAAAATTAGTCCCTACCACGCATCAGGCACTCTTCTGGGCACTGATGATATAGCAGTGAACTAAACATACAAATATCCCTGCCTCCTAGAAGCTTACATTCTCCTGAGAAGATGCAAACAATTAATAAAATAAGTAAAATAGATAGCATGCCAGATGATGTAAATGATACAGAGAAAATAAAGCAGAGATAAAAGCCAAGGCTTGGGAATCGTGATTTAGAACAGTACAGACAAGGAAGGTCTTATGGAGGAGCTGCCATTTGAGCAAAAACTGAGGGGCTAGAGAAACAAGTCATGAACATAGGTGGGGCAAGGGCCTTCCAGACAGAAGCACCTGCAGATGTAAATGGCTCTGGAGGAGGAACATACCTGGCATGTGCTGAGAATGGCAACGGGGCTAGTGTGCCAGGAGCTGAGTGAAGAAGAGCAGAGGAAGATAACATCTGTGACATAAGGGGGGAGGGGGCCACAGATGTGGCCGCTTATAAACCACTGTAATGATTTTGGCAAACCACTGGAGGGTTTTGAGAAGAGAAATGATTCATTCTACTTAGATTTTCTAAGGACCACTCTGGCTGTTGTGTTGAGAATAGACTTGGAAAGAGGGTGGCAAAGGCAAAAATAGGAAGAGCCATTAGGAAATATTTGTAAAAATTCTGGTGAGAAATGATGGAGATTTGGTAGTGACAGGAGGTGGTAAGAAGCAGTTAATGCCCAGATCTATTTTAGTGTAGAGGCAACAGAGTTTACTAATAGATTAGACATGGAATATGAGAGGAAGAAGGGACTCCAAGGTTTTTGGGATAAAGTACTAGGATGATAGAGTTGTTGTGAAGAGCAGATAGAGAAGGATGATCACTACTTTAGTTTCAGAGGCCGCATGTTGTGGCTCACACCTGTAATCTCAGCACTTTGGGAAGCAAAGAAAGGAGAATCACTTGAGCTCAGGAGTTTAAGGCCAGCCTGGGCAACATGGAGAAACCCTGTCTCTGCAAAAAATACAAAAAGTTAGCTGCGCATGGTGGCGCAGGGCCATGGTCTCAGCTACTTGGGAGGCTGGAGTAGGAGGATCACCTGTGCCTGAGAGTTTGAGGCTGCAGTGAGCCATGATCACACCACTGCAAACTCCAGCCTGGGTGTCAGAGTGAGACTGAGGGAAGACATTTGGGAATGTTAAGATTGAGACACCAATAAAACATCCATCTGTTGACATTTTGTAGATAGTTGGATATAGGGATCTGGAGTTCAGCAGGTAAGTTTGAGTTAAAGATATAAATTTGGCAGTCAGCAACAAAAAGATGATATTTAAATCCTGACACTGGATAAAATCACTAAAGGCGTGGGTGTGCATCTAAGGCAAAGTCCAAAGACTGAAGATGAAGCACTCCAGAGTTAAGAGATCAGGGAGATGAGAAGGACCTAATATGGAATGAAAAAAATCCGTGAAGGAGGAGAAAATCAAGAGCTTGTGAGTTCTGGAAGCCGATTGAAAGAAGTATTTCAAGAAGAAAAGGATCAAGTGTGTCCAAGCTGCTGATAGTGAGTAAGAGGTGGACTGAGAGTCCTCCACTGGATTTAGGACCTTCACAAGGGTAGGTTGGGGCAGAGTGCAGGTGCTGAAAGCTTAATTGGAGAGGCCTCAAGAGAGAATGGGTGATTACAAATACTGGAATAGCTCTTCGCTTAAGAAGTTTTGTTACCAAAGGGATAAAGGAATGGGGAAATAGCTAGAGAGAAACTGAAGTCAAGTTATATATATATATAAGTGTGTGAGGGAGAATTTAGATGTTTGTGTGCTGATAGAAATGATCCCACAGAATATTGTTTAGGTTTCTTAACAGACCTTACCCATCTTCTTTTCTTTCTATTTTTGACTGGTTTATTTTTAGCCAAAGTACCAATTGCCAAAGAAAAAACATCACTCCTTACATTTTTAGTAATTCCTTTTATTGGTTCAAAAGGATCGTGATCAGAAATGAGTTCCAGTCCTATTTTTCTTATAAATAATTGTGTGAAAATGGTAAGTTTGTTTTTTCCTTGTGCCCTTTATTCTGAATTTGCAGGCCAACACGATCAAAGAAATGGTAGCACACATACATTTCTTGGCAGTCGATAAAAAGAGTGTTCTAGAAGTAAACGACACAAAACCAGGGGATAATCAAACTTCCCAATTATATAATCATTTTCATGTTTTTTTCTCTTCAGGCTTGGAACACTGGAGATTTTTTTATGTGGTTTTTTATCAAAAGTCACCAGATGTAAAATGACAAAGTCAGTCAAAGGAGCCCATGTAAACTTCAATTCATACATGGATGATCTTAAGAGAACATCTATTCTTGCCTTGTTAAAATGGATTCCTCTAATAAAAATTACAATTTTAGCTAGGCCAAGAGACTATAAAAAAATCATAAGCCCTAGAATGTGACGTAGTGTTATGGATTGAATGGTGTCTCTCCAAAGGATGTCAAAGTCATAATCTCCGATACCTGTGAATGTGATTACATTTGAAAATAGTGTCTTTGCAAATGATCAAATTCCGATGAGGTCATTAGATGTGCCCTAACCCAATGTAACTGTTTCCTCATAGAAAAAGGGAAATTTGGACATAGAGACAGACACACATAGAAAGATCACTCTGTTCTCTCGCAGGGACATAGGGAGATCACCACCTACAAGTCAAGCAAGATTTGAGGTTACCAGAAGCTAGGACAGAAGAATGGTACAGACTATCCCTGATACCTTGATCTTTGACCTCTATCCTCCTGAACTGTGACACAATACATTTCTGTTGTTTAAGCCACCTAATGTGTAGTATTTTGTTCTGGTACCCTCTAGAAAATCAATACACTTAAAATTTAGTAAATAGAATTCAGGTCACTGTTAAAACATTAAATGAGCAAACAAAAATCATGCAAACAAAAAACTGGCACTCTGCTTTTTTTTTCATAATTTGAAATTTTGTATGAAAAGAAACATTTTTAAAAATTTAGGTGGTAGTTGATTATTTCAGTGCATGAAACATTTTATTTGCCTGGAAAGAAACTATTTATATAATCAGGAAAAAATAAAACTCTTCAAATAAAATTTATCATTGTAATTTGTATGTTAATTTCAGGATGACCATGACTGCCTGCTCCCTGGCAAAGCCAATCTGACAACACTGTCAATTAGCTCTTACAGCAGCAGCATTGTTTATTTACAAGGAGAACTGACTTCGAGTTCCAGTTCACCAAGTTCATCAGAGGGCAAATGAGAATTGCAGTGCTTGGAGACTTAATTTTAGATGTACTTACATGTTGTCTGGATGGCCCAACTCCAGGTGATACTATTTGCTGATTTTTCTAAACATCTTTATTTAGATGCAATGCACATGCCATAGAATTCACTCAAAGCATACAATTTAATGAGTTCAGAGTTGTGCAACCATCAGCACTCTCTACATGTAGACACTTTTATCTTCCCTAAAATAAATTGGTTACCCATTACTAATCACTTCCCATTCCCTCTACCATTTCCTGAAGCCATAGGCAGTCACTAATCTACTTTCTGTCTCCAGATTTGCCTGTTCTGGATATGTAATATAAATAAAATTGTACAATGTACAGTCTTTTGTGACTATCTTCCTTTACTTAGCACAATGTTTTTAAGGTTCATCTATGTTGTAGCATGCATCACTACTTCATTCTTTTTTATTGCTGAATCATATTCCATTGCATGGCTATACCATATTTTGCTTATCTATTAATCAGGCAGTAGACATTTGTGTTCTTTACAATTTTTGGCTGTTGTGAATAATTCTGTATGAACATTCATGTGCAAGTGTGTGTGTGGATGTATGTTCTCCTATCTCTTGGATTATACCCAGAACTGGAATTACTGGATTATATGGTAACTTTATATTTAGCAACTTGAGAACCTACCTACCTATTTTCCAAAATAGCTGCACTATTTTACATTCCCATCAGCAATGAGTGGGCATTCTAATTTCTCCACATCCTCTCCAACACTTGTTATTGTCCATTTTCTTTTTTTATTATAGCCATCCTAGTGGGGGTGAAGTTGTATTTCACTACGGTTTTGATTTGCAGTTCCCTAATGGGTAATGAAGTTGAGGATATTTTCATGTGCTTATTAGCCATTTGAATGTCTTCCTGGATAAATGTCTATTCAAATCTCTGGTATAATAAAAAATATTTAGTCTTCATCCTTTGTACCTGACACACAACTTCTAAAATGCTTGGAAGCTCTAGAGTGATGAGCGTCTTTTCTATATTAATGAGATGACTGGTGGTCCCTAGATAGCTTCAGCATGGGGGCTGTTTGCCAAAAAGACCAAACCATGATTGAAAGCATGTAAATTTCGGCCACCCATCCAGATCTCTGGGGAGGAGGTAGGAGCTGGAACTTGGGTGGCCAATGATTTAACAAATCATGCCTATATGATGAAATCTCCATTTAAAAAAAATCTCTAAACATCAAGATTCAGAGAATTTCCAAATTGTTGTTCCAAACACATCCACATTCTGGGGGAGGTGTACCCCAACTCCACAGGGACAGAAGATCCTGTATTCACGACTCTTCTGGACTTTGCCCTGTGTACTCCTTCATCTGGCTGTTCATTTGTGTCCTTTATAATAAACTGGTAAAGTTAAGTTAAATGCCTTCCTGACTTCTATGAGCCTTCCTAGCTAATTACTGAATCTGAGGAGGGAGTGATGAGAACCCTCAATTTATAGCCAGTTGGTCAGAAGCGTGGGTGACCCAGGATTTGGAATTGGAGTATGACATGGGGGCACTATTGTGGAACTGAGACCTTTAACTCATGAGATCTGATGCTAGTTCCAGGTAGATAATGTCAGAACTGAATGGAATTTTTGCATCAACCAAAAAGTCAAATATTTATAACTTGTTTCCCAAAGTCTGTATATAATTGTCAACAGAACTAATCAAACAAATTTTATGTCTTACACAAGAGATAGAATGAGACTCTAAGTCTGTGGTCTGGAAACCTTGATGTGATCATCATTGTATGGCTAAAGGGCTGTATGTCACCTGGTACATTCAACTAGCCTTGTTGTTTCTCTTTCATGAGACATAAAATGGGAAGAGACTCAATTCTTCCCAATCCAGTAGAAAATTATGAAGATTAAAGAAAATTATGAATGTAAAAACCTTTTGAAAAGTGAACCATCATAAGAGGGTATTCACAGCAATCAAAACTTTGCCAAAGGCCTCTCTTAAAGCCACAAACTTGAAGATGGCAAAAGGCCATGAGAAATCTCACAGAAAGTTACCAGCTGGCTGATCCTTCTCTACAGGGTTCAGACAGATGAGCAAGTTCAAGGCAGTTCTTCCCCTAAGAGATGCCATTGTAGAACCAGGCTTGCAAATTACTGGCTGTACTGACCTAACCGCAGGACTGCTCCATAGATTACAGTTATTATCGACGTCCATAAAGAATCTAGCAAGTACTGACAGGGGTAGTCTGACTTGAAATGATTAAGATTGCATGAGACAGATTAAGCCTTGTCAGTCAAAAGAAGAAAAAGAAATCTTATTTATTTTCTCTTCAATTACTTGTATGTTTGATGAAAAAGCAGCATATACTTTGTAAGCACAATGGCCAACGTTGTTAAGAAGCTACATTAATAACTTAGTGGTGTTCCAGTGTAAAAGTATCATTCTTAGATTAAAATGCCTGGGAAATGAACTCCCCAAAGACACGCAAAAGGAGTCACTTGCTTACAGAAAACGTCAAGACCAAATATGTTTGAGCTACTCCAGTACAAATAATCTCCCCTAGCTCAAAGTCATGTGTCATCTGATTTCTTTGGATATACCTAGTCCTAATTGTTTATAAATGGTTTGTTTCTTACACTTTTCCTCTCATGGCTTTATTAAGATGGTGAATTCATTGACCATGTTGAAGACGAGGCTGTCTTACTCTTGAGTCTCCAGTAGCACCAAACCCATGGTAGGTATTTAATCAGGAGGGGATGACCAGTTGAAGAAGCAATATGCAACGTATATTCTTGAGGAACCTACAATTTCTAAATCCACACTGGAAGAGGTATTTCTACTTCTCTCTGTATAGCTGGAATAAGATTTGTCAGGGTATCCACCTTATATAGAAAGTATTTGCAGAGTTGGGTTATGGTATTCTCTTTTTTTCTTTTACGATTGAGTTCATAAAAATGGCCCCTCAACCCAAACCTATCTCTAATAAAAATCAAATATTCTATCTGCTGAAAGTTTCAGCATAGACCTCATTAATACCCTTTCTAAGTCAGTGCCATAAACCACCTAGATGCAACTCAAACATTACAAATCATAGTTTGGGGATGACTATCTGGCTATAAAATACTTTATTCCTTGCAAAAGAGAGTTGGTTATTGAAACTCAATGGATGGGTGTGATATACACACACACATGTGCACACACAGACGTTATATTATTAGTGAAAGTGGTTTGTTTTTGTAGATGTTAAAAAAAATCCACCATATGTCAGCCTCAGCACTCCCTATATTCACACTTCCATGGAGATTCATCTCTTCAGCTACTGGCCAATAGAGAGCAAATACCACTCATTGTGCCATTCTGGTATGAAGTACAGTGAAGTAGACTCATCAGAAATACACTAAAAATAGCCAGCTCTGATTGTAATCAGGGATAGAAAATGTGCATTCCTGTTCATCTTAATGTGCTGTTTCATTTTTAAATTTGTTCCTTTGTTGTTTTTATGTCTTTTGCTCCTGGCCTATCCAAAAGCTCTAGAGTCCCCCCATCCTGCCTGGTGATTGGAATTCTAATCACAAGCTTAGCTCTCTCAAATCATTAGGAAAACTACCAGGACTGCAGTAAGTTGGCACCAGTCACTTTCTTCTGTATGTTAATCACTTAGAGGTTTATATTAGGGCATTTGGACTGGCTTTGGCAAAAATAAAAAGGATGTACCTTCTTCACCAGTCAGTGGTGGAGGCAGCTCTCCAGAGTTGGCCATGCTCAGATGCCAAGAGAGAAGGCCTAAATGTATGCTTTTTAAATGCTGGGTCAGCATTGAAGGACTTCCACCTAACCCAACTGTTAGCATGTTCCCACAGTGCTCCCATAGCCAACAACTTGATATTATTTGTACTGCTCTCCCATTCCTCATTTTGGACCATCTGCTTTGGCTGAAGGCCCAGCTGTTACTGAAATGTTCTGTTTTCTCAAAAAAGGTTTTCTGGAGCTCCCACAGAAAGACTTCCAGAATATTCCCTCTTTTAATCCTTTCTCCCCTCCCATTTTCTGCTTTAAAAGTAAAAAAAGAAAATAATTTTAAAAGGCCAGGTGCAGTGGCTCACGCCGGTAATCCCAGCACTTTGGGAAGCCAAGGTGGGCGGATCACCTAAGCTCAAGAGTTCAAGACCAGCCTGGCCAACATGGTGAAACCCTGTCTCTACTACAAATATAAAACTTAGCCGAGCATGGTGGCACGCGCCTGTACTCTCAGCTACTCGGGAGGCTGAGGCAGGAGAATCTCTTGAACCCGAGAGGCAGAGGTTGTGGTGAGCCAAAATCATGCCACTGCAGTCCAGGCTGGGCAAGAGTAACACTCTATCTTAAAAAAAAAAAAAAAAAAGTAAAATACATTCCCTTTCTGATTTTACTGCTGCCCATACATTCTGCTCTAGGAAGCCACCTGGGGAGCAGGCCTTTGGCAGCCTTGGGCTTGCTACTATCCTCTGGACCAGCCGACTTCCCATGGTGGGGTCAATTCACCTAATATAAGGTGCTGCAGCAAGTCCTCCTATGACTTGTCTCTACCTTTTGACATAAAACATTGGCAGTTAAGGTGCTTGAAGTGTCTCCCAGTTGTTGGGTGCAGCATTCCCCAGGGAGAGTCCATCATGCCTGAAGACAGTACTGAACCACTAGTTACCCACAGATTCATCCATGAAAAGTCAGTTGTTTTTGGCTTCTTGGTACAATCAGGAGGGGTGTGTGTGTGTGTGTGTGTGTGTGTGTGTGTGTGTGCACTCACACATCCTGCAGCATGGGTGGGAAGGGAGCTTATGAAGGGAGTGTGGAGTATCGTTCTTCAGCATCTGCCTCTCAAAACTGCTCTAGCTTTTCTGATTAGTTTCCATAGGAGCAAAAAGGAAAATAAAAGGGCGGGGCGGGGGCGGGGGGGTTACTGTAGCCAAACAGAACATTTCTATAGCAGAAACAAAAGAGCTTGTGACTTGTTTTTGTCCCGTTTACCTTTTTATTTTTTTGGGGGGGAGGGGGGCGACATGGACAGAGTCTGGTTCTGTCACCCAGGCTGGAGTGCAGTGGCACAATCTTGGCTCACTGCAACCTCCGCCTCCCAGGTTCAAGTGATTCCTGTGCCTCAGCCTCCCGAGTAGCTTGGATTACGGGCGCACGCCACCACGCCCAGCTAATTTTTTGTATTTTTAGTAGAGATGGGGTTTCACCATGTTAACCAGGATGCTCTCGATCTCCTGACCTCATAATCTGCCCACCTCAGCCTCCCAAAGTACTGGGATTACAGGGGTAAGCCACTGTGCCCGGCTTTGTCCCATTTTCTTATCCCACACCCAACCCAGTTGAAAATGTCCAGGTAATTTGCCTTTTTAAGATGCAGAGTGTGGAGATGGAGGAGTGAGGAGGCCCAATTGGTAATGGGCTGGGAACAATGCTCAATGTTCTATAAGGTTTTGTGTCCCTCATATATCCCCTTTGAATATCTCCACTTGTCTCCCACATGAGTGCATGTCCTTGACTTTGAGACTTCATCTTTTATGAATTAAAATTTGCATAGAGTCACTTCTTTAGTATTTGAACACAGCACCTTACAGAACCTGCTTTTAAAACTGGAGTCTAATGTTACACAAATCTGTTTCCTTTGAAAATGTTTCCTATATAAGCAAGTACATCTTCAACAGTAAACAATTTTAAGATGGTTGTTTAAGTAAAATGTAGCATGTTTTGAAATTTTTAAAATGGAAAACTCAAAGTACTATACAGGGGTTTGAGAGGCATAGATGCACGCATTTGTTAAAACTCATTCACTGTGTATAAATTTTACCTAAAAAGATAAGTAAATACCAAACTTTAGATAATAATCTGCATAAGGTGAAGTGTACTAATGTCTGCAATTCCTTTGAAATGCTTCAAAAATAGGATGGATAGATATCTGATAAAGCAAATATAGCAAAATGGAAATTGTAAAATTGAGGGGGCAGGTTGCTATAATCTGAATGCTTGTGTCCCCCTAAATTCATATGTTAAAACCCAATCCCCAGTGTGAGGGTACTTGGAGATGAGGCCTTAGAGCCCTCATGAGTAGAATTAGTATCTTTATAAAAGGGGCCCCCAAAAGCTGCTATGCCCCTTTCACCCTATGAGAATATGGTCAGAAGATGCTATCTATGAGGAACAAACTCTCACCAGACACTGAATATCCTGGAGTCCTAATCTTGAACTTCCCAGACTTCAGAACCATGAGAAATAAATTTCTATTGCTTTTAAGTCAGCCAGTCTAAGATACTCTGTTATAGCAGCCCAAATGAACTAAGACATGAGTACATGGGTGCTCACTGTACAATTTCTTCAATTTTTCTGTATATTAACAAGTTTTCATAATAAAATGAAGGTATGGAAGGAGAGACACAGCATTTGGCATTGGGAGAGTTGAGTCCTGGTCCCAGTATGGCATGAACCAGCTGTACAATGTGGTCAACTCTTAACTTTTCTGGGTCTTGGTTTCCCCATCTACAAAATTAGAATCTCAAATGCATTTTTGTGTCTAATAACCTATTATTTTCAGAAACAAACATGGATTAAATGGTCAGAAGCCTTCAATTCACAGGAATTGAGAGCTACCACTTATTGAATTTATATACTCTAAAGGAAACACTGAAAATTCTGTATTCAACATTTTACCAGTTGGAAAGCTCTAATGTGCCTTTCTGATTGTGTCATCTCTCCTAGTGCAAACTTCTTATCTGGTGCCAAGTACTGATGCCAGAAGCACAGTGGGCAGGAATAACCTCTCCCAGATCAATTGGCCTGGAAAATTTGAGAAAAAACAATTAGACTGCTGTCCCATGGTGCTCTACCCAAACTATTTTCATGTGATTGTATACTGCGCTGTAATTTCAGACCCCACAGCCCTGTGGTCTGACCCCAGGCAGAGGGGAAGCCACCTGTAGGATAAGGCATTTGGGGCCAGTCTGAAGGTAGGCCTTCCTCCTCACTCCTCTTTCTTACCCTCAAACTATATTCTCCATTCCTAGTTCAAAACGTCTGCCATTATGAGATGATCATTTGACTGGAGGCTCTATTTTTTATTAAAAATGCAACTACTCCTGAGTAGGTAACACGTTCAACTGTATCAGCCATTTAAATCACATTGTTAAGAACCTCCACATCCTTTCCAGGTGGCACTTAGTAGTAGGAAAAGAGGAGGGGCTCTAATGAAAGTTTTCTCCCTGTCTATAATATTCTTTTCCTAACCTCGTACTGAAACTATAACTCATCCTTTAAGCTAAGATGGAACCTTATACGCAAAGCATCCCTGATTAACCCATCTGAAAGTCACCTCTCTTTCATTGTACTCCTTTCTTTCTTAATTCATTCAACCAACTAAAGTCTTTTGAGCACCAACAACTTATTGGAAACTACTCTATGTTCTGCGGTTACAGTGGGAAACAAGACAAATGTGGTCCTTGCCTTTGAGGGAATGATATTCCCACGTGCTGATCTGGGACTTTCCTGGTTTTTGCATTAAAAGTCTCACATCCCTGCAACTTTCTCAGTCCCGGGCAGACCAAGAGGACTGGTCATGCTGGTTGGAAACATAAACAATTATATCAGTTGCAATGCAATTATAATTATTAGAAGGAGCGAAGGTGCTCTGATTGTGCATCAAGAGAGGATTTCACTTACCCTCTGAAAAACTGAGAGGTAAAGAAGGGCAACGCATCCCAGATAAGGAAAAATAATCACATTCAAAGACTCTGATGTTAGAAAGAGTGTGGGATGTCTGAGAAATGTAGGGTGACTTTATATCTTGGTTTGCCTGGGACTGTCCTGATTATAGCCTGTTGCCATGGCATCATTATTAATAGTGCCTCCTTTCATTCTCACAAATGTCTTGTTTTTGAAAAATGAATTATATATTCACCCTACAGAAACTGTAAGATGGCCACATGGCCAGAAGAAAGGAATTAAGGGGAGAGTCATGCAAACGAGGCTCTAAGGTCTCAAAAGCTGATTGTTTAAGGTCTCAAGAGACATGCCTAGATTTGGGATATTTTCATAAGAAATATGGGGAAAGTGAGACTCATCATACACAGAGAAGTAGCGTGATTATATGTGAATTTTAAACAGAACAGATGCAAGAGTGGATGTGAAAGATCCATTGCTTTTGCTGTGATCCAGGCCAGAGATAACAGTGGCCTAGATTAGGGAGGAAGCATCAGAAATGAAGCTAAGCTGACAATTCGAAATATATTCTTCAAAAGGAAGAAATGACATAATTCATTCTGAGGACAGAAAGGTCCAGGGAGTTGGAGAGTCTAGGCTGCCACAATTGGCCACATGGGCTAAGTATAACCCTGGAGAGTGCCTTTGACGTGCAACACTGTGCAGGGTGCACTGCAGTGCAAGCAGAGGAGGCAGGAGACTGGGTGTCAAAGATGGTGGCTAGGCCAGGTGCGGTGGCTGGCAGCTATAATCCCAGCACTTTGGGAGGCCGAGACAGGCAGATCACTTGAGGCCAGGAGTTTGAGACCAGCCTGGCCAACATGGCGAAACCTGTCTCTAGTAAAACTACAAAAATTAGCTGGGTGTGGTGGTGCGCACCTGTAATCCCAGCTACCCAGAGTCTGAGGCAGGTGAATTGTTGCATCCAGGAGGCAGAGGTTGCAGGGAGCCAGGAACATGCCACTGCCTGCAGGACAGAACAAGACTCCATCCCCTCCAACCCCATCCCTGCCACTGCCAAAAAAAAAAAGAAGAAGAAGAAGAAGAAAAAGCAAGGTGGTGGCTAGCTTTCTGGTCTGAGCAACTCACTGAATGATGGTATTATGCAGGTAAAAGGAATCTGAAGGAGATTCAGAGTCCCATGTCAGTATTCCTGAAACCCTCTTAAATGAATGTGTCACTCTACCATGCATTTTGATCATGCATCTGCATAATTTATCTTGCTCTTCCTCTCATGCTCTCTAAACAAACTATAAGTACTCTAGAGCAGACAACAGATTGAATTCATCTCTTCAACCACCCACAAAGCCCAATGCAGGATCCATCATGAGATAAGCCCTTGGAAACTCTTGGAAGTAGGTGACTAAATGGGTAAGTAGGTAAGGGGATTACCTTCTGCAAAGAGAAGACTAGATGAAGAAGGGTTAGACAGACTTGTGGAAAGGTGATAGCCTTTAGTAACTAATTCCTAGTTACTCTGAGTAAATAGACCAATACAGCAATCCAAAAACTTTTCCTGTAAAGGGCTGATATTAATAGTAAATATTTTAGGTTCTGCAGTCTCTGTCGCCAGGAATCTGCTTTTCCATTTTAATGAATAGGCAGTTATAGAAAATACGTAAACAAATAGGTATGGCTGTGTTCCAATGAAGCTTTATGTATGGATACTAAAATCTGAATTTTATATAATTTTCAAATGTTGCAAAATATTATTCTTCTTTTGGTTTATTTCCAGCCATTTAAAAACATAAACTCATTCTTATCTTGCAGGACCTATAAAAACAGGCAGCAGCTGAATTTGGCTTTAGGGCCACTGAACCCTGGACCAGTATATCCATTCCCCTGATATGGAGGATAGCGAGGCCTCTTATCATACATTTTTCCAAGCAGAATTACTTAAAAGCTCACTCTAAATGCCTTCCTTTTCTTCTAGTCTCAAGAACAAGGAAGATATCTAAGATCATGTCATGCGTGCTCTCTAACTCATCTTTCTAAAATGGCTTTGATTTCTTAAATGTTTTCTCTTCAACCTTCTTCTGGGGCCTTCTTTCCTTCTCTGCTTTCCCTCTTTAACTTTCCTTTTTTATTGGGTAAGTTTGTTCTCTCACTAATAAATTTTGCTTTTACTACCAGAAGCATTACTGGGCTTGACATTTTTAGTGAGGATGCTGAGATTTCTCCAGTTTTTGTTTATCACTTGCCTTTTCACAATCATGGACAGCCGCAGACCTTCCTAAATTAAGGACTGATGCTTACACAGCATGACCTACACCTGAAAATCTATTAACAATTAACAGCCGGTAAAAACAGACAACCCAAAGATCCAGAGGCTGCCAGCTTCATGGGAGGTGAGGGCCAATTTACAGTGCTGATAATGTGCACAGGACTTAATATAGTAAATCCTGTTCCACAGTATCTGGAACTCTACACTGGTCATAAAAACAGTGAGTGAGTTTGTTTGTTTAAGGAGAAACACTGTTCTATGCACACAATAATTTCCAAAACTAAACTAAGACATGCAAGTAAGAAGGAGAGTTTCCTTACAGAGCAATTAGACCAACGCTGGAGACCCTCACTAAAATGCACTCCATTAAATGCGTTCTGCCAAGAGGACTCGTGTCCAATGGAAACCTTACTCCTGCATAGGAATGGTACCTCCAATGGGGGATAGCATCTGCCCAAATGCACAGCTTACAAAATGAAAGAAAATTTAACACAAAAAGCAGAAGAATTGGAGTAGCATCAATGGAGTCATATTATTAATTTTTCCCAGATCTAGACAAGATGTAAGTTATGACAATCATAGCCAAGATTCTGGAGGGGAGCAGTTCTTAAGGCTATGAATATAATGGGGGTTGGGAAGAAAAAGTGGGGACCCTCACTCTTTTCTCAAGCCAATCCATCTTTGGTCTGTCATTGGCTGGAGACCACCCTGCCCTTTTGGTTTTTGCTAGCGAAAACTAGCTGGTCATCATTGCTTGGGAATATAACCCTTTATCTGGGAGATAGCAGAAGTAGTGAAGGGAGGGAGAGAGGATGGGAGCATAGTGGGTATCCTGAAAGAGATGCCTTCTCCCCATTTCCCATCACAGAGAACACTTGTAAAGACAACTAGCAGTTATGGTCTTCTCCAACAAGCTAGGCTTTCTGAGTATCTCTATTATCGGAAAGGTAGTGCTTTGATGTGAAACCCTATTTCTCAATCGACTTATCTCTGTAATCAGTTTCTTTGGAATGTCGTATTGTGGCGAATTAGATGTCAAACACACCAGGCTGAATTGGAGAGTATTTAAACCCATACGCTTCGATGGCATTAAAATGAGCCCTGGCAATCAAATGGAGGCAAGAGAATTTGACAGACAGCAAACACAAATCCTGCCACATGAATACATGAGTATGTCTGGCATGGTACCGCATGCCCGATGTGATAATGAATACCTAATGTGCTGACACATTCGTGGCTGCTCTGCATTTGATTCACCTCAGTTGTGGCAGACTCAGCCTTGTTAGATAAAAGGGCTGCACTTCTTCTTTGCACCATTCACTGGCCCGTGGAAATGGACTGTTTTCACAAACTGCTAATTCTGAAAGCCTTTTGTGGATGGAGCCAGTGTAAGGAGAAAAAAAAAAAAAAAAAAAAAAAAAAAAAAAAAAAAACCATACAGTTTAAAGGCGTGCTCTGAATTTGCTAATAGGCATGCATGGTCCTTTTGGAACCAAAATAGAATTTTTGATGAAGTACCTTGTGGCAAATCTGAAATATTAGCCTGGGGGCCCCAACAAGACATAATTCACTCCACGGGTGAGAACAAATCTCATTTCCACATCCATTCCTCTAAACTCATTACTGACCCCGGGGGAAAATACTAGCCTGGAGCAAGTTTTAATAAAGACACTGGTGGTGCTGTTGCTATAGTACTAAATGCAATAATGAGCAACAAGTCTGTTGGTGGCAATGGACCCCCTGGACCTGTGGAGACCCTGGAAGGCAGCTTCTGAAGGGCTTAACACACCACCCAGAGCAGAACACAGTGTCCAGAAAAGATTTCATTACTTTATGTGATAATTTGTCACATAAGACTCACTCTGGCTTAAATGGCCTGATTGTCAGCTTGCTTTCAAATGAACAATTGCTGAGAATAATTTATTTTAAATTAATTTCAACTGAAAAAAAAGAAAAAAGTAGATGCACTTGGGAAATTAAGAAAATGATTTTGTCAGAAAGATCTAGATTCAAATTTCAGATCCAGGACACATTTTATTACCTCCTTAGGGCTTAATCTCTCCCACTAGAAGTAGTCTCTTAGCTAAGTACAAGTTATCTGTGGGCATGGCCTCTGCCTTTATTGTTTCCTGTTTTATTCCCAAATGCTTTGCCATATAATGATGCTCAATGGATACTGTTAAGTAGATCTACTTTAAAGGATTATTATGAAGACTAAGAAAGTGAACATATGTAAAACTTTTGGCAACTTGCTTGGCACAAGGTAGCTCCACAATGAATTCAGAGCATATTCACTGCTATTATAAGACTACAGGCAGAAAGGCCACAAGAAGGGCTTAGAATGGAAAATCCAAACAAATGAAGAAGTTTGACAACTACTGTGGCTCTGGTAGGAAGGGGCCAGACTCAAGGAGTTGAAGGAAGTGTTCTATGGAAGAACATGGCAGGGAGGGGTGCAGGACACCTTGAAAATGCCAGTGGGTACTTCGGAAGAGCCATAAGCCAGTTATAGCAGGTGGGAGGTCATGCTTGCTAATCAATCCTCAGCTTTAACAAGAAGATTGGAAAGTTTCCCTGGGTTTCCAGAGTGGATCTATATCTAGGCAGGTACTGTCAAATGAAAAACTGAAGCTTGTGGCTAGGGAACATACATACTCAGCCATTCCCCTATGGACAGTCACTTTCCTGCCACACACAAATATGCCCTTTTACCTCACACAGCTTGAAGTCACCACATCAAAATTTCCAATGTCGTTTCCTCATTCAGGACAGAGAAAAGTTCTCAGGAGGGAAGTACAAATGTATCTGGAAGCACACCCTATCCTGACTTGTTAAGGTGAGGATTCTCCTTACTTTCCGCTGCATCCTAACACAGCCCTTCCGTTTCAGTCTGGCCAATCTGTTCCCTACATCCTCTGTGACCATAGGATGACTTCCTTATTCCCATGTGCCTGCTCTTTGACCAAAACTACATATTCTTTAAGTCTGAAATAATCTATACAACCTTTCCATGCATTAAGAGAGAGAGAAAATGAGAGCATCCTGGTGCAATGGGATCATTCTACGTCTCCTCTCAGTCTTTACCACACTCTTTCATTTGCTTCTACAGAATATGAGAATTTTCTCTAAGTGTTTATAACAGACATCTTATTTCCTCAAACAAAACATTACTTCTCCAAAGCAGGAACTCCTTGTTGCATATTTTTTCATGAGCTGAACACCAGGCTGGTTATTCACCCAAACGATCCAGCAAATACCTATCAAATAAAGGTTGAAAGGAAGTCAGCAGATACCTGCTTCATATCACATGGACAGGGGCAAACAGAGTTTGTGTGAGTCTCAGGAACTTTCTGCAAATATTTTCAGTAAATATTATACACAAAGTAATCAAAAGGAATACCAACTGCATTGTACAAACTTACATATAAACATATACAGTCATAATGACACTCCATAATGACATTTTGGCCAATGACGGACTGCATATATGACCATAATCCCATAAGATTGTAATGGAACATATATAGAAACCTGATACATGGTCCTTGATATTGGCATTGCAGATCAAGTAGGGAAAATGACTTATATTCAGTAATGGTGCTGGGACATTTAGTTTTCCATATGAAAAATTTATACAAATAAAAAAACCATGCCATCTAGGTTTGTATAAGTACATTCTATGATGTTTGAACAACAATGAAAACACATTTCTTAGAACATATCCTGTCAATAATGGAAGCATAACTGTCATCAAACATACTCAACATGCACAAATACAAACACACCCCTCACTCACACACCACTAAGCTTTTCTCACAGGCAAAATTCCTAAGCAGCCTCTGATTTAACGTCTGGCTGTAATCAACTTTTGTAAGCCGGGGCTGCCCGTAACCAGCAAAGCCACTTGGGAAAGAGTCTGCAGTCTCTGTAAGAAGATCAGGGCTGACCCACTCCAGCCACTAGGGTTGACTTTCTGGACTACCTGCTGCTGCAGCTGACTGCTCCAAATCTATTCCCCTCCAAGCTGTCCCTCCTGCTCAGTGGGTCTCTCAGTCTGGCCCCTCAGCCCAGCCGTTCCCCTATGGAGAGTCACTTTTCTGCCAGACACAAACATGCCTTTTTACCTCCCAACTTGAAGTCACCACATCAAAGGTTCCAATGCTGCTTCCTCATTCAGGACAGAGCAAAGAAGGCGTTGTTATTGGCCCTTTAATGAGGAACTGATCATGCTTCCCTGACAAAGACAGATAATGACAAAACCCAAAAAAGCAATCCATCTGCTCTCTGATTGCTGGGATTAGAATGTGGGTGAGCGAGGAGACAGGGACAAAGAGTTTGTTTCCATAAAGAACAGAATGGAGAATCCAGAGAGTTCTCCTCATTACTCCAGAATTATCAACTGTTCACTTCTCATTTCATATTAACTGTGAAATGCATCTAACAGTGAGTGTTAGATAAGCTATCCATATTAATAAGTGAACATTTCCAGGCATCCGAATTGTGGAAAAACAGATAACGTAACATAAAAAAAAATTATTTATATAAAGCAGGGAAAGGAATTCTAGCTGATATGGTTTCCCACACTGAGCAAACGGATACATGATTATCATAAAGCTGAAAGAAGGAAGTCTTGGGCATACGTTACAGCTAAAGTCAAAGCAGGAGTGCAGATAGGAAAGCAGGAAAGAACAATTAGGGAATTAATTAAATAAAGCTCTGTTTATACTTCTATTGTCAGTGCTAATTATTTGTGGGTTTGAAGTAAGCTCCCCTATCTTCATTAGTGGTTGTCAGTGAATGATAACATACTTGGATTTCCACACGTGTTGGTTGTTTCCAAGGATTGTATTTGCAGCGTCAGCTCACATTTTCACATGATGACAGTAATAATCAAGAAACCCATACTCACTAAAGCTAACCTTGCTTTTTTTTTTTTTTTTTTTGGTCTTAAATAAGAGGTATGTAACTGTTTCCTTGCTCCACACTTTAGCCTCTGTCTAGTTGCTGGTATATCAAGGTAACAGCTCTTCAAGTTTGAAGAAGACACGATGGTTAGGTTCTTTGGAAGAGGACGAGTTAGCAAGAGTTCCCTCCACGTGGCATTTGCAGACCACCAAATCCATTCTCATCCTCTGTCCCTCCCATGTCCCTGCTTAGGCCTTCCTGATGCAAGTAAGTGCCTCTAGGCAGGAGATCTGTTTGCAAATCTGTAGGAAGCCTTACAATGAGGAATTGGTGACAGAATCTACTTGCTCATGCCTGTGATCATTAACTTTTCCTTTAATAAAAGAGTAGCAGCTATTCTTTTCTGTTGATTTCTTACAGCTGCCTTCAGAGTTACACTCAGAGAGTAGCATGTGTTTGAACTTCTGCAATACTGTAGGAGTTATGAGGATCTAGCTGGTAGAAGGGGTGGGAGTGGTGGGGGCAAAGACTAGAAAGAGAGAAAATAAATGTCATCAGCAGTAGTGCCTTAGGAACACACCTAGAGAGAGAAACGAGGTTTCTAAAAAGCAAATAAATTAGGGGGCTAGGCACAGTACTTTTGATAACTGAGATAAAGTGTGTAAAAGGGAGGGAGGAATGGAAGAGACGAGACTGCAGAGAGACCAAAAATCACAGTGTATGAGAAATCTGACACAATTTCACTCCTGGGTGCTCTTTTTTTGGCCAATAACTCAGATAATCCAATCAAACCCCTCTTTCTTTAAAGCTAGAACTGGAAAAATTGACATTTTGTTTCTTTTGAAGATTTTTTTCCTTAAATGGAAAGTTTTCTGTGGTACACCTTATTTTAGAATCTCTATCTTCTCCCCCTTTTTTTTTTTTTTTTTTTTTTTTTTAAAGAAAATTAGAACTATTGGCTAATTTGTGGTTTTGTTATTTCTAGGCACATTTTGATTGGCCTTCACAGTCAGATGCTAATGGAGGCGATTCTATCGGCAGAGGGATGGATCCACTTACCCATATCACCCTGAGCAGTACATAAAGATGAACGTTTCGGGGAGAGGCAATGGGGGCAGGGATGGCAGAGGACAACATCTTCTAAGTATAGAAATAGATAAAATGACAAGAAGACTAGAGTTGCCATCTGCTGGAGGATGGAAAGAATGACATTTGACACTGTTTGCAAGAGCAAAGCTAAACTCATTAGTAAAAATAATAAATCTCCATGTGCTGTGTACTGCCAGTTAAATAACACAAATTTATAGCAGTATCTTATTATTTCAGCATGGCAGTTTTTGGATAATGTTGAAAATACATGGAGGTAGTAAAACAATAGCATCCATTTTCCCTAATTTGTACTCTGCCTACTCTTAGAAGGGTTGATGAATATTGCTTTATTCCCTTTCAAATGCCAACAAGTTCCTTCAACGTGTATTTCTCACTTTCACCACCGTGACTTTGAAAATGATGATGGGGTTTCTTCTATGAGTATGCCTAGTCATTGCTTCCAGATTTTCTTTCTGCTTATGTAACATGACCAAATGCATGAAGCTCACTTAGGTTCAATATAAAGACCGCTGGACGGAGAATCAGAAGGCTGGGGTTGATAATCTGTTTGCCCACCAGCTACCAATGCAACCATAAACCAATCACTTTACTACGCTGGGTCCTGGCATTTTAAACTGTAAAATTATAAATGCTATGGAGGATGGGCTACAAAATCTAAATGATCTCTAAGGTCCTTTTTAGCCCTCAAATTTTGCAAATCTATAAGCATTTCAAACTCATGTAGCACTTATAACATGAATATTCAAGCTAACTTCTCATCATTGCTTCTACTGAATGCAGCAAAACTGTATCTAATGGCCTGATTAATCAGCCATAACCATCTTCTTTGCCAGTGAAGGGAAAAAAATGTTTTACCCCTTCTCATATTGTAGAGAAAGAGGTAGTTATTTAAACTTGATTTCTCTGATGCTGTTTTTGTTATGGTGAGTGACATAACAAAGTTCTCTGGTCGGGAAAAATATAAAACAAAAAACAGCTTTAAGAACCACAGATTTAGAATGGCAAGTAACCTCCAAGACCAAAAGTGGAAACTGAGGTTAAAGGATTCACCTATACTTGAGTATCTGGTTTGGTGCCAAAGTGGATTAGATCATTTAATTGGCAAATACTTCCTCACCTGAAAGAAACTCATCATCCTTCTTTCTGTAGCTATAAATCCTGCAAATCTACAGCATCCAAGTCAGGTATCTCCTCCTCTCTAATCAATTCTTGTCCCCTTCAGCCTACAGTGATTCTTCCCTCTTCTAGAAACACTAGTGTTCAATGTCTGAAAAACCTCACTTGGCAAGTGACATTGTCTTTCATTCATTTATTCATTTGACAGATATTTAATGAACATATTTTTAATGCCTTGCATTCTTCTAGGTGGGACCGAAGCATTAAAACCCCTGTTCTCATGAAGCTTCTATTTTAATGAGGAAGTGGGAGAAATATATATACGTAGGAAAATAATATCCAGTAGTAATATGTGCCATGACAGAACATTAAAGCAGGTGCTATGATAATGATCTGATGCCTTCTTTAGATGGAGTGGTCAGGGAAGAGTTCTCTGAGGTAGTGACTCTAAATTGAAACTTGAGTGATGAAAAGGAGATGGCTATGCAAAGATGTGAGGAAAGGCATTCATAAAACAGATCCAGCATAGGGGGGGATCAAAGGAAAGAGTGAGTCTGGAATAAAATCAATAAGAGACATAGCAACAGCAACATGAGGGGAGGGAGGTGGTCAAGGTCCAGATGATTTGAAGTCTCAAGGTCATGCCGAAAAAGGAGTATTTTATTCCAAGCATTCTGGGGAATCACTTGAAGCTAAGAATTTGTTCTCTTTTCATGTAAATCAGTCTCCCCCACATCCAAGAATTAACATCTTACCTTTTAAAAATTTCTCACAATTCCTAGGTCCTCCAAACCTTTTTACATAAAAGGCTTTTTAATAAATAGCTGCTGGCTGATTGTGTTGTACATGAAATCTTTAAGTTAGTTAATAGTTTAAGTAGGGGCTTAACCCCTAGAGGATCAGAGGTCATGATGATTGCAGCCCTCGACCTCAAATTCACAGAAAGGCTCAAGAAATGAGCTCAGCGTGGAGACAGAATATCCTGACATTGCCTGTGACTCGACTCTGAGACTCGTGAAATGCCTCACACTGCGAGCAGCGGCCCACGAGGATCCAAGAGAGCCCCTTTGTCGACTTCTTCAAAGCAAAGCAAATCACCTAACTTTGGAGAGGTTCTGACAGTCTTTATACCCATGCATCACATAGATTTAATTGAAACTTTGCAACAGGTAAATTTGTAACAATTCATAGTTTTCATGCTCAAAAGAGTATCTGTGTAAAACAGCAGCCTGAATAATGGGGGGTAGGGAGAAGATTAATTCAGAGAGGTTATTCGTTTTATTCTCTCTTGATGCAAGCCCCATTTTTACATGCTTTTCTTTTGACTATAGGGCAATCTTTAATTGCAGCTTTAAGGGAAGCTTAAGGAGGTCATTAAACATTATGAAAACTGAAATATCTCTAACGTTAGCTGAGAGTAACCTGACTTGTTTTTTCATACTGAGCTCTAGAAAAGGCAAATTCCTTGTAAAGAGTTAGGGTGGAATATCCTGCTCCACCCACCCCTAGTGGTCTAGGAGTCCTCTAAGCTATCATGGGAGGAATTTGTGGCTTGAAACCCAGACAGATGCTAGAAACTTTTAAATCCTGATATTCATGGTGCTAAAAATACATGTGGATTCACTAATAGAAAAAGAAGGAGGAGGAGGAGGAGGAGGAGGAGAAAAAGAAAGAAAAGAAGAAGAAACACAAAGAAACTGATTAAGAAAATGAGATGATGAAAGTACAGAGAGAAAGAGAAGAGGAGTTGGCAAGAGAGAAGGTCAATAAGATGCCGCATGGGGGCAGAGACCATAACCTTCCAAGCATCTAGGACAGTGTCTGACACACAACAGAGGCTTCAAACGTTGGGGGAGGGAGGAAAATACATGGGAAAATAAAAGAGGAGTTGTATTTGTGAGACAGCAGGCAAACAAGGACGCAAGAGAGAAGAGGAAAAGCGAGAAATGAAGGGGAAGAAAGAAAGGAGATCTTGGCGATGATTCCCACATCTGGATGCATGTCAGAAACACCTACGGAGACCACCTCGAAACGCAGATTCCCAGGTCTGTTCGGAGCACTATTACATCAGAAGCTTGGAGTAGGGTTGGGTTCTAACCCGAGTCTAGCAAGTCAAAACCAAAAGCTCTCGCCAGGGGATGCTATGTGCTGTGATTTGGGAACCCCACTGAGCTACACGAAAAGAAAAGAAAGGTGCGACCAGTGTGCAGTGACAGAGCCGGTGCCAGCACTGACCCTGGTCACAGGGCACCTGGGGGACCACCACAGGGCACGCACTTCTCTTCAAGAAGATGGCTCACCTTCGAGAACTAGAGTTCCTCTCCGATTAATACCCGTTCCCCCTTTTGCCAAATTATAATTGTTCCCAAATTATATACCTTTCAGTGATGCCTGGAATGACAAGGGGTGGGCTACAAAAGGAACTGCATGGGAAGGCGGCGTTCTCTTTTGCCCATGGCACAGGTTAGAGAAATAGCTCCGCCTAGGCCGCGCCGTCTTGGATGTTCAGGTGGCCCTGGTTGATTTTGGAGTATGACCCCCGAGTGGCAACGAGTGAGAACACAATCTCTCTCACATACTGAGGGAGGAACTAGCAAAAGTGACTGGGTTTTGGATAATGGACAAGGCTGCACTGGCACCCATCTCCCCAGACACGCGTTTCCGATCGTCATGGCAACGCACGCGGCGTCGGGGCTGTGGCCGGGGCAGCGCATCTGTGCCGGGGCCAGGCTGGCGCTTGGGACCCAGCGGCCTCCGCCGCCGCGCGCGGTCCCGGAGCTGCAGGAGCCCGGGGGCGGCAGGCAGCCCCGCGGGCAGCGTAGCCGCCCAAGCAAGGGAACAATTGCCTCTCGGGATTAAGTCTACGTGGGCTCGAATTGTGTGTTACTATGACAATGGTAAATAGGTTCACTGGCTTTCAGGGAAGTGGCTCCGTGCAGTGTGAGCTAAGGAAGGCACAATTTCTCTCCAGTTCAGCACACCTATACCCATTCATGGGTCTGTGGCAAGCCACTGTACTACTTAGTTTTAATCACTGGGCATTTTATTGACAGTGACCTACACTGAGTTTGATTTAGTGGCTCCAACTAATAAAAGCCTGGTAGTAGACTAGAAAGAAGAAAGTTAAGCACGCTTATCAGATGGTAATTAATTTGCTCTCTAGAAAGAAAAAATATGAGCTAAATGTTTTGATAAAGTAGTTCTATGAATATACCAGGAATGTCTCAAACCTCATCTTAAATAATACACCCACATTTAAAATCATGTTTTGTTCTGTTGTTGCTTCTTCCGCAGGAGGAATAACCACTCTACCCTGAAACCTAATACACCTTTTTAAAATAAATAAATAAATACAGAGAATCTTCTTCCAGAAGGGCTATAGCTTTTCCTAGAGTATAGATTACCTACCATGCCAGAGCCAGTCTCACAAAACATGTTAGCAGAAATAAGGTATTGATTAAATATAGTCACAGTAAAGACTACACTTACATTAATATTTCCCACTACTGGTGATTTAGCATTTATCATTCATCAGAGTCCACAAGTATATGCATGCATGCATTCACAAAAACGAAACCTTGCCATAATTAACTGGTTGTAGCATATATAGACTTTTGATATATCAGAAAAGACAGATTGTTTAAGCCCACCATGGTAGGCTTTTTTTTTTTTAAAAAAAGATTTATTCCAACTTTTCCTGGTTGTAGTTCATTTGTGTACATTTTATGAATTCATACAACACAAATTATTTTAAAATATGCTGTTCAATAAAGAAATAACAGATTCAAGACAAATCACTGGCTCTAACCTACTTCTTTCACTTCATCTCAATGTGTACTTTCCCCAGCATCTGTACTCTGTTCAATATACACTGTACTGGGAGTGTTTCTGTTCCTACCAGTTAGACTTCATCCAGAACCTCCTCACCACCAGTCAAGCCTGGATCTTAACACCCTTTTCCTAGTGCCATCTCTCCACGATAGAAAATCTCTAAACCCTCTCATTGAAACCTCCAAAACCTCTCAAATTTCCTTTTTTTTTTTGTTTTCCAGGAGGCCTTTCCATTATAATCTACACACTAAATGTTTACTTGAGGATTATCAAGTTCTTCCATGTTATATCCATCATTAACTTTTCTTATATCATTTCTTTCAGTCATTTTTACATGTGGGTGTCAGAGAACCTATCAGGTCAAAAAAGTTATATCCAAATATCTGTGCCATCTAGCATATTTTTAAAACTTTAATAAATATTTCATTATGTGAATAAACATTAATATTGGCACACTATGGCGGACTGATTTGCTTAACTGAATTTCCAGAGTGATTCTTCTTCTCTGCCCCCACAAAAAGACATCACCACCCTAATAAAATGTAGAGACATACTTTGGTTACACATTAAAACTCATTCAACTTTTAAAAAATTGAGGAATAATTGGACACATGTAAATATGGACTATATATTAGATAACATTAAATAATTGTCATTAATTTGCTAGGCTGCAATGACAACATTGTGGTTATGTAAAAAAAGCTTTTTAAAATATATACATAAAATATTTAAGCATAAAATATTATGAGATCTGTGATTTACTTTAAAAATGACAATGCCAAAGTGGCAAGATATTAATCATTCTTAAGTCTAATATTAATAATTAAGTCTAAGTCTAATCAAGTAAATTTTCAAGGTTGCCTCTCTTCATTCCATACTTGATATTTAATATGAAATGAAAGTAAGGGTTTCTCCACATGGCAATCATCGGGGGGTGAATTCAAATGGTCTGTTCCTCACCCAGTTACTCTATGAGGCAAGAAGCTGACTGTATCACAATTCGGAGAAGGTGAAGGCTCAATCCTAGAGACAGGTACAAGAGCTGCTGAAGTCAGAAGAGAAAAGCAGAAGTGGGTTAAACATTAAGGCTTTTTCTAATATAGATCTTCACTTTGGGAAAATGTGGTTATTTGGCCAAATAGAAGGTGAAATGGCAATTCTATAAGCAGGTCTACTATTTTAGCAGTGGTCCTTACAAAAGTGACAAAAACAATAAAATTATCTCATAGCTGTAGAATGTACCTGTGGAACCAACTGTGTATGTATCATTTTATGTTTATTTTCTTAAAAGTTTTGCTATAAGGCAAGACTATTAATCCTGTTTTTTAGATGAAGAAATTTAGGTTCTAACAGTAACTTTACATTTATTGTTGAGTTGTTTAAAAATATTACCTGGATGAAAAATAATGTCCAGAATGAAAGCAATCGCTAAATGTCAGAATCAGAACAAGATTATTCTCTGACATTCTTATTATTACTTTATAACATTCCATTCCTCTCTTATCTGCTCCCAAAATAGTTGGATAAAAAACCTTGCCTCATTTCCTACCAGCAGGCTGCAGGAAGAGACACTCTCACTTTTACAGAAAGGCTCAGTCTGTGAATGGTTACTGTCTTTATACAGAACATCAAATATTTCTTTAGGACTTTTGAATATGTCTTATTTTAACCCTCCTGACACCACTTCATTTAGGTGGGTGGTAAATGCCATCTAGTTTACTTTATAACTCAAGAATTCTTATTACAGCTGGGATGGGGTGCTACGTGGGAATAGAATCAGGGTAAAAAGCAGAATTGTGGAACTGGAGACCCAGATACAGTCTCACTATATCCATATCACCAAAGTCGCAAAGTATGGCTTTTCATTTTCAGCCCTTAGATATTTTGGGGAAAAAAAAAACAAAAAAACAAAAAAACTCATCAAAGTAAACAGTACTTTGTTCTCCATGTGGGTTGAATAATATCCTGAGTGGTGTACTTGGATCTGGAAAAGATTTCTAAAGCCTTTGCAATGTTCACAACAACTATAGAAGAGATATACTGTTCACCATATTATGTAATTAAACAAATCCCGTTTGGGTCTGGAGATGTGGCCAGTTTGGCAATATGCCAGTCTCATTTTGTTGAACAACTATTTAATTGTTTGAAATAAAAACAACAACAACAACAACAACAAAACTGGTTGGTATCCATCAGCCCTTGCTAGGTAATTATATTCCAAATTGGTAGACATCCTTCAAATATCAATTATATTAAAATTAGTTGATGAATTTAAATTCTTTTAGAAAATTATGTTTTTCTAAAATGAGTACTTACCCCATAGGGTTATTACTATCTGAATATAGTTAACCTGTGCATATGGTCAAAGGAATTCAGAAGACCATTTAAATAGAGTTGCAACTAGGCCAGGCTCCCATCTGTGATGGGGTTTGATAAAGGGTGAGATTCTCTCTTTGATAATATCTTCTAAAGCACAGAGATAAACCACTAGCATCTTATCTTTTTAAAATTATCAGTTATGGATTATTCCAACATACACTAAAACCTCTTCTAGGATAATTCTGATACTGCCAATGTTGACTGTCTAGTGTAAGGTGTAGCACCCTAGGAAGGCAGAAATAGAGATTTGGCTTACTAAGGGACTATCTCTTGTCTGCATTGCTCTTGGGCTTGGAAAGAATCCTAACCTAACACTCTGTTTAAAGGCCCAACTTCACAAAAAAGGTCCATTATGATTTTTCAATAATTTGTTTTTAAATTTACTCTGTCTCAGTCTATAAGCCAGGGACAATGTTACATTTCAGTTAGAAAACCACCCACCACATAAATAAGTTAAAAATAAATGCCTTTGAAACAAGTTTTGTATTGCATGTTCCCTTCACTTTCCAGACCTTGTTAGGTATTTTAGAATTCATGAGTCCATGAATGCCAGAGCTCAACGAGATCTTAGACATTCTCAAACCCAACTCCCACTCTTTATATAGAGAAGGAATTTACCCCCAAAATTACTAGTAAGTGGCAAAACCCAAATCTAAACATAAATATCCCAACTCTATCTTCACTGCACCAGGAAGATAACCTGGACTTTGCTCTTGAGAAATTTCAACCTAGAAGACATAAAGTAAAACAGGGGAGGAGGGGTACACAGAAACAAACACAGAGCAGTTTAAGGCAGTAAATTTAAATTTTCTTGCAATTTAAGACAGCAAATTTAAATTTACTTAAATTGCTCTCTTAATTTTAGATAAGTAACATCTCAAAGAAGGAGGGGATTCATATGGACTTCTGGGAGTACAATTCTCCTACTAGTGAGTTAACTCTTCAAAGAAGAGACTATTATCTAAAATATTTTATATACCTTAGCACTTAGCACAGTTAAGAAAACAGAGTAAGTACCCACTGCAGGATTGAAGAATGGATGGGTGAATACGTGGACATACGGATTTGTGGGGGTGGATGGGGAATAGTCTGGAGTGAGAATGGGAGCCCTTAGAAAGAAGGTGGAAATTAATAGGAGTTAGAATCAGAGTGACAATGCAGAGACTAGAGAATATGGAAATAGTCATTATTTATTTAGAGGTTCTTGAGGAAAACAACCGGCTTGAAGCAGAAGATGCTTACTAGGAAGTAGCAGGTGATGTATCCGGACACTGCCATCTGAGCATCATGAAGCTGATGATTGCCTATTCCCATGACTTCAATGAGTTATGTTTAGATTGGTGTTGTAGTGCAGGGAGAGTTTGAGAAACTTGTTAATGAAGCCAGACTCCCACATACAAAACGAGATGTCTGAATGTGTGTGGTTGTCGGTATTCTGTTCTGTTCTTTTTCTATGCAAACAGCAACAGATGGTAGAAGGGGGCCGACAGGAGTGGGAATCCAGGAGGAAAGTTTGAATTGCCCCATCCCTCCTCTTGCTGGGTCTAAACCTTGGGGAAAGGAAGATTTTAAAAGAGTCAGGTTTGGCTTTTACAGAGTTAAAACGTTGACTGGTATCCAGCCTTTTAAATTGTTCCATAAAAGGGTCTAGGAAATGCAGAAAAATCACTTTATATCATCAATACCAGCTGTGTTAAGGCACGTAGCTTAAGTTTACTGTGCCTTGATCTCCTTTTGTATATTCTGAAAGTGGTAGGATCTCATAGAATTGTGATGAATAAATGGAATTAATATATTAAAGTGCTTTAATTTAGTTCCTGAGACAGAGTAATGAATCACTTTATAAGGTCTAGAGGAGGTTATAAGGATGCTGGTGAATGTTTGTCAACATTTATAAAAATGTGCATGGGTTTTTTTTTTTTTTTTTTTTTTTTTTGAGACGGAGTCTCGCGCTGTCGCCCGAGCTGGAGTGCAGTGGCCGGATCTCAGCTCACTGCAAGCTCCGCCTCCCGGGTTTACGCCATTCTCCTGCCTCAGCCTCCCGAGTAGCTGGGACTACAGGCGCCCACCACCTCGCCCGGCTAGTTTTTTGTATTTTTTAGTAGAGACGGGGTTTCACTGTGTTAGCCAAGATGGTCTCGATCTCCTGACCTCATGATCCACCCGTCTCGGTCTCCCAAAGTGCTGGGATTACAGGCTTGAGCCACCGCGCCCGGCCTGGATTCTTTAAGAAAGCATATCTTGTATTCAAAATTCTCCTTTCCATCTCTTCATTCCCCTCTCACTCACTTGAGCACACTAGCCATTTTACAGTCTCTTGGACCAGGTTTGTTTTAGTCTCCGGGCCTTGGCACCTTCTGTTCTCTCAGCTTGGTATGCGTATCTCACAGCACGTTAAATGGCTGCCCCTTGCTCATCATTCAGGTGTCATCTCAAATAACACCACCTCAAGGAAGCCTTGCCTACCAGTACATAAAGCAGGTCCTGGCCCTCAATTTCTCTCTTCCATATGGTCCTATTTAATTTTCCCTTTATCAGGACCTAAAATTATCTTAACCTATTTGCTTACAAAGTTGCTCAGTTTTGTTCCCCACTGAATCCCCAGACCTAGAATATGCCTGCATATGTTAAGTACTCAATAGATATTTGTTAACTATTGATTGGCTGGCTAATTGATTGACAAGAACAGGACCTCAAAGCATATACAGTTAAAAGAACATCAGTTACAGCTTCAAAGAAGTTGTCCCATTTTGGGAAGAGAATATGGCAAGGAAGCATCACACAAAACAACAGCATTCGGTTTTAATGCAAAATTGCTTTTTCTCTCTCTTTCTGTTCAGACTTAAGGTAAAAGGCAAACTAGGTGAGACCAGCAGCCGGTACATGCCAGATGCTTAAATTGTGTTGGTCTTATTAATTGTATAAAATCTTAAAGAGTATCCCGAGACTTGCACATGTTCTAGAGATATTTAAACTGCAGACTAAAGGTTGGAGAATCAATCTTTGAACCTTCAGAAAATCAAGGTCCAGTTAAGTAATGGTTCAGAAATGTAAAAGGTCAGTTTAAGTACATGCCTAGCTGTTTCTACTTCTTTTAAAATTTCTCTAATATCTGAATGGTGCTGCCTGGTTAAATATAATATGTTTTAAATATTTATATACTGTCATCTTAATTTTTAAATTTTCATTTTTTTTTTTTTGAAAAAAGGCACAAGACAATTGAGCATAAAAATGTTATATCCTCTCTCTCTAGCTATTCACGCTGTGAAGCAACCTGTTTTACTGTATAAACCTGTGTTTGTTCTGTTTCAATTGTGCAGAAGGAAACAGTTCTGGCACCTTTAAAAATCAAAGATCTATCACTCAACAAGAGAAGATAGCAATTCTAAGAAAGGGAATTATGAGAAATAGCAAAAAGATACAGTGCTTCTAAAACCTTAGCGGGCTTATGAATCACTTGGAGATTTTGTAAAAATGTAGATTCTGATTTATTACAGCGGGTCTTGGGTGGGGCCTGAGATTCTGCATTTCGAGTAAGCTATAGTGATACCTGCACTGTTGGTCCTCAGTGTTTATGGATGATACTGTTAGGGTCATATAGCTTGAGAAATAAAAATCACTTTAAAGCATTACAGTTGTAATAATATTAAGCCACTACTGCTGCTGTACTTAAATCTGCAAAAACAACTATAAATTCTTCCCATCCCATCAAGAGGTGGAGCCTATTTCTCCACTCCTTGATTCAGGCTGACCATGTGATTGGCTTTAGTTAACAGACAACAGCAATTTGCCATATGGTGAGACTTGAAAAGTGTTTGTGCACTGGGACTTCTCCTTCGCTGCTCCTGGAACCCTGCAATCACCATCTGATTGCACCAGAGCTAGCCTACTGGAGGATGAGGTGACATGTGGGAGAGAACTCAGATATCCCAACCTAAAGTTAGTTGAGTCCCAGCCAACAGGCTGCCAATTGCCATCCCTGTGAGTGAAGCCATCCTGGATTGTCCAGTCTTCCACTAATTTTCCAGTTGATCATGGACACTTGAGCGAGCACCACAGCTTTCATTCAACCTGGTCCACACAGAAGTTGTACTTAGCCAACACATATTGCCAGAAACTAAAGTGATTGTTGTTTTAACCACCATGTTTTGGGGTGTTTGTTGCTGCCTTTTTCATTTTGATTTTGCTTTTTATGCAGCCTAAAGTAGGAACAGATATCTAAAGAAGGAGCAGTCAAAAGTCTGAGTTATTGGTGCACAATGCAATTTGTGCTTATGATTATTTTTCCTTCTTTTCTTCAGTCTATAGGGTGGGATTTTTGCCCTGGCACAGTAGAAACTGATATAGGTATTTATTGCAATAGCATTTTAACTATTTTCTGTTTTTATAATTCAACTTATTTTTCTTTTGTTTTACTATGTTGAATGTTTCTGCTTAGGGGTTAAGTCACTTGCCCAGATCACACAGCTTCGAAATGGCAGAACACTTTTCAGACTAATACAAAGTCAGAAACTTGAAAATACGTTCCACAATGTTATTACATGTCTCAAATTCTTCTGCTAAAATGCAAATATAGATTTGCCTCTGAAGGACATGACCTCCAGCCATCACCTTGTTCCATGTTTGAGGAGGAAATATAAGGTCTATCCACAAAGGAATAATCTTACATTGATGTGATATGCCAATGACAAACCCTCTTCAGAAATGATACACTCAACATCAGCTAGTCATTGACATAGAGCCGTTAGGCAGACAGCATCATCCTTACACGTTCCCTTTGCAGGTTCACTCATGGTCAGGCATCCTCCCCCAGTGTTGGTGATGTTGACCATCCGATGTCCTCTCCAAATCTATCAGTCTCAACATATTTTATCTCTTCCACAGCCACATGAAATTCATATTAATGACAGTCCCATGGCCATCCCTATATATTAAAGGCTGCTTGCTATGGACTAGGGGAGTGTTTCCTAATTTTACTAAACTGTCCTTCCTATTGAGGTGATCTCTACTTCTGCCTCATCCTATTCTTTGTTGTTGAGAATCATCAGTTAGAGGCTCTGCAAACTGGTATTCCTTAAGCTGAGTACAGTCCACAATATCATTTGTTCACTAACAAAATTCAGTTGTAATAAATTAGAATTCGAATATTTTTAATCAAAATATGCACTTTGTAGGTAACACAAGGTCTTGTTATTCCTCATCTAGCTGCTACCCCTGATATTACTTTTCTAAACTGTGAGAACTTTTGATTGTGCATCAGCTGCTATTCTAATCTTTCTTTCTGGAATTTGCATCTGCTGCCACCACTGTAGCCACCAAGCACGTTCCAGGGACTCCCTGATCTATATGTGCAACTCTAATGTCTGTTCAGATCTTCACTTGCTCACTCCTGGCTCCAAGTGTGAGTTTAACTGACTTTTACATCCTACTCTTCCTTGCCTCCCTTTCCCCTAGAGCAATCCATTCTATTGAAATCACCTTTGTTAGAAAGAGGACCACTTAAACGTTTGTCAATCCACTGCAGAGCTATTATTGCACTTGCTACCCTCCCATTTCTAATGTGAACATAACCCGCATAGTATCTAATTGGGAAGATATGGTAGTCTCCCAACTGCTCTCATTGCTTTCAGTATCCTTTCTCCTCCATTCATGTTCAAGGGAGTCATCAGAATTATATTCCTTGCACTCACATTTTGGAAATCATATTTCAAGTTGAAAGTCTTTCCAATCTGGTGCTAAATTCACACTTTGGTCTCCTCTTTTCCTACCCCCTTCTCCCGCATACCTGTGCTCCAGACATGGTATGCATCTCAGAAGTCTTCATATTTTTTTTCACAGACTTTGCCTACTGACTGGAGTGGCCTTCTCTATCCATCCATCTGGTCAATTCATCTTCCTTTCCTGTACCTGAACTTGTTCAATTAGCTAGAAAAATCTCTTCAATCACAGCTCTTGTTTACATCTCTGCCATAGCATGAATAATATTGGTTTGTTACTCATCACCTCCACTCCAGAACTGTGAACACAGAGGGTAGGGACCACATTTTATCTAACTCTGCTTCTGATTGGGTAAAATTCCATCTGATTTAAAACAAGTGAACAAAAACAAGAATAGCAGCAAACATGTATGTTAAATAATTAGAAAGACATTTTCAAGATTCTTGTCAGAGATTAAGGAGTGGTTTCTGAGAGTGAGTGACAGCCTGAATGAAGAGAGAAATGCATCTAACTAGGCAGGTTAGTTTACCGCTGAAGACCTGTTGCTTATGGATGGTGAGGGATTTCCTACAACTAACAGATCTGCAACAGGAGGCCACACATAAAGGCATTAATCTGTGTGACTTCAACTCAAGAGTTTCGGCTTTGTTGGGCTAATAGCTTGTGCCTATGTGTCAATGTAATATAGCGGTTTTTATATTTAGTTTAGATTACACAGGCTATTGATTAGGCAAGAATTAAACTAGTTAATACACTCAATTCAATGAGAGTGTTTACAAACCCAGAACTATGCAGACTGCACTAAGAGAAGAGAAAACATGTTTACTAGTGCTGTGTGGCAATTCTCATCTCCCTATATCTGGTCTCTCATATCTGATCTTCTTCTCCCTTTAAAGGTAGATATTAGAAAGTCCAAAAAACAGAGAAAGTAATACATCTGTTCTTAGAGAGTTTCATTTTATCTATGAGGACAAAATTTCCAACATCTGTAAAATTCTATAAAACAAGATAATTAAGTGTCAAGGAATATCAGAGACAGAACAGACAGAACTTACTATAGAATTAAATCGGTTCTGTTAAATACAGTGAACCCCAAGTTTCTCTTCAAAGAATCAGTATGTCAGTAAGTTCAGCTCTCTTATTCTTTGATTCTCCATTTTAAAGTTTAACTTCCTGGTTCTCTTCGCCCACTTGCTTCTAGTTTCAGTAAACAACTTTCCCGTCCTAATCAGTAGTTCACATCTGCTCCCCTGGTCATCTGCTCTGTCCTGACTCATTCTGGTCACCTGCTTTGATTTGAGTCACCCTTGGTCACCTGCTCTGACCTAAGTCACCTTTAGTTACCTGTTCCTAATCATCCTTCCTGCCAAACTACTCACCCCGCTACTCTGGCTCATACTCCTGCTCTGTTTAAAATAGCCAATCAGAATTAACACAGACTGTAGGTCCAACCCTAGCCAATACAGGAACCACACAGCAGTAGGAGCTAGCTGGTGAGGAATAAGAACTCCTGCCCCTCTTCTGTCCAGGTGTGCTCTTGCCATTGTTCTATCTGTGATGAGTACCCTTTCTGCAGAAAGTAAAAACTGCTTTGCTGAGATAATTAAATGTATGCTCAAATGTTATTTCTTTGTGGCAATGAGGAACAAGCATTTCTAACAGTTCCCTTATTTATGGCTAGGATGAGAAAGTGAAATTTGATAATACCAAGTAGAACTGTAGTTGTCTAGGTATCCCCCATAATTGATGAAAATTATGACATAAAACAGGTTCCTGCACCAGCATTCTTCTATAATGCTTGAAATCTGAACCTTAGAATGTCTTGGTAAGGTGATAGCCAGTTTAAAGTCAAATGCAGTATAAACTGCAATTAAATAAGTTTTCAAAACCGTTCTGGTTTGGTGTTAATAGAAATCCCAAATAAATAGCTGAAACCATGAAAAACAAGATTTCTTACAACTGAGATTGTGAGACTGAGATTTCTTATGAGGGTGAAACATGAACAACAGAACAAAGCCTTGTGCATTTCACAAGAGCATTTTAATACTTTTACCCTCATAGAGCACTTTAAGTAATGCTGGATTAATCCATTTTCAGACATTAATGGCTTTGTGAAAATAATTTGGCTGGCCAGCTACTTAATAAGATGCAGAAATTAAATCCTCATAAACTCCCAGAAGGAATCTTGAAGTCCCCAAGCCAGCCCTCTTTCTGAAGTGAGAATTGTCTCCATAGGATGGAATGAGGAAATGAGTGTGATGAGGAAGGATGGTTCCAAGACATCATTAAAAAAGACAGACAGAAATATAGGTCGGGGCCCCAGCCAGATGAAGGAGAGGGGCCCAAAACATGTTTTAATTTATGGTGTCATGGGAGTTTCTCAAGGCAAAGAGAAAGCAGCAAAGCAACTATTGAGGATGAAAAGTATAAAATCTTTCAGGATGACAACTTGGCATTATGTATTAATAGTTTTATTAAAAGTCCTCATCCTTTGAACACCAATTTCACTTCTAGAATAAACATTTAAAGGCATGGACACCCATATGTTCAAAAGTGTAAGGATATTAATCACAGTATATTTTATAATGACCAAAAACCAGAAACAATCTAATTAATAAATAAGAGCAGACAAATTCTGAAATAATGTATACCCAAAACTTAATAGTTCATCTCTGCTTGAATTTTAGGTGACTTCATGTTCATTTAATTTTTGAGTCTTCTGTGTTTCTCTATTTACGGGTTTTTTTTTTTTTTTTGAGATGGAGTCTCGCACTGTCACCTGGGCTGGAGTGCAGTGGTGCCATCTCGGGTCACTGCAACCTTCACTTCCCGGGTTCAAGTGATTCTCCTGCCTCAGCCTCCCAAATAGCTGGGATTACAGTTGCCTGCCACCACGCCCAGCTAATTTTTTGTATTGTTAGTAGAGACAGAATTTCATCATGTTGGTCAGGCTGGTCTTGAACTCCTGACCTCAGGTGATCCACCCACCTCAGCCTCCCAAAGTACATTTTTTATAATAAAGTATACATGAGAAATACACACATGCCATAGTAGCAGATTGGCAGTGATAAGAAAACTGAGGAATAATGTAAGCAAACTCTGTTAACATCAAAGCTTTTCCCAGGAGGACAACCCTAATGCACCTCCAACTTACTTTCCCTCACTTGTCCTTGCTGTCTTGACTCTTTCAAAATTATATGTGTGAAGGGGCAACATGTTGGGCTACCCCATGGGATCAATTACCATGCAATTCTGCCTGCCTTGGAAGACTGCAATCAAAGTCTTATCCAGATGTCAGAATACCATTATCTCCTAGGATAATATGGGAAGAAACCAGCTGAAAGATACCTAAAGCTGGCACCTATGAAGGCTCTACACCGCCTGCTGTACCAATTACAAAATCAAACTTTAAGAGCCCTGTGATACACATAGACTTTCCATTCTAAGTGTTTAAAATCTAATAGGAGAGAAAACACATTATTCAGAAAGGTTTTTTTTTTTTTTTTTTGACCCAATTCCACTACCAAGCGTGGGCAATCACTTAACATTTCTGCCCCTTCAGCTTCTCAATTATAAAACTAGGGAATCAACTATATCTGGGTTTTTATCTCAGGTTAAAATTTGGGAATGTTCCAATAATGCATCTCAAAATTTAATGAATTACCTGGGGCTAATGGTTAAATGCAGATTTGATTCCATGGGTCTGGGGAGAGGCCTGAGAATCTACATTTCTAACAAGCTGGTCCCAGGCCTACAATTTTGAGTGGCCAAACTCTAATATACATGATCTCATTTAATTCCCCCAAGTATCCTCTGAGATAGCCATCCTTAGCCCTATTTCACTGACCAGGAAGTGACTTGTATAGGGTTATACCAATTAAAAAGTGGCAAAGTAGAAATCCCAACAAGGTCTTTTTACTCTTCATCTCCAAGATGTTTAATATCCCTTTCAGTTTTAAAACACTATCATTAGAAATTATTGCCACACTCTTATAAAGTGAACAGGACCACGAGATTGATAAAGGTAAGCTGCTAATGGAGTTCAGAAGAAGAAGAAGGGTTCACTTCATATAGAGCAGGGGCCTGGGAGTCAGTTTAGTAAACATAGGGGAGATTCGCCATTAACCTTGAAGGGTAGTTAAAATGAAGGTAAGCAAACATGGAGAGAATATAAAACAACAGGTAAGCGTAACATGGCATAATCAGAGCACCAGTATATTCTCTACACCAGTATAGAGAAAACCTGTGAAGAGGGAGGACAGGCCTCATAAACTGGCATTTCTTTCTTTCTTTCTTTCTTTTTTTTTTT
>NW_012109141.1:504026-505981 GCF_000951045.1 Mandrillus leucophaeus
GGCATGATCTCGGCTCACTGCAACCTCCACCTCCCAGGTTCAAGCGATTCTCCTGCCTCAGCCTCCTGAGTAGCTGGAATTACAGGCACCCACCAACACACCTGGTTAATTTTTGTAGTTTTAGTAGAGAGGGGGTTTCGCGGGTTTCACGATGTTGGCCAGGCTGGCCTCAAACTCCTGACCTCAGATGATCTGCCTACCTCAGCCTCCCAAAGTGCTGGGATTACAGGCGTGAGCCACCATTCCTGGGAGAACTTGCATTTCCACTTATTATTATTAATTCATTTGTTATTTCTTTTATTATTTATGCTCATCATTTACATCATTTATAGAGCATGGCAGTTAGTTTCTTATTGATATCCATGTTACCACGCTGCTTTAAGAGTTGGATAAAGTTTGATAAGTAGGATGACCTCAATTTCTAATTTGTTTCTCCTAAGTGGATCTCCTGAGAGCAGCCTTGGGGCCCCCAACTTCACTCCATGCACCTTTTGAGGCATTCTGTAAAATGTCAGCTGTTTGGTATGTGCCCACAGAAACAACAAAGTTAATTCTCTCTTTTTGGAATTGCGACTCCCACTCTCCCCCAATTCTTCTAAAGGTTTCCTTTTAAAGAAAAGCCATGGTTTGCTGCCACTGAAAATTAAAGACAACAGCATAAAGATCAAGGTCCAGGCTGGTGCTAGCGATGACAGAACATTAAAATAATCACTCAAATTTCCTTCCTCGAACATTGACAAAGACTACTAATGGAAAGCCAATCTCCAGAACGCAGATTCATTTCAGACTTTCTGCACTTGCATCTCTTTGTTCACAAATTATTTTGACTAAAGTGAACAAATTGGAAGTATTGAGATAAAACAGGAGAGGTAATGACATACTAAAAAAAAAAAAAAAAAAAATATTGTATGTGACTCCCCCACTCCACGTCACAACATAGAGTATCATGAAAAACAGGAGGGCTCATTAGGCAAAGGCTAATTTACAAGGTTGAAGAGAGAAGGAATTAATTGACTCTTCCCTCCATCAAGCTATACTTCTGGCTTCTCTAACTACAACAGATTTGCTCCATGAGCTTCTCTATTCTACCTCCCTAGTTCCAGATTATGTTTGGCCATCAGATTCATAACTCATATATCCCAGATTTCCTTCCCATTTGCTGAATCCACATTTTCAAGATTCTTATCTTTTCTTACCCCAAACTGGAGGTCTGGCCTCTGTACCCAATCACATGTTGGCATGATGGCTTGGGATGGTATTCTCGATGCCCAACTATTAGTCCTAGACTTGCAGCTATAGTGGTTCAGTTAGATGAGCGCAGGTTCCTTCCCCCGACAAACATGGAAAATGTCAAGAGTATTTTCAAAGCATATAAAGTATCTCTTATCCAATATACAACATTGAAGAAGAAGTTTGCCAACAGAAATCTATGGTCACCTGGGAGGAAGAGATTGGTCCAGTACACGCAATAGCTACATTGTAACCTGGTGAATTGAATATTTTCAAAACACAGGTAAAGACATCTGAGATAATAAGCGGGAGGAAAGAAATAACTTTAGGTGAGCTTTTCTTTCTTTTACTCCTTTTTTAGTTCGTTGGACACTTAGAGGCATGAAATTAAAACTCGTGAAAAACAGTCATATCGACTGGCTGTGGTGACTCAAAAGTTGTCGTTTCTCGACTCAACTTTGCTGAAACACTTGATTCATGTTGTTCTTATTTAACCTAATTTGCATTGATTTAATCAGTGCTGGTATGCTTTAAATACATAATAAATTGGGATTCTGCAACTTAGATGACTTAGAATAGCTAAATTTCAATAAAGCTCATTTCAATCTGTTAATGTATACGGTTCTGCCAAGGGGTTTAAAACTGTAGAAAAGATGCAAACTTGCCACATTAGAGGTGGGAAAGGCTTAAAGATACCATATAGATAAAACAATTTGCAGGATAAT
>NW_012109141.1:506461-543349 GCF_000951045.1 Mandrillus leucophaeus
CTTTAGAGTTTATGGCTCCATCAGCTGGCCTGCTGTCAGGAATAATTGTCTTGGCTAGAGGTGAAACCACTTGATGGTGAATTTGTTTGTCTGTCTGTTAAAGTGTTGCACAGCACCTTGGAGGTGCCAGGATAAAACCTGCAAATGCCTGATCCAGAGTTAGGTAGGCAGCAAGAGTGACAGAGAGGCAATCATCAAGAATGGAAAATTAAGAAAAAGAGAGAGAGAGAAAAGAAAGAAAAAGAAAGAAAGAGAGAGAGAGAGAGAGAAAGAAAGAACGAACAAACCAAAGAAAGAAAACCATCTGTGCCAGTTGCAAGCTGTATGACCTTGGATAAACCATGATGTCTCTTGGCCTCAGTTTCGTCACGTGCAAAATTAAGGGGTTTGATTTTCTAATGTCTCTTCTAACTCCTAAGACAGCATGTGATGTCTAGGACATTTCAGATTTGTGTTCCTTCCAATTAAATGATACATCTCAGAGATGAATGACCAGGGCAGAGCTCAGATGAATACAAAATGGAATGATTCATGCCCCTGTTCATATGACTTTTCCTGAAAAGTACCACCAGTCTTTGGTGACTTTGATTCCATTGGTTGGTCTCTTCAGCTTAGATGCTAAGGACCAATCCAGTTACTTGTCCATTCTATCTACCCTGGCTCTGGTAATCCACCCTCATTCCTATCAAAGTAAGTGCCACTACACATAATGCCTACTGATTTTGAGTTCCTTAGAGGCAGAAACGATAGGAATTCAAAGAGCGGAGCTGGAGACTCACATTTGACTCTCCTTACCATCTCCCTGGGCATCTTTGTCAAGAAGGAAGGCTTACCCACACTCACTTCCCGCAGGCTTTCTCAGTCATCTTGGAGGATTTTGTTTAAACAGATGACCAACTGACTCTCCCCAGGGCAGACCCTCTCCAGACCAGTTGGCACAAGGTGTGTGTGTGCGGGGGGAGGGGGGGGTGCGGGGAGCTCATTGTAAGGACTCCTATCTATAAATGATTGTGAATAGAAATAATGAGGCAAAGGCTTCTCGTCATATTTAGAGGAAAAAGTGGCACAATTCAGTGCAGTCTCAAAGCTTAATTAGGGATGTGTGTATGGAGACGGGTAGGCTTCATTATGGCTTAAACTACCACATCCCTACACATTCACACTCTCCTGGAGTAGAGTGCACTGCAGGGCCCAGCAATCACCATGAACAGCACAAGTCAGGGTTAGTCCTCCCCATGTCAGACAGCAGAATCGTTCTTTAATCCACCCTGTACCCCATATGTATCTATGGAGCCTGATGAAGCCCCGGAGGGATCTCAGTCAAGTCTCCCTGTACACAGACATACCTTTTTGCCACACCGGATCTCACACCACCGGGACTGGGATGGCTTCCCAAACTAGGTGGGTTTGGAAAGTATTTCCCCCTTCCACCTCAAAAAAGGGCTGGCTGACTGCAGAATTCCAGTACCCGCAAGGCGGGGGGTGGGGGGAGAGACAAAAAATCTTAGCCAAGCCCCAAATCATTGCCTTCCTCTGTCTTCTCTCAAGTTGCTTTTCTAAAGCAAAGGTCCAAATGTTGATGTCTTTGCAGATTCCTACGTATCTCTTACACGTAGACAGTTTTAAAGGAGAAAAGAATATATCCCCAAAAGGGAACGGGGAGAGCACAGAATATTTCAGTTTCTTCCCACTTGGAAATATCTTGTCGTGGATGATGCTACCCCTATCGCCACCTCCCTCCCCCCTCCTTTTTTTTTTTTTTTTTTGAAATATGGACAAAAAAGCTTAAAGTGTTTTCCATTTCATCAAAGAACATATATTACTTTAGTGGTTCGGTAAAATGTTGGTTTTATGCCCACCCCTTTTCAATCTGCCCATGTCTGAGGTGCTCGGGGAAGACGCACAATCGTGAGCAGCTTACGACACTCAGTGAGCAGTAGGTGCCTGTGCAAGCTCGCGCCTCACACTGCCTGGTGGAGAGAAGGAGCCCGGGCGCCGCTCGCCGCTTCCCGCGACGCCGCCCGCACCTCCCCGCCGCCCGCCGCCCGCAAAGCATGAGCGAGCCCGCTCTCTGCAGCTGCCCGGGACGCGAATGGCAGGCTGTCTCCGCGGAGTAAAAGGTGGCGCCGGTCAGTGGTCGTTTCCAATGACGGACATTAACCAGACTGTCAAATCCTGGGGAGTCGCGAGCCCCGAGTTTGGAGTTTTTTCCCCCCACAACGTCACAGTCCGAACTGCAGAGGGAAAGGAAGGCGGCAGGAAGGCGAAGCCCGGGCTCCGGCACGTAGTTGGGAAACTTGCGGGTCCTAGAAGTCGCCTCCCCGCCTCGCCGGCCGCCCTTGCAGCCCCAAGCCGAGCAGCAAAGTGAGACATTGTGCGCCTGCCAGATCCGCCGGCCGCGGACCGGGGCTGCCTCGGAAACACAGAGGGGTCTTCTCTCGCCCTGCATATAATTAGCCTGCACACAAAGGGAGCAGCTGAATGGAGGTTGTCACTCTCTGGAAAAGGGTGGGTAAGACACTTTTTAATTAAATTCTTTCCCGAAGATTTTTTTTCCTCCCTTTTCTTTGCTGCAGCATCTAACATGGACCAAATCACCATCTCTTTGATCTTTCCGTGGCTGTGAACTTTCTATGCTGCCCAGCTTTCTGCATGCTTAGAGGTGAACGTGTGGTTTTTGGGGAGGGGGGTCCTTCTTTATTTCTATGTATTTATTTGATTTTTTGCCCTTTTCTCCTCCTCCCCCGCTCCCCCTCCCTCGGAATAAAATATGATGTAGATTTCTGACCGAGCGCTTCCAATGGACATTCTCCAGTCTCTCTGGAAAGATTCTCGCTAATGGATTTCCTGCTGCTCGGTCTCTGTCTATACTGGCTGCTGAGGAGGCCCTCGGGGGTGGTCTTGTGTCTGCTGGGGGCCTGCTTTCAGATGCTGCCCGCCGCCCCCAGCGGGTGCCCGCAGCTGTGCCGGTGCGAGGGGCGGCTGCTGTACTGCGAGGCGCTCAACCTCACCGAGGCGCCCCACAACCTGTCCGGCCTGCTGGGCTTGTCCCTGCGCTACAACAGCCTCTCGGAGCTGCGCGCCGGCCAGTTCACGGGGTTAATGCAGCTCACGTGGCTCTATCTGGATCACAATCACATCTGCTCGGTGCAGGGGGACGCCTTTCAGAAACTGCGCCGAGTTAAGGAACTCACGCTGAGTTCCAACCAGATCACCCAGCTGCCCAACACCACCTTCCGGCCCATGCCCAACCTGCGCAGCGTGGACCTCTCGTACAACAAGCTGCAGGCACTCGCGCCCGACCTCTTCCACGGGCTGCGGAAGCTCACCACGCTGCATATGCGGGCCAACGCCATCCAGTTTGTGCCCGTGCGCATCTTCCAGGACTGCCGCAGCCTCAAGTTTCTCGACATCGGATACAATCAGCTCAAGAGTCTGGCGCGCAACTCTTTCGCCGGCTTATTTAAGCTCACCGAGCTGCACCTCGAGCACAACGACTTGGTCAAGGTGAACTTCGCCCACTTCCCGCGCCTCATCTCCCTGCACTCGCTCTGCCTGCGGAGGAACAAGGTGGCCATTGTGGTCAGCTCGCTGGACTGGGTTTGGAACCTGGAGAAAATGGACTTGTCGGGCAACGAGATCGAGTACATGGAGCCCCATGTGTTCGAGACCGTGCCGCACCTGCAGTCCCTGCAGCTGGACTCCAACCGCCTCACCTACATCGAGCCCCGGATCCTCAACTCTTGGAAGTCCCTGACAAGCATCACCCTGGCCGGTAACCTGTGGGACTGCGGGCGCAACGTGTGTGCCCTAGCCTCGTGGCTCAGCAACTTCCAGGGGCGCTACGATGGCAACTTGCAGTGCGCCAGCCCGGAGTACGCACAGGGCGAGGACGTCCTGGATGCCGTGTACGCCTTCCACCTGTGCGAGGATGGGGCCGAGCCCACCAGCGGCCACCTGCTCTCGGCCGTCACCAACCGGAGTGATCTGGGGCCCCCTGCCAGCTCGGCCACCACGCTCGCGGATGGCGGGGAGGGGCAGCACGACGGCACATTCGAGCCTGCCACCGTGGCTCTCCCCGGCGGCGAGCACGCCGAGAATGCCGTGCAGATCCACAAGGTGGTCACGGGCACCATGGCCCTCATCTTCTCCTTCCTCATCGTGGTCCTGGTGCTCTACGTGTCCTGGAAGTGTTTCCCAGCCAGCCTCAGGCAGCTCAGACAGTGCTTTGTCACGCAGCGCAGGAAGCAAAAGCAGAAACAGACCATGCATCAGATGGCTGCCATGTCTGCCCAGGAATACTACGTTGATTACAAACCGAACCACATTGAGGGAGCCCTGGTGATCATCAACGAGTATGGCTCGTGTACCTGCCACCAGCAGCCCGCCAGGGAATGCGAGGTGTGATTGTCCCAGTGGCTCTCAACCCATGCGCTACCAAATACGCCTGGGCAGCCGGGATGGGCCGGCGGGCACCAGGCTGGGGTCTCCTTGTCTGTGCTCTGATATGCTCCTTGACTGAAACTTTAAGGGGATCTCTCCCAGAGACTTGACATTTTAGCTTTATTGTGTCTTAAAAACAAAAACGAATTAAAACACAACAAAAAAAATCCCCACCCCACAACCTTCAGGACAGTCTATCTTAAATTTCATATGAGAAACTCCTTCCTCCCTTTGAAGATCTGCCCATATTCAGGAATCTGAGAGTGTAAAAAAGGTACCAATCATTGATTTTTTTTTTTTTTTTTTGTAAACTAAAATGTTTAAAATAAAATAGCATTTACAGTTTTTACAGACTGGTGTAACCTAAATGAATTGTTACTTGTGTTACAAGAAAAGCAACAGTTAAAATTTCCTTGTGGGGTGGCGAGGGGAGTTGTGCAGGGGCCAGAAGGAAATTCCAGGAGCAAAGTAGTCAGATTCATTTTGAAATTTTAAAGAAGGGCCAACAAAGCTTATCAGATTAATGACTTATGTTAATTTACTCCACATGAGTAAGGACTGGAAAAAGAAAAACAGCAAGACCCTTTATATTATTGGGGCAAGGACAGTGCAATCTAACCACCTTCAAGCAAGTGAGAGGTGGACTGAGGACTGGGCATCCTTGCTCAGCCTTTAAAGCAGAGAGCATTGCAAATGGCTTTTAAAAGGCAATGCCAGACAGTTTGTCCTAGGAACACGAAACATTTTTGCACTTAATGTAACCATCTTTCAAATCAACTCAAAATGTAACCATCTTTCAAGTCAACTCAAAATCTCATCCCCAAATGCCACCTGTTCTTAATTCTCCTGAGTCTTTGATTCACCCGACATAGTAGCATTTGTGCCCTTTTTGTACCCCCTGTTAAAGGGAGCCCCTCAGCTCACTGCTCTCTTTGGTCTGGCTGAGGGGAAGGAGGCAGAATCCTGATATTTAGGGCTGAAAGCTGTGCTTCTGGAGCACAGTGCTAAGACTGCAGCACGCTTAGGTTCCCAGACAGTGACAGCACATTCCTAGTTTCTATGGGGAACGAGGAGAAAAGCCTACCTCAGGATGAATGCCTGCAGGGTAATGACTTGTAGCAAGAGACTTTAGGGGCAGAGGTGACAGAGCAGTGATGGGGTGGGGAGAGTGGGAGAAGATAATCATCTGATCCTGTGTTTGCATATTTCTGAGATAGGAATAATTTGTTAAACCAGGACAGAAAAGCTGCCTCTTCTCAGATTGCCCTTTTGTGTAATGCTTGCTTTCCCTATTTCTTTCTTTTTTCTTTTTTCTGTGTTGGGATTGATGATTGCTCCTTCTCATCCCTCATAGGTTTCCAGGTCCATCATTGAGATTTCAGTTTCTATTCAACTAAAGAGTGAGGAAGTGGTGGTAGTGGCAATTGGTGGGTACAGAGAAGGGAAGGGGAAAGCTGTGTGCATTGGATGGAGGGCTCCTTCATCAGATGATAATTTAAGCAAATGTATGATTGAAATAAACTGTGATGGATGACAGATGCTGAACCAGTGCAGCCCACATCCCTAAGTCTTTCTTTTCCCTCTCTGACACTAAAGACTTACATCTTTCTGTTTTTATTTTTCCTTTTTTTTTTTTTTTTGAGAGAGAAGTCCAAATAGCAGGAAGAGGGATGGGGGGATGAGGAACCACACACTACCATCCCCCAAAACGCAAATGTCTCCAGCTACCAATCTTAGGAGGCAAAATCAGCTTTTTGAAATGCAGAATGGTATCACCAGAAGGTTTCCTTAAACTAAGGGTTGGTGGTAGGTTTCTCTTCTACCTATGGAGAAACCAGTATGCCTAAAAATATTGTTTCTAAGAGTCTCTTTCAAGATAAATATTTTGCAAATGTCTTTTAAGATGTTAAGCCCTGGGAGACAGCTTCTTACACACACACACACACACACACACACACACACCCCAACACCCCAGCTCATTTTTCCTGACCAGGAAACTTCATCTTGCTTTATTTATAATTAAAACATGACATTATGACACACATCATGCACATGACACCCATTCAGATTGTTAGTGTTCTAGAAGAGAGGTGCTTTGTTTGATAACTTTGAGGAGGGGGTTTTGAATTTAAGCATAATCATTTGGGTTTGCCTTTCTAAATAGCATACCACTCCGAGAGCAGGGGTAGCAGGAAAAAGATTCTCTCAGGTATGTGCCTTACCTAAAACCCTACTAAAGCGACCTCCTCTAGAAGACAGCATACCTTTTTTAGAAAAAAAAAAAAAAAATTGTAGCAACTGAAGGAGGGCTCCTTGGATTCCGTGAACTTAACCATCTCATAGGAAGGCTACAGGAATCCAGCGCCCAAAGCTGCTCTGGCTTGGTGCAATAAAGAGCTGTGTGGGTGTGCTTATAGGGAAAGCTTTCAGAAGCAAAACCTTCCTGGCAAGCATCAGAACCACAAGTCCCCTCCTACCCTCTAGAAATCTGAATATTGGAAACTGTAGTTTCTCTCCTATTGCCAAGACATTTTTATCTTTCACTCTTCTTGTTTCAAGGTGGCCATAAGAAAGAGAGAGAATAATCGTGCTTTGTTTTATGCTACTCCACCCACCCTGCCCATGATTAAATATCATATATGTAGAAGATCTTAAATCTATGCATATTTCATGAAGAACCATTGGAAAGAGGAATCTGCAATCTGGGAGCTTAAGAGCAAATGATGACCATAGAAAGCTATGTTCTTACTTTGTGTGTGTGTCTGTATGTTTCTGTGTTGTGTGTCTTTGTAGGCAAACAAATGTTGTCTACACAAACAGGAATTTAGCTCACATCATTTCATGTCCCTGTGACTCTAGCTCTGGAGATTGGTGGGGGGAGGGGGAAGGGGAAAAGGCAGGAATAAGGGAAAGTGGTAGTTTTAACTAAGGTTTTGTAACATTTGAAATCTATTCTTTCTCAAATTAATTAATCTTTAAGCTTCGAGAAACTTGCTCTGACCCCTCTAAGCAAACTACTAAGCATTTAAAAGAGAGTCTGATTTTTAAAGGTGTAGCACCTTTTTTTATTCTTCCCACAGAGGGTGCTAATCTCATTATCCTGTGCTATCTGAAAAGAACTTTAGGCCACAATTCACGTCTCATCCTGAGCATTGTGATGGATTGACCCTCCATTTGCAGTACCTTCCCAGCTGATTAAAGTTCAGCAGTGATATTGAGGGTTTTCGAATATTTATATAGAAAAAAAGTCTTTTCACATGACAAATGACACTCTCACATCAGTCTTAGCCCTAGTAGATTTTTAAGGTTGGACCAGAGGCAGCAGATTAAATGAGACCTGTCCTTTGCTGTATTCAGAAAAAAAAGGCAGTCGCTATGCTCAGTTCGTAGCCTTGCTATTAATAGTTGAGACCACCTACCCGCAATGCAGCCCATACTCCCAAGACTACAAAGTTGCCATCACAAAGAAAAGGTTATTCCAGTAAAAGGAAATAATTTTCTAAACAATGTAAAAATATTCTTCTGAACTTATCAAAGTATAAGAGTGCCCTGCCTTTTCTCTCTGCTTTCAAGAAGGCAGACATTTGGTATGATTTAGCATCAACAACACATTTATGAGTGTGTGTAAGCAATCAGAGGGGCAAATGCCACTTGTTATTCCTCCCAAGTTTTCCAAGCAAGTACACACAGATCTCTGGTAGGATTAGGGGCCACTTGTGTTTCTGGCTTATTTTAGTCGACTTGTCAGCAAGTTTGATGCTTAGTCTATCTGACATGGCCCAGTAGAAGAGGGCATTGATGGATCACATGAGATGGTAAAAGAAACATCATCACATACCCCTCTCACAGAGAAAATTATCAAAGAACCAGAAATTATATCTGTTTTGGAGCAAAAGTATCATAATGTTTCAGGCTAGTCAAACATCAATCATCTCCTCTAGATGAGTGGTGATGTTGGTTGATTTGGATCTGCCATTGACAGAATGTCAAATAAAAAGGAATTAGCTAGCATATGACCATTAAATAGGCTTCTGAAATATATACACACACTCCTACCTCTCAGTCTATCTCTGTATATATAACAGCACACACACAAACATGCACACACACATATGTGTGTGTATATACATATATATGTATAAAACCACATATAACCACACACACATACATATATAACCATACACACACACACACACACGTGCAGGCAGGTGACCACATTATGTAACTACCTTCTAGCACTAATTACCCTAATACTTTCTTCTTCATAATCAAACTTTTATTCAGGAGAGGATCTCATAAAATAAGTGACAGTTAAGATATAAAGGACTGATATGGCTGATGGTATTTTCAGGCATTAATGAGTAGGTAGATGCTTTGCAGGCTAGGGAACTTCTGGGCTCCTTATGCCACAGCAGAGTGTAACCTGCTGTCTAGTGGGAAGAGCCAGCAAATGGGAATATATTTTTTGAGAGTATTTTCCACCTCAGGGTTAAGAAATATATTTTTCCACTAAAGAATGCTCTACTCTGATTTTTTTTTTTTCTTTTCTGGGATTCAGGAGGCAAAATTCTTACTTCTGATTGGGCACCATCTCCTGGCCTTGCTCAACTGGACACAATTTCTGAAGACCTTTGCTTTTTTACTCCAAGTAAAGGGACTGGCTATTGCATTCTTACAGTTTAGACAAAGATATAAATGAGATGGAGAAATACAATTTACTGAGCAGTCACTAGTACGGTGCCTTTATCTAGATCACAATAAGTGAGGGAGGTGCCAGCAACCTTATCTTCACATGAAGAACTTGAGGCTTACAGAGGTCAGGTATGTTGTGCAAAGTCACCCAGCTAGTGATTGGAAGCACTGTGATGTGCTGATTGACTTGGTGGCCTTTTCACTACACCCTGTTTCTTTATTCCTTGAATGGTTGCCCCTCCACCCCTGCACATAACAAAGAGCCTAGAATTAGACTAGGAACAGGACACATGCTCAACACATTCTTGTTGAATGCCATGGGCACAATGCTGAAATCCAGGAATTCTGACCATGACTTGTTTGCTCTGGTCACTGGTAATAGGGCAACGCAGGACTCTGCCAATAGAGGAGACTTCTCCAGGGTTCCAGGAGAAGAAATGGCCAGTACATTCAGTCCAACCCCTTAAAATAGGATTTTAGATTCAGAGAGAGTAAAGTATAGACATCCATATGTTATTGTCAGGGATTTATCTGCATTTCTTCCTTCGTGATTAAATGGATCATGTGTCTATGGTAATGGTTCTCAACCAGGGGCAAATTTGCCACCCAGTGGACATTTACTTGTTTGTGTCTGGAGACATTTTACATTTTTATGCATGGGTGAGGTGGTGCTACTGGTATCCAGTGGGCAGAAGTATGGATACTGTGAAACATCCTACAAGCGAAGGACATCCCCTACATCAAATAATTATTTGACCTAAAATGTCAAGAGTGCTGAAGCTGACATTGCTGCTTCACGATGGAAAGTAATGGTGCTGTCTAAAGCATCATGCTGTGCTTCAGTTTTGCATGGAGTGGTCTTACTTCTGGGTTAGCTTTAGATTTACCTAGACTTATTCCCTTTAAGTCTTTCTCTTGCCAGGTAACTGGAAATCTAAATTAATAGCTGTTAGGTTCGTTGATAATCAGCAAAAGGGCCTATAGTTAACACATGCTTCTCAAAGAACATATGGCAAAACTTAAATTAACTAGGACAAAACTAGTCAGAACCCTCAATTGACCCACTTTTTCTTTAGCAATACCTCATTTAGGAAACAGGAAAAAAAAAATCAAGTTAACAGTGGAGATTTAATTAACAAGAAGGAAAATGAGAAACTTGATATTCCTTCCAGGAGGGGTTCTGCAGTCTGAACAAATCCAATCCACCAGCCTGTGCCTTCTTCCTCCCCAACCAAAACTGTAATGTATGTGAGGTGGTGATGAACCTCTATTTAAAAAATCAGTGTACTAAAAAATAAATGCTTGAGGGGATAGATATCTCATTTTCCATGATGTAATTATTACACATTGCATGCCTCTATCAAAATATCTCGTGTACCCCATAAATTTATGCATCTACTATGTACCCACAATAAATTTTTTACAAACTAAAAAAAAAAAATAAATAAAATAAGCTAGAAAAAAGTCAGTGTGCTCAGTCTAGTGGGTAGGGTGGACACATTTAGGGAAATGATCTCAGTCCTTAGAAACAGGATAGTCTAGAGATACAAGAATTGCAAACTGAAATCCATCTGGGGACACACAGGCAACACAGATGAGTGAGGTTCATGGGTAGATGAAATTATAAGGAACTGGATAATTCACTTAAAAGAATATAATTCACATTTGACTGGTTCTGGTTAATCAGAACATTTCTGCAGGGCAGGTCAAGTAACTGCTCTGGAAGAAATAGGGTCTAGAAGTCAGGAGTCATCATCTTTAGACATAGCACTGTTATTTATATGACTGGGATCATCTGTTAATCATCTTACTTACTTGGTCTCTGTCTCTACTTTAGATGGATTCATCTAGGTATTCCCTATGAAACTTTCCAGTTTGGGGCTTGTATTTTACTATTTGTTTCCCCACAATAAAACTTAAAACAAAAGTGGTTTTCAAGATAGTGTCACTTAACCAGAAAATTAAAATTCCCCTGAATTCCTTTTCCTCCAGACATTCTGATTCATCAGGCTTGCCTGAATATGAATGAGCAGATATAGGTTAAAAAAAATTCACTGAGAGTCAGGGGCTTCAGAGAGGTAGGTGGACATGCTGGAAAACAGATGAGAAGATGAGAAAGCTCAGGCATGTGTGGGTGGGAAAACTGGGTTTTTAGAATGTGCAGGAAGAGATGAAAGGGAATCCTAAAGAGGACACACACACTCACCCGCACATGAGACCTAAGACACAGGGATGTGCCGTGAAGTAGCCCCCTACCCACAAAAAAAAATAAATTAATTAATTAAAAAAAATTGTTCAGGACTCTGAACATGACATACTACATTGTAAATGGCCACAATGGATATTAGGAGTTGAGAGACCTTTCTAGTAAAATGGGGTGTGGGATGGGAGGGAAAGAGAGAGAAAGAGAGTTTGAGAAGAAGAAAAGGCAAGGTGGGGGAAGGAGATGAGAGAAGAGAGAACAAAACAAATCAGAAAGAAAAAAGAAAAAGAGAGAAGAAGAGGAGAGAGTTTCAAGATCTGTGTTTTATGCTACTCAAGTTATCATAAGTAGCTGTGATTACACTGATTCCTCAATCCTTTTCAATCATTTCTTTATTCTGTTCTACCAGGGTAGCTATTTGTCTGTTCTCAATGTAATGTCACAAAGTTATTTTCCCTTGTGTTATGAGAAGAAGGAATTCATTTTCTAGCTGCATCTTATTTCTCTATTGCTCAGCTAGCAGAGTGCTTGTCAACCCTGGCTGCACACTGGAACCACTTGGAGCCTCAATAAATACTGACTCCTGGGCCCCACCCTCAAGAGATTGTGAGTTAACTGTTCTGGGATGTGGCCTTGGTGAGGAGAATTATTATTATTATTATTATTATTTATTATTATTATTATTATTATTTTTAAGCTTCCCAGGTGATTCCAAAGTTCAGCCAAGGCTGAGAAGCACTGAGCTAGCGGGTTGCCTACCCACAGCATGGACAACTTAGCAATCTACAACATCCAAAAGTCTGACTGCAGCTCTTTAAAAATACATGGTGGGCTGGTGCCTAGGCTCCATGGGGTCAGGTTACATGGGCTACATGGCAGGGAGAAGGGAGTCACGTTCCCACATGCCTGCCATTGACTCCATCTGGTGGCACTGATAGAAGAAAGACTTGCAAGCATCGGTGTACTCAGAATTAGTCTCTGAGCACTCTATAGTTTACAAAGTGCTGTTTAGAATTATTCTTATATTTGTTTTTATTCTCCCAATAATTTCAGAAGGCAGACAAAAACTTGTCCCATTTTTAAGACAAGAAGACTCAATCTGAAAAGTTTCAGTAGCTTGCCCAAGGTCATTGTTACTGCTGGGCTGGCACTGAGAAATGCCTCTTCTAAATTCTGGGTCTTTCCTCCTCTACCACCTTCCTTTCCTTCTCTAATTGGTTGTGTCATTATAAGGTAAAGCTAGTCCTGCTCAAAATATACAAATCAATAACTCCTTTAGGAGGATTCTTGGAAAACCCATTGCACACAGGCTCCTACACCTCCTGCAACTGAAGTCTTGCAGTTACAAAGTTTGACATTATAGTGTCACCACTGCCCTTCTGTGTCTCCACCCCATTCCCAAGCCTGACACTCTTTTCTTTGCCATAGGAGACTCCATGACACCCAGGAGACAGCCAAATAGGCATCAATTCTTTCCAAATACCCCAACACTAAAATATTCCCTTCTCACTGAGTCTACTGCATCCATAGATTTGCCACCAGCTCTTCCAAGAATGTAAACACTAAATCCTAGTAGGACACTGATCGGTGGAATGGTGATAATTCTACTCCGGGGATTTTTGCAACTTAAACAAGGATTTTTGGGGGAAATAACCAAAGGAAATCACTCTAATGCTGGAATTTCATTTCAATTTCACTTAAACAGACGGTGGCATACATTTGGCCAGGACATCCGACCTTGTTCCCCTTAAATGAAACAACACAAGTGAATACCCACTTATAAGAGCAGATTTGTCAACAGTTTATGGGGTTTAAAGTAAGACCAGGATAAAGATTGGATCTTCTGTCATATTTTACCTCCTTAAACCAAAGTCTTCTTTAAAAATCACATATTTTTAGGTGTTCACCATCAGCATATTTATCCTCAGTGAAGAACTCTCAATATTGCAAACTATGTGTAGCAGGGATCTCTATCTCAGAAATATTGTAGGCAGCCTTCGGTAAAAGTGAGATGGCTCAGCAGTGCACAGAGCTAGCTGGATTAGTCTGCCACAGAAAGGTCTGGAAAAGCCAAGTTACACACAATTAATGGAACAATGCAACAATCTGTCTTCAGCTGGCCAAAGCAATTCTGTCATTTGTCCCTCAGCTGCAGAACAACCACTCACTCTGTTATTTTGCCTCACTGTCTCTGCTCCATAGTGATTTCATTTATGGTGAAATCTATATTTCCCTGCAACTGAGACTGCGTTTCTTTATTTTTTAAAAATTTTTATTCTAAAAATAAGGGGACTTCTCAGAATGCAGCAGCACTGCTTTGCTGTCCAGGTCATTTTTTAGTCTGAGTGTTTCATATTGATCCTTTTTGCATATTATTTCAAAAATCATAAAGGTACATAAAAAAAGAGCAAACATGCTGTAGGAAAGAAAAAGAGAAGCTACATTATAACTGAAATGCCACTAAAGATAACATATCACTCAGATGCCTTTAACTTCTGATTATATTGCTCAACTCATTCAATCAAAGTAGCACAACATTTCTTGTTCAGAGCTTAAGTCAACATTTGTGGAGTGAACAATAGAACCATTTAACTTGTAAATGATTGCAGCTGTGAAGGTGAGGCATTCTCAAGAGGACTGTGTTGGCATAGGCCTATCAGACTCACCATGAGAGTATGCAGAAGAGGCCTCTACTTCTTCCTGATCCATTTATGAAATGTGACCCCCACCTATAGGAGTGTTAATCATATATTTTACTTACTAGGTGCCTGGCAACCTACTAAATCCTCAAGATTTTCTCATTTAAGCCCTGCAAAAAGCCTTCATCCCTCCTTGCTCAGAGTAGTATTAGCATGCTCCCTTTACAAACAGGTAAACTGAGGTCTGGCAGGGGGTCAACAACTTGCCCAAGGTCACTTACCATGGTAGGATGATGTGTCAAGGGAGACACATTCCTTGGGTTCAAATTCTGGCTGAGTGACTTTGGCAAGGCACTTAACCTTTCTGATCATCAGTTCCTTCATCTATAAAATGAACATAGGGTTGTTATAAGAATCAAGCTCATTGTTATTGAGACTGAAAGGAGTTATTCCTTATAAAGTGCTTAGAATGGTGTCTGGCATATGGCAAGTACTAGATAAGTGTTTTCTAAATAAAATATAAATAGAACAAGGTCACATAGCCAGGAAAGGGTTGAATCCGGGTGTAACCAGGATTGTCATCCTGCAAAGCTAGGCTATCACCATTTTCTTCTGTGATAGGATGAGACTCAAAAACCTGAATTCCTGAAGGCTCTGGGTCTAAAAGAGGGATATGGAGGTAGTGAAGTCTGGAGTTGCAAAGACTACACATGGTTTCCTTCCCAGCTTTCTAACTGGCTGGACCTCAGCCCATACACCACTCACTGACTTTGTTCTGGTTCTTTAGTGGCTTGGCTTTACCATTGTGGTCTGGCAGCCCTGGTGAACCTAATCCCAGAATACACGTGGCCATGTGCACACACATTCGTGCACACATATCTTCCAGTTTTCCTAGGAGCTGAAGGCTAGCGGCCAGCTACGTGGGCCTTCTGGTGATGTGGCAAAACTCATTTCCCCATCTGAGCTGTTTGCTATCTGTAGTCAATTCCTGGAGGTGAAAAGCTGCTACCCAGCTTGCAATTGTTATCCAACTCCCAAACTCTTATTTAATATTGGCAATATTAAATCATACTGGCCCCTGGGACACTAAGCATACATCTTCAGCTGAAACAGATTTGCTGGTGTTTATTTAAAGAAGCTTTTTATTTGTGTACTCACAGCCATAGTTGGATGCTGCTCAAGTAAATTTAACAAATGACGAAGTACCCATCTGAGGTTGACCCTTTCTTCTGGCAGAGGAGGTCCTATATCAAGAGGCAAACTCCACGTCCCAGCTTTGACACTAATTTGCTCCTGGCCCTTGAGCAAGTCAGTTCCACCTGTCCAGAACTTACTTTCTTGTGTCTGTAGTGGTGAATTCTGGCTTTCCTTCTGGTTCTCCAATTTATTAGGTAGGGTATGAAGTTAAGGAGGAGAAAATAAAAGTAAGAGTAACTTTCCATACATTCTCCTTTGCTATCACTTATCAACAGGCAAAGCAATGAACTTCCCCAAAGGGAAAGACTCCAGTGTCTTCAGAGATCTACCACATCCCATAAGGAAAAACTATGTTTGGTCAGAGGGAACATTCTCTTTTGCAACTAGGGAATTGAGATACCAAAAGTTGAATGTGTTTCAAGCCACACCTTGTTCTTTGGGATTCACTCACAGAATGATTAAAGCATGCTCTGTCCGAGCTTTGGCCAGAAATATTGGGAATACTTTGGCCGTAGTGAAACCTCAATACTTGAATCTATACTACCAGGGGATGTTAGAGCTGTTGGGAAATTGAGGACACCTTCAGTTTAGTGTTTTATGTCTTTGCTGGCTTGTTTTATTGTTTGTTTTCTACCCTCCTTCATTTTTTCTTTCCTTCCCTCCATCCTTCCTTCCTTCTTTTCTTTTTACTAAATTTATAGTTATGAGCTACACCAGTCACTCACAACAAGAGCAAAATGGCACTGAGGGAGCAAACACTGTTTCTTATGTGGGTGAAATAAATTTTACTAATTTTTGGCATAAAGCATAGATATACATATAGTACATAAACAGATATACAACATATCTATGGTATTAAGATTTCAGGGAGGGGAAGTGATTAGGAAAAATAAATGTCTAAGTAGTATTTTCTAGGCAGGGGTGAGGAATGAAAAAAAAATGACTGGGAAATACTGAACTAGATAATGATTACAATGGGGGAGAAAAAAACAGCAAAAAGTAAAGGCATCACGGGAACCCCAAAAAGCATCACGGGAACCTCACCATGGTGAGGCTGGTGAGGTTCCTGTGATGTTTTTACTTTTTGCTGTCTTTTTCTCCCCCATGGTAATCACTGGGGAAGAAATGAGAAGGTCAAGGAAGTTTGGGTACTTCAGTATTCAAAACCAGGACTGAGACTATTTGGACAGGTTCATATGAGGGACTTTGTCTTATCAGCTCCTTCTGCACTCAACACATCCCAGAGTTGTCTTTATTTGGAGGATTCATGATGTACTAAAAAACTATCTGGTAGGGAATTAATTAGACAGAGCTTCTGCCATTTGCTGGCTTAGATAAATCAGCACTTTTCTGGACCTCAATTCCCTTGTCTATAAAATTCAGAAAACAATCCCTGCTCAGCCTGCTTCACAAGGATCTGGTAAAGATCAAATGAAATCATGTGAGTGACAGAACTTAAAAAGCTGTGAGGTCCTACGCAAAGATTTAAGGCAGTGGGAGGAGAGTGGTGAGAACCCGAACTGTGTGGTTGGCCCCTTACACAGAGTGACTTTTGAGGGCCACATCCTTAAACTCTTCTCCACAAGGATTTAATTCCTGCTCTTGGTCACTGCTCTGAATTAAGTCCTTCATGACTCTGTCATCCGTAGCAGGGAGCAGGGAGACAAGTACACCATTGGCTGCTTATTAGGAAGAAGGCCCTCCTGTCAGTTGACTTTTTTCCCTACCATATAACACAGTCTGACCCAAGTGGGGGCCTTAGGCAGTCACTAGTGTGACTCTGTGAACCTGTGTGTCCACATCTGTAAAATGACCATATCAGTGGCTGCCTTGTCGGTTTTTAGGAAGATTATCAGAGAGCACATGTGCGTTGAGTCGGCCAAATTGCTGGCCAGTAGTACATTCTCAATCAGAATTAGTCCCACCCCTGCCCCAACATCACAGTAGAGTGACATGTTATGTTTACAAAAATAGCCTCAGGGGAAATGTGGATGGCATTAGGAGCAATTGGTTCCCAGAAGCAGAAGCTAAGAAGAGGATTTAAGAAGTTGATTGAATGAGAACACTAAATTAGTAATATAAAAATTATCTCTAAAGAGGCGAGAACTGGAGTAGAGATTAGTAGGGCACGTAACATTGCAGAATAATTAGTAAACAGGATGAAGAATAGCACCCTCTCTGTTAGTCAATGGCAGCTGGAATGTTAAGAGGGAAGTTACAAAGATCCCCTACATCACTACAGATGCTCTGACACTTGCCTCAGGTAACTGTCTTTTATTTATTTATTTATTTATTTATTTATTTATTTATTTATTTTAATATAATGGTTCTTCCCAGTTCTGTCAACAGATTCAGTCCCCAGTCCTCCTTCTCTGAGCAGACCTCTCATCCGCAGCATATACCTGCTAGATCTTCTAAGAGCTAACATGGAGACTTCTGGAAGAAGGTGGGAGAGAAGTCCATCTCGGCTTGATTAACCATGTATCACATCATATTACTCCCATCTTAAAAGTGCACCCGTTGTTTTTCTAAGCCCTCACACAAAGGGTACTACTGTGGTCCCATATCTGTCAGCCCTTGAGAAATGCTGTTCTTGGACCTCACAGCCAAGCAGCCCTGAACTGCAGCAAAATCCAGCAACACATTCAGCAGCGAGCAGCCTGCTGAGCTCCACTGGTTTATCCGGGGCCACCAACCCCAAAGAACTGGGATGAAAGCAGATGTGAGAGAGGAAAAGGATCTGTTTTTGTTTTATTTTCTACCAGGCCCAGCTCTTTGTTGGGGGGGGGAAAAAAGAAGAAAAATCGAGCTCCAAGCTGGTGCCCTGCCAAGCTTCCTCCCCTTCCTTCCTAGTCCAAGCACTCCACCGTCTGTGCAGACTGCATAACAGCAGTTTCTGGAAACAGGCTGAAGAATCTGGGCCAGTCCAGAGGCAGTGGATTCCTGGTTTTTGTGTGGTGGGGTTTTAGGAATTTTATTTTTCACCTTAATTCTTTCAATAACTGCCAGCTGTTTGAAGCACATCCGTTATCAACAGCTTCTGTTTGTAAAATGAGACTGAAGGTATCCTCTCCAGAGGAATTCCTGAATCTTCTCTGTAGTTCAATGCTTTCACTGACAGTTTGGCTCAAAAAGTATGAGTGTGGTAAATATTAAAGAATGTTAATACAAATGTGATGAAACACCTAGGGATCTTTTTTTTTCTCCCCCCCAAATTCTGCTTTGCTCACTACTAAAGTTAATCTTGACAGAAAATTTACTTCTCTGATCCACATCATTTCCCAAAGCAATTTTCCAACAGCAAACATAAATTTCTGGTGATCGCTTGGAGGTTTTCAATCCCTGTGTTAAGGAGGCCATGGGGTTTCAACTGTTTGCCTCACTTTCAGGTAAATGTCCCTCACTTGAAATGCTATCACCAGAGGACCCTGGGCAGCAACTAAGGACAAACGTCCAAAAATGAGTTTTGAGGTGTCAACAAAAATAGGTTTGGTAGCGGGGAGGTGATCTGAGTATCAAGATCAAATCTTAAAAAGGAAATTAAGTCATTAACTAAGGAAGTAATTGCCTAAGCCCACATATCTGTAGCCACAAATAAGATGAAGCACTAAGTAAATGCAGTGCCTTTACCTGGTGCTGGACTTTGAGCTGGTTAATGCAGATTACATTTATACCCTATCGAAGGTGTGAGTTAAGCACATATCATGAGATGACATTTGTGCTCTTCCCTTTGTCATGTTTGTCAGCCTTTAGGGCTCTCGGGAATGAAAAATGACTGGACTTTGGAATAAAATAGACCTCAATATGAGTCCCAGTTCTACCGAACACCAGCTGCGTGATGCAGGACAAATGACTCAACCCCTATTAATCTAGAGATAGCTTAAAAATTCTACTTTGAAGATATTGGGAGGTTTAGTATTAATATATGCAAAATGTTTTGCACATGCTGGACACACAGTGAGTGTTCAGTAAGTGTCATTACTATCGTCAGTATCATCACCATCATTGTCATCCTCGTCATCATTACTTTTGGTACCAAGCATATCTATTACCAATGGAGTCCATTTTGACTATACACAGTGAATCTCCTTTACAATGTTATTTGCAATGGAATGAAATTCAGTCTATGGACCACACTAGATGAATCATATAAAGCAGTATATATGACAGCAGTTTATAAGTTTTAAAGTTTGATGAAAACGTAAGGTATCATGGGAGGGGGGAAGGTGGTTGTCTTTCTGATGTACCCAAAATAACCAAAAGATGCTTAAGTCATTTCTATCATTATCTGTATTTCCATGCCTTCCCTGTCCTCTCCTTTTCTTTCTACTCAGTAAAATTTTCATGATGACAAAATATCTATTTCAAGTTGTAAAGACACCTATGAGGCTTTTCTTGATGCCCTCAGCTCACCGTGGTCCTCCCTCTTACCATCAGAAGGTGTTAGAAGAGTCATTGTCCTTAGCAATCAACTCTGGACTGTTCAGGACATCTCTTTTCATTGTTCATATCATTAATTTACTTATGTACCATGTCTATATATTTTGTGTCCCATTATATACTATTTATGGTCAGGGGACAACTATTTTTTATCAGTTCAATTCAGTTAGTTTCTAGGCACTGAAGATGAAGTACAAAGAGGAAAACATAGCCCTCCTCCCAAAGGGTTTACATACCAATACAAAGGGTACAACATCCACATATATAATGACAACCAAAGGTGGAATAGGATGAATACTATAACACAGGTGTAGCAAAGTCTTCCAATGATACAGCTAAAGGAAAGGGTTTCCTCAATTCAGGGAATGTGTGAGAAGTTTCATTGGGCTTGATGAAGAAGGTAGACTATACACTGCATCTAGTTAGGTGGGTGGGATTTGACATGAAGAATGGAAGGAAAGGGTCTCCCAAGAGCACAATCCACATTGTGCAAGAGCACGGAGGCAGGCAAGTGAAAGGGAAGCACTGGCTAAGTGCACCAGCAAAATGCTCAACAGCATGTGATGATTTGATATAAGTAGCTACTTCATCACCAGGACAATCCAGAATCTAATTTTATTCCATTTCAATATGGAATGTATCCTATCTATAACAGGATGAGTTAGTGAGAAAACAACTCACCACTCTTATATCCTTCCCCTACACTCATCATACAAAGAACAGAGTCCAGACTAGTGTTTCCTAAGGCCCTCTGAGGAGAATATCATCTCACAGAGGGGGGAAAAAAAAAACAGAAGAAAGTACTTGAAGGAGGTTGCTGGACATGCAGACTACACAGGGGAATGGGTATGGAGGGCTCCTTAGGAGGCTGGGTCATGGCCACCAGTGGGTCTATCCCCAGAAGAGACTTCAATAACCAAACATAGCATTAAGCAGCAATTCTGCCTGCATTCAAGGGACCTTGTGTACATAGACAATGAGAAGTAAGTGGAAATCAGGTGGCCTGAAGATCCGAGCACCATTCCTGAGAGTTCTGAAACAATATTGGGCCCCCTGCACAATCAAGATGGGTTGGCATGGTAAGAAAATCTTTATGGAAATTGACAGTCAAATTCCCTGGTGAGAGGGAGCATCAAGTGGATTAGATGCAATTTTGAAAAGAAAAAGTAAAAAGGCAAGTGAAATGTTTTTACCTTTGTTGTATAGGGAATTTTATACCCATGACAGTGACTATTATCACACAAACCATGCCTGTCTAACAACATGTGAATAGTAATGGCTGAAATGTTGCTGGTATTCTGTATCAATTCATATTTGAAGGCTCATCTGTCAGAAGACCACTTAATTCTACATCAGACTTGATTGTCTGATGAACATCTCTGAAGGGACATTCATTTGCATTCCCACTGGGAGTCCTGGCTTCTCTGAGTTTTATCTGTTTATCCAGTGGGCTTACTGGGACAAAATAAAGGAACATTTTGGGAATAATGACTTGGTCCCCAGACTATGACCCTTGTACAAAGACCAGAAGCAAGATGACCATTCACTTCTCCACAGATCCCGTGGAAGAAAAGATAAATCACTCTGAGGTAAGAATGTCAAGACATCCAGGCTTGATCTTAAAGTGTTAGTTGACTGTCACCAGAGATGGACACATTTGAGTATGACACTGACTTTTATTAAGACATTAAAATAATCTAGTGAGAATGTGGGTAGTCCCGCTTAATGTATAATGCTTCTTGCTGCCACTGCTGCTGAAGAAAGAGGGAAGAATCTCTTCCTTCTAGAATGAATGAGAATGAAAATTCAACAAGAGAGATACCAGTGTGGTAGATGCTACTGGCAATCCACTCAATTGCCATCCCCCACCATCTTCATCCATAATGGCAATCTACTGCCATGATAAAGGCTAACAACATCATGGTCTGGTTTTGGCAGCTTCCATGAAGTCAGGTCATGGCTGACCAGCTGGACAGACATCTACTTGGAAACTTCTGAGTAATATTTCACTTCAGAAAAAAAGAAAGTGATGTCTAGAAGAAAGATATCCTCCCTTTTGGCCTACAGACAACCTTCCTGATTCCTGCAATGAACAAACACTAGGACTAAGTGAGACAGCAGAGCAGAAAATGGAAAGAGACTCTACTGTGCTCCACAGTCTAGCTTGGGGGATCCACCTCTAGACCTATTGCTATGTGGAGTAATAAACAACTATTATCCAACCATTGGAAAGTGAGTTATCTATCTATGTGAGCATAATCATCTTAACCAATATGACAAAATTCTAGATGGAGTGGGATAGAGACAGGGATGTGTGGAAAGCTAAAAGGATGAGGCAAATGAATATCCAAAGAGAAAAGGAAAATGTCATTTCCCTGGGGACAGGTTTGAATCCTGCCCTGACTCTACTAGGAATTTGAGGAATCCTCACAGATGATATTAAAAAAAGTGACTGAATGTCAGAGATCATAGGAGGGATGGTGTTGATGGCTTCATAGTAGAGGAAAAACCCAACAATGAAGAGAAAACTGCATTGAACCACATTCAATGCTCTTCATTAAGAGAATGAAAGAGGAAACTGGTTTGAACCACTGTGTATCAGGATGGATAGAGGAAAGGCCACCACTTCTGTCCTTTTCGGGCTCAGTCAAGGGAAGGAAAGATTCGAAGAATTGCTCTGGATAGGGCTCAGAGCTGAAAACTACAGCCAAAATCTTGACAGTTGTTAAACTTACTCCTTTACTGACTACTTGAAAATTGACTGGCCTGGGAAAGTTGGGACTACTTCTGCCTTTGGAGTAGAGTGTTAGCTGGTGGTATTTTACTATCCAGAGTTAGGGTACATTATCCCCCAAAAAGTTAGCTAATAATTCCATTCAATTGTTAATTCACTATCCTCATATTTTTAAAAATGAAATCTTGTATTAAGAAATCAAAATAATCCAGTAAGAACTTGGGTAGTCCCGCTAAATGTATAATGCTTCTTGCTGCCACTGCTGCTGAAGAAAGAAGGCAGAATCTCTTCCAATTCGATTGCCATGAATGGAATCATTCTACTCACACTAATTGTTCATGGTCAGGGAAACTGAGATAATACAAGTCAAATACTTGGCATGATGTGTGGAATTAACCATTCAATAATTATTAGTGGTCAGTTCCCTTTTCTTTCCCTCCTCCTTCTCCCTCTCCTCCCATCCCCTTTCTTTCTTATCTCTTCCTTTCCTTACCCTTCTTTTGTCCTCCCATCTTCTAGTCTTCCTCTCCCTGTATGTTCAGCATACGCAGTGGCTGGAGAACTGTCCTCCTCCCTGCATGACTAGCTGCCCTTCCAGCTCTAGGAGAGCACAAGGGCACTCTTTCCAGCTTCCCTCAGCTGCATTAGGGTGAACCAGAGGCACATCCAACCTATTATCATCTATTGTAACTCATGAGACATCTTCCCATTGAAATAATGTCAGAAAAATGGGTAAGTCCCTAGCCTATCAAACAATACTTACTGAAAACTTAACTCAAACACGTGCAGGTTCTATCTCTGAGGCTGCATTTATTAATACGAGGTTACTCCCTTTGTATGTAGGTCTCACACACCAACACTATCTCGTTACTTGTCCTTTCATTATTTTTTAAATTTATATTTTAAATTGACGTGTAATAATTATACAGAAAGATATTTCAATACGTATATACAATTTGTAATTATCAAATCAGTGTAATTAGCATATCCATCACCTCAAACCAGCATTTCCTTTATATTATCAAATATCCAGGTAGTGTTCAAACATATCTGATATTCTCTCACCTCCCTGCACCCTGACTTTTAGTTTGTTTGAGTCAAAATCCAAACAGGGTTCATACTCTCATTGGTTGATAATGTCTTTTAAGTGTCTTTCAATTACCACTCATCCCTTTGTCTCCCCTCTTGCAATTTATTTGATGATTAAACCTAGTTATTTGTCCTAAAGAATTACCTATATCCTAAATTTTGTTGATTTACATGATTTTTTAAATGTCACCCCCAATCTCCAAAATTCTGCCTTCTTTAATTTAAATCTTATAAAATTGCTTCCCTTTTAAAGAAAAATTGCAACTTGCCATTCCTTTGCTTATTACCTTGAGGATCCACTAGCCCATATTTTGCCTGATTTTGACCAATATCTTCTCATTTTAATATCCATTATTTACCTATTACTTCTTTCTGAAAAAAAACTTGAACCATCTGGAGTGCCCTTTAAATCAGGTTTTAAAATGCGTACTGATCTACTCATCTAGAGAAGCTTGCTCAGCTCTAAGATTGCAAGACACAACTAGTAAGCAATAGGTGGTGTTGTGATTAACAATTGTGCCACATGATTACATTTTAAAAGTACATTTCTATTATTGATTAAACACATGCATATTTACTATGAGATTATATATCTGAGATTTGCCTTAAAATAATAGGAGACAGGGAGCAGTGGTTTAGATGTAATAAGATTGCACATGGTTGATATTGTTGCAGCTGGGTAATACCTATAGGAGGGCTCATTGTATTATTCTATCTACTTCTGTTTAAATTTGAAAATTTACACAATGAGAAGTAAATGTGAGTTGTACTATGTTACCAAAACTAAGTAATGAGACATTTCATTTGAGAGGCCTACATTGTCATATTTTTTGCCAAGGGCCATCAAAAAATCATGTCTAAGGAACAATATACTTGCTTTTCTCATTCTACACATCTGATTTGCCCAAGAAAAGTAAGTTTTAAACTTAAAAAAAGCAATAAATAACATTTAAATAATAGGGAAATGGTTTGAAGTGAATGAAAATATAACTCATGTAGAAGTGGTTCATAGGTTTTGGGATTGGTCTAACCTGCCTTTCCTAAGACTCTAGTGTGGCAGAACACATTGGCATTCCCCTGTGACCTATCACTAGCTGATAGAAGACTCCCAGAAGAAAAGTGACAGCAAGATCCACTGGATCATTTCATAAGAAACAATTGCTAGCATCATTATGAAGGATGCACTTACATGCTTTTCCTACTACAATGCCGGATGAACATGCAGGTTCTATTATTCCAAGGTGAAAATTAAAAAAAAAAAAAAAAAACTTTCCAAAAACCTATTATCTTTCAACTTTAACATTACTTCTCTTTATTCCATTCAAATGTTGCAAAGATAAGATAATTTATTGCATTGTATTACACTAACCATATATACTTGAAAATATTTTTTAAAAATACATAGCCTTTATCAATAATAATTTTGTATTCTTTTATTAGTATTATATTTAAGTAATTTCATTATTAGTAATTTTTAAACTATAATCAGCTATACACCTGCAAAATTCATAATGTGGGTTTGGTTCAATATATCTTTTCTGAAGTTGCATGAATTTAACACCACATATGCAAGTTCTCAGTCAGTCCAGTTGAAGATAATGAAGGGAAAAAAAGGAAGAACCAGGGGCTCCAAATAGAGAGGGAATAAAGATAAATGCACAGTGAAAGGAGGAGCTTTTGTATGAAGACTTGGAGGACATAAGGAGAAATTGCCCTTTGACTATACCCATAGACACTAACGGACACTCTTTAGAAAATAACTTCTTAAAAGCATTTAATGACCTATTTTGGTGATTAAATCCCTTATTCTCAAGTTCTCCCCCTTTAAAGCTAACTTGTGCATCCCAGATTAAACCCTCAGAAGCTGACGTTTTTATGAGTTCTAAGGACTTCACCTCCAGAAGTGAGTCACTTCTGCATGCCACAGGCTGAAGAGACTTAGTCTTTAAATTTCCAGTGAGCTCATAACCCTGGCCTGAGCCTTGACAATGCCCCACCCTAACAACACAGATCCTGAGCAAGTATCCGGGGACATTTCTGAATATAATTTGTGTCTAATTAATCCCTGGTCACCCCGGGGATCTCGATCCCTTTGGATCAACGAAACCAAGAGGCAGCATTTTAGCTAATAGCCAATAGCATTTTATGGCTCTCTTGAGAAGGCAGAGAGAAATGATGGCGTTTCCCTGCAGCATTTCAAAAATAAACCAAGGGAGAAAATCAACTCACCAAAGGAAATAATATTTTGTGTTCACTAAACGCCTTTCACAGTAGTCTCTCCCTTAGTGGCAGGAGTATATTCTAAGACCCCCAGTGGATGCCCAAAACAATGGATAGTGTCAAACCCTATATGCACCATGTTATTTTTTTTTTTTCCTATACAGTAAGAGGCAGGAAGCATATACAATGTGGATACGCTGGGCAAAAGGGTAATTTATGTCTCAGACAGGACTGAGCAGGACAGTGCAAGATTTCATCATGTTCCTCAGAATAGCATACAATTTAAAACTTATGAGTTGTTTATTTCTGGAATTTTCCATGTAACATTTTTGGACCACCCTTTACTGTGGGTAACAGAAACTGCAGAAAGCAAAACCTTGAATAAGGGTGGATGATTATTTGAGAGTCCTTTGCAAATCAATTTCAGGAGGTAAAAGATAAAAGGTGAGTAAGATCAGCACAAGATTATGCAAAGTCCAAGGTCAGCCATCCCTCCCATAAGTTGAGTGCCACTGGGCTGAAATATTGATTGAAATGTACCATTCTCTAAAGAGCTCAAATCTTGATAGGTGCCTATGTTTTTGTTGCATTACCTACCTAAGACTCCAGAACTTAAGTTGATATGTATAGACCCACTTATGGGTTGATGTCCCCAGGAAAGTGGGTCAACAGTGAGCAGAAGGCAGCAGTTGGCAAAGCTTGAAACTGGAGGCAAAAACCTGGCTGCATCCGCAGTGCTGTCTCTAACACAGGTGGGTACCTCTGAGCAATGAAAATCTTCTGGTATTTCTCAAATCCTGGAGTATGTGCTGGTGCTGATAATAATAATTCATTATTTGTTTTGTACTTTACAAAGTGCTGCAACCAGCACACAAGATCCTATTTGATCGGCTCAGCAAAGGGATAAAGGCACAAAAGGAAAACAAATATTACTTGAAGTCATGCAAGGACAGAGGCCCTGACCTTAGCATGTATTGAACTTTATGTCATTTACTTCTTACAACAGCACTGTTAGATGAGTGTTGTTGAACTGAAGAGAAAACTGAGACTCACAGAGGGTAAGTAAATGCATAACATCCCGTAGCTAATGCTGTTCTTCCTACCCCAAATTTAACCAATATGACAATATTGGTTTTAGAAGAGGTATAATTTTAGAAGAGGTATAAATAGAAAAAAAAAGCCTGATTCCTACTTTAGGGTGAGACAATTGCCTATTTTTATCAGGGAAATCTCCCAGGAGTCCAGGCCATGACATAGAAATCTCCATGCATTGACCATTGTCTCTCACTTGGGCAACGAATATTTCAAGGCTCTCTATGTAATACAACGCTGGGACCATGAAAAGTCCTCTGCCCACAGAAATTGACTCTATTGATGCAATCTTTTTTGTGGTCAGTATTTCATTCTGCCCATTGATGGGTACCATCAAAGCAATAAGTTGAGAGCTGAAGAGACAGGACAGAGAATGAGTAAGCTTTAAAAGGGAAAAAAATAAATAGCATAGTATTGTATAATTGTACAATATCACAGTTGGAAGATGCCTTTGAAATCAACAAAACTAAGGCCCTCGTTAAATAGATGTAAAAGAAAAATGGTTTTTCTATGATCACTCGGAAAATCGTAGTGGCAGCACTAGACACTGTGTCGAGGCCAGTACCGATCCTGGAGAAAACACTCAACATGTCTTTGCACTATGAGGGAACAAATGAAAGAAATATAACTCTCTAGAACTAATCTAGTGGCCCTTCTCTCTATTATACCACCAGGGCCTAGAGTTCTGGAAAGGTGGACTGGCCAGAGCTGCAGACCCTCCTGCAGTTCTCTTGCCCAGATGGCATGAGGCTGTCAAGGCCTCTTGCCTCAGGAATGTGTCTCCAGGCTGGCCCTCCTAGTTTCTCTTCATTATTCCATCTTCTTCATCTCTTCACTTCTCTCTCTCTCTCTCTCTCTGTTACACAGACACACACACACACACACACACACACACACACACGTGAAAGTCATTAATGTACCAGGGGACAAAACCAAATTCAATCTCCAATAGAACAATCCATTCTCCACTGACAATTTTTTTTTAAGAGACACTCTCACTTTGTTGCCCAGGCTAGAGTGCAGTGGCTCACTGCAGCCTTAACCCCCTGGGTTCAAGTGATCCTTCTGCCTCAGCTTTCCAAGTAGCTAGAATCACAGGTGTGCCCAGCTAATATATATATTTTTTTAATTTTTAGAAGAGATGGGGTCTCACTATATTACTCAGGCTAATCATGAACACTAACACCTTTAAAATAGTATTTTGGAAAGAGAATTTTAGTCCAAGGCAGACTGCCAGATGAGCCACGCCATTCTTCCCCTCTCCTTGTGTCCATGACCTTTGCTGGTGGGGCAGCAACTCTAGACTTTCTTTCACTAATAGGATGGTAGTAAAAATGACACAAATGGGTACTTGGAAAACACTTGCGCAGCAGGACCTGCCCTCTGGATGCTACCGGGAACCCTAGCCTAGGCTGACTGGATGGATGACAAAAACAACTGTCTGGAATCACAGATGCAGCCAATCAACCACCAGACCATGAGTGAGAACTTCAACCACCAGTAGGTGGCAAACACATGAAAAAGCCCACCAAAGATCAGCAGAACTCTCCAGCTGAGCCTAGCTCAAGTTGCCAGCACACAGAATCATGAGTTATTTTAATTTTAAGATATTAAAGTTTGGGAACCTTTTTTTTGTTATTTTATTATTTTTTTATAGCTAAAGCTAACAGACACAGTCCCTTAATAATACATCATATACATTAAATATTTACTATATTTGGGGTGCTGTCTTAAGTGCTTTGCCTACATTATTTCATAGAATTTTTACCATACTGTATGAGGGAAATATTAATATCCCCACTTCATAGAGGAGGAAACTGAGGTTGAAAGTGGTTAATTAATGTATGCACCTGGACAACGGCAGGTGTCAAACCCCAATCTCTCTGATGTCACAAAACACACTTTTAACCACCACCCAATCCAGAAAGACAAATCAATGAATGGGGAACTCAGAACCACATGGACTCAAGGATGGGGACAAAAATTAGGTTGGCTTAACCCGGGGGAAGTAGACACTCAGAGGCCTTGAAATAAACTGTCTCTCTTCTAGTAACTGTTTCATGAAGGGCAGAACAGGGCTCTAAGGAGAAATTACCAGAAGGTTGACTTGGTTGATGACAAAGAAGAACCTTCTAGCAGAAGGAGCGATGAAGAATAGAACAGGTCTACTCAAGGGAAAAAGAATGTCCTATAACCAAGTATTCAAGTAAGGAAATATAAACCATCCACGAATACCATAAACATTTCTGTCTCACATTTTCTCATTTTGTTACTCTCACCAAGAAGATCCCTATTTTCTCCTTTTAAGATCCAGTTTCTACACATGCTTCAAGATTAAAGTCTTTTTTTTTTTTTTTTCCCACCAGAAATCCTTCCCCACTTAGCTCTTTTTCCCTGAACTTGTACTGACAATGTTCACTCCCTGTACCTCTCAATTCATGGTGGGATTCATAGGTAGCTTCAGGATGGTGGCCAGTCATAGAAACAGCAATAATGCAATCAGACAATTAAAACTTTGGGCCAGCCCTACCTTCAGGAAGGGAAGAGGGACTAGAGATTAGGACTTAATCAACCCTGCCTATGTAATGAGACCTCAGTAAAAACTCTGAACTCAAGGCTCTGTGGAGCTTCCTGACTGACAAACACATTGACCTGCTGAAAGAGTGATGTGGCCAGATTCCACAGTGAGAAGACAGAGAAGCTTTGCACCCTCACCCCTCCCTGACCTTGTCCTACACAGTTTCCCCATTTGGTTGTTCCTGGGGTATGCCTTTTATAAGGAATCTATAATCTTAAATTTAGCTTTTTCTGTGAAATCTGTGAATTGTTCTAGTAAGTTTTTGAACCAAAGAAGTTGTCAGAACCTCCAAATTTTTCTTCAGTTTCTCAGAAGCTTGGGTGGCCTTAAGACCTACAACTGTCCCCTCTAGAGAGGTGTCTAAAGTAGCAACAGTCTTGTAAAGGACTTTGTCTTCAACCTGTGGGGTCTGGGCTTTGTGATATGGTTTGGATATTTGTCCCCTCTAAATCTCGTGTTGAAATTTGATCCCCAATTTTGGAGGCTGGGCCTAGTAGGGGGGTGTTTAGGTCATGGGGGTGGATCCCTTGTGAATGGGTTGGTGCCATTCTCATGGGATTGAGTGAGTTCTCATTCTTAGTTCTTGTGAGATTTGGTCGTTAAAAAGAGCCTGGCACATCCCTCCTCCTCCTCCTCTTTCTCTCATTTCCTTCACCTTGCCATGGGATGCCTTCTCTCCTTCATCTTCTGCTATTAGTGAAAGTACCTTGAAGCTTTCATCAGAAGCAGGTGATGGCACCATGCTTCTTACAGAGTCTGCAGAATCATGAGCCAAATAAACCTCTTTTCTTTATATATTCCCCAGCCTCAGGTATTTCCTTTATAGCAACACAAATGGACAAAGACACTCTAGGTCGTGTCAGAACTGGGTTACAGTCCATCCTGTTGAGGTAGAGATGAAGTAGCTTGGAATTTGTATTCAGCTGGGCAGAAATGCAAGTGGCTTGAGGACAAACACCCAAAACTTATGTCTGGCATCTGAAGTGGGGACAGTCTTGTGAAGGACTTTGCTTTCATTCTGTGGGGTGTGTGCTAAGTTCAGGTAGTTTGTTTCAGAACTACTCAATAGTTCTGAATTGTGGAATGCCCAGTTCATATGGAATTATCGATATCAGAACCTAAAACCAAATAATCAAGCATTTATTGAATATCAGACTATCTCTTCCTGTATCGGAAAAATAATTCCAACAAGTGTTATTAAATATATATGCACTTACAGTAGCTTTCTTTAAATTTCCAACATTAATTGCCTAAATTATTTCCCTTCATTATAAAGTTGGTATTTAGCATCCCAAAGGATGTCATTGATGGGAATAAAAAAATCTCCTAATAAAATTCACAACAAGGAAAATATTATGACATATAACTTAAAGTATCAGTTATTAATTTTAAAAAAGAGAGAAAATAATATGTCATTAAGTAAATTCTGATATTTTTACAACATGCCATAATATATACCATGCATTTTCTTTAAGCAATTAGTTTTGCTTGAGTGCTAAACTACAATTTAGATTTTTTTCCCCTTTGGAAGCTTACACATATTTATTCTCTCTCTCCCTCTTTCTCTCTCTCTGTGAAAAATTCTTGTTAAGAGCGACAGAATAATATTCTCTGTAATTTCCTGAGATACTGTTACTGGGGTAAATGAAGTGTCAGGTTTCATACTAATTCATCACTTATTAATTAACAATATCAACAACTCCTTTTTCATTACTGATAACACATTTTACTGACTACCAGAAGGATTCTTTATTACAAAACTTATCTCAAAGGCTCTTTCCTGTTATCTACTGCAATAATAAAAAAACATCATTCAATCATCATTGTAATGACTGATCATTTTTCCTCTCATTAAAATTAAATCATAAAAGCCATTTAATTAAATCAAATGGTAATTGAATGACTTTAATCATGCAAAGAATTAAAATGAAGAATGCTTTTTCTCAAAGCCTGACAACATGTAATGACATGGTTTGACCAATGTGGGAGATCCTGAGAGTAAGCAGGTTGATGATTGTCTTGCCTTTTGGTATGATCAACAAAAGAGCTACTGTTAGACATTTTGCTCTCTCTAGTTTTGGAACAGGGTTCAACTAACACATCTTCATGTGACTAAGAGGTCATGGGGGTTTGACTTAAGGGAGGTTATTATGAAGAACAAAGAAAAACAACCAGTATCGCCAGAGAACCGTATGTAAAGGAGCAATAATAAATTTCTCTGAACTTTCCAAACTAAATTATCTAACGTGACTTAATAATCATCGAAGTATTGCCTACCTTCTATATGCTATAACTGATGGTAGAGATACACAAATGCTCTCTCTATCTTCTGAAAATGACAAATATGTCAACAAATCATTAGAGTATGATAAGGTCAGTTGCAACAAAGGTATGTGCAAGGCATCACAAAATCCTAGAAGAGGGACCAGTAAATGCCTTCAAGAGAAATGAAGAAAATTCTTCAAAGAGCTGACATGTGAGTTGAGTTTTGAGAGCTGGGAACTTCTCTAGGCAATGGAGGTGATTCTAGAGAGTAGGTAAAGACAAGAATAATATGAAAATGTGCAGAAGCTCAGTGTAGCTAGCCTGTAGAAAGGACTGAAGGAAAACAAGGATGGGAAAACAGGGGGAGGTGGAGTTTATCCCAAGTAGGAAAAAATGCTAATTGAAAAGCTAGACAATAATATGGTTTGATTAGTTCCTTAGGAAGATATTTCTAGAAGCAATGTTATAAGGGTCTTCAAATTGAGACTAGAGCATAGAGCAGAAGAGAAGAATAGAAGCAGAAAAGAGTGACAGAAAGATCAGTTGTCATAATACACTGTGTATATGTTCCTCACAGCCCAGAGCAAACTGGGCTTTTAATTATCTTAATGTCTTCCCAGATCCTAGGAATAATGTGGGAGCTCCAGTATGAAGACTATTGCTATGCAGAGTATTACTTTCATAGTGAGATGATAAACGGATACTTCTAGAGTCTGATTTTGCAAAAGGACAGTCTCTGGCTGAATTATAAAGCATCCCCAATACTTCTTCAGACACCCAAAGGCCTCATAATGACCTGCCTATCCAGCTGTCCCCTATTGTCTTGGCCATTTTCATCTCCTGCTACCACACTCTGAATATTCTGCAAAATGTGACCCTGCCATTACAGCTACCCTGTCCTATGTCCATTCTTTTAAGACTCTTCTATTTCCAAATAAGTGTCCAACTCCAAAAGCAATTTGTTTAAAAAAATGTTACTGATTTATTCATTCAACAAATATTTATGGAGCACTTTCCATGTGACAGACACTAAGCATTGGGATACAGTAATAACCAGAATAAGCAAGAGCCACAACACATTTTGCATCTCCACAGAGCTTTCATTCTAGTGGGAGAGAAATGCAATAACAAGATAAACGGGGAAAAGGTAGAGTGTTGACAAAGACATATGCCATGCAGAAAAAAAGGTAGCATAAGAAAGAGGGAGTAGAGGAGGACTGTGACTGCAATTGCTGAGATTGAGACATCTGAATGGAACTTTGAAGGAACCAAAGAAGCAAAGCATACAGATACCTGCTGCAAGCAGAGGAAACTATTGCAAAGCTCCTGAGGTAGGAGTGTGTCTGTGATACAGTGAGAGATTTGCAAGGGGGTCAGTGTGGCAGGAGAAGGGTGATGGGGAGGCACTGCAGGAGATAAGCTCAGAGAAGCAGAATGGAGGGGAGTGGAGCTGGCCTTACAGGTCATTTTTAGGGCTTGACCTAAGTGAAATGGCAGTCATTTAAAGGCTTTAAGTGACATCTCAGATTTAGATTTCAAAATGATCAATTGGGATGCTGTGTGGGGAGTAAACTGAAAGAGCAATTGTGAAAAATGGAGAGGGACTGAGGCCACTACCATACTTCAGGTGGGAAATGATGGTGTCCTGGACCAGCTTGTTAGCAAAGGATGTGGCAGGAAATGGACAGATTCAGCTTATACTTTGAAGGTAGAGCTGACAACATTTATTGTTTAACTGGATTTGGAATGTGAGAAAAATCGATTCCATGATTTTTGGCTTGAGTAACCAAAAGGGTGAAGTTGTCAGGTTTCAACCTTCTTCTCCCCTCTCCACCCACTCCAAGATTTACGGTTAAAAGCTTTTAAAACAATAAAATAAAATAAAACAGTGACTGCATTTTGATCCTACTGCTTTCCTCCTTCCTTCTCTCCTTCTGCCAGGCGTGTGAGTACAGGGAACAAATGCCACCTATATGTTCTAAATTTAGAACAACAGAAAGGCTTTCCCAACAGAAGAATCTCTATAAACCACCTTTCACGCACGCCCAAAGTTCTACCAACAGAGATGATTCATTTGGGGAATCAAAGAAGAGTTTGGTCTTTCAGATTTTCCAATTAAAATTATGCCTTCAGAAAGACAAACTTTGACCCTATTTTTTCAAGCAAATATCTTGGCAAAAGAGTTGTCTCGTAGCTTGGGTTGCTAGATTTAATAAATACAAACACAGAATCACGAGTTTCAGATAAAAGATAAATTATTTTTAAAATAAGTAGGTCTCAAATATTGCATGGGACATACTTATACTAAAATATAATAGTTGTTTATCTGAAATTAAAATTTAACTTGGCGTCCTGTAGTTTTTCTGACAGCTCTATTTGTAGGTTAAAATATATGGAGTTGTTCTCGGCTATGCCAGGGATGAAGAAGGGGCATAAAAAAGTAGGGGAGAAGAGAGAGAACATAGTTTTCCCCATTTCCCTCTTTTCCCTGGGTCTGACTGCTAATCTGAGGGTTCTTTAGAGCCAATGGTTCTAAAACTGAAATGTGCAAACACCACTGATGGTCCTTAGAGGAAATAAACATAGAAAGATTTAAATAAAACTTTCAGCCTTTGGAAATCACATTTTGAAAATGTAGCCAACTCTGTAATTAAGTTCCAAATTATTTGGTATAGTCAGTTTGGCTAACAGATGGAATGGTATTTTTGTTCCTGTTTCATCCTCGGAGTGAGTTTCCAGAAATCCTGAGTGGGGCATTTCTAGATTGTTGCCTGAGTGGCAGTTACAAGTGTCTAATAATTTACTAGAATCAATGGATTTCTTTAAACGAATTTAGTGAACTGTTATTTATATAGACATGAATAATACATTTATAAGGGGAAAAGAAGCAGTTGAAAAATACTTTCTAAAATGATGTATTGCAGTAATCATAAGCAATTATACAGCCACATACGACTTGCTGATAGGATTTAAGAAGCTCTGTTTCAAAAAGTGTTTCCTCCTATGGTCCACTGTGATTCATATTCTAGTGGAATCCAACCTAACAGGGGTGGCCTTCCACCTACAAGACAGAGAGCACTCACTAAAAGACTCTCTTTGCTATTGTGAATAGTGCCTCAATAAACATACGTGTGCATGTGTCTTTATAGCAGCATGATTTATAATCCTTTGGGTATATACCCAGTAATGGGATGGCTGGGTCAAATGGTATTTCTAGTTCTAGATCCTTGAGGAATCGCCATACTGTTTTCCAAAATGGTTGAACTAGTTTACAGTCCCACCAACGTATAAAAGTGTTCCTATTTCTCCATGTCCTCTCCAAAATACTTGGAACCAACCCAGATGTCCATCAATGACAGACTAGATTAAGAAAACGTGGCACGTATACACCATGGAATACTATGAAGCCATAAAAAAGGATGAGTTCTTGTCATTTGTAGGGACATGGATGCAGCTGGAAACCATCATCTCAGCAAACTGTTGCAAGAACAGAAAACCAAACACCGCATGTTCTCACTCATAGGTGGGAATTGAACAATGAGAACACTTGGATACAGGACAGGGAACATCACACACCGGGGCCTGTCGTGGGGTGGGGGAGGGGGGAGGGATAGCATTAGGAGATATAACTAATGTAAATGATCAGTTAATGGGTGCAGCACACCAACATGACACATGTATACATATGTAACAAACCTGCATGTTGTGCACATGTACCCTAGAACATGAAGTATAATAAAAAATAATAAATAAATAAATAAATAAATACTCTCTTATGGATCAGTCTGATATGAAACATTGGCCAGATGAAATCCTCTCAGATTTCAAATTATCTTGTTTTAATACGATCCTTATATGGAATTTTCTCCCAGATATAGTTTTAGTGTTTACATATATGCCTGTGTTATTTATCACTAGAGGCAACCCTCCGAAATATTTCTTATATCCACTTTCATGAAAAAGTACAGTAAGACTGAGGATAAAGAAGCTTGGTCAATGTGGTATATTTTGTGATTGGAAGATCCTTCTTCTTACCCACCATATTATGTTAATGGAGCTAGCCAGCCAGCTGGGGACATTTCCCACTCTCATTGTAAACATACACATACATATCCCAACCTAACATCACTATCACCACCACTATATATGTTAGAAATATATTTCTCAGTTTTATATGACCCAAGGGGGACAAAGAGAGACTCTCTTTATTGCTGTTAGATATAAACTTATTTTTCCTAGATTTGTGTGTTGGCACCACATTGAAACTTTCTTTCATTTCACTAACAGCAAAATAGTCCACACCTACTAGAGGGACATCTCACATTACAGGATTGGGATTGAGAAATTGCAGATCAACCTGATCTTGTGTTTTCTTGGGGTTTGGGAACTTATATGATCAAAGATAACTTTTCTTGGCAGTAACTGCCAATTGTGTTTCTTTGCCCTCCACTTACCCACTCACCCTTACTCTCAAATTGCCAGTCCAGTAAACAATCATCTGATATATCAAGGTGGCTAGCATTTAATTATTAAATATTTTAATAAGTAGAATGAATTGTTATTTTAAATAACCCCTCCAAACTTTGTTAAATTTATTGTAAACTATATATTTTTTAAAAATCTTCCTCTGAAGTCTCGAACATGTTTACTTGATAGGTGTTGAATTACCTAAGACTGGCATTACTGAGTTGAAAGTCATATCACTCAAAAAATTATAGTACTACCTCTGGTATGCCAATTTTTGTCAGAGTTAGAAACAGTGATTTGAAGAGGCTATCATATAAGTCAGAACACAAACCATAAAGGGCTCTATGAAGATATCAGCTAAACTTGCATTGAATTGTGTCTAAACATTATTCCTTAAATTAAGACTGTGGTTTGGATTTGAACCAGTTATTTTATTTTACTTTATTTTATTTTATTATACTTTAAGTTCTAGGGTACATGTGCACAACGTGCAGGATTGTTACATATGTATACATGTGCCATGTTGGTGTGCTGCACTTATTAACTTGTCATTTACATTAGGTATATCTCCTAATGCTATCCCTTCCCTCCCTCCCCACAATAGGCCCCGGTGTGTGATGTTCCCCTTTCTGTGTCCAAGTGATCTTATTGTTCAATTCCCACCTGTGAGTGAGAACATGCTGGTTTGGTTTTCTGTTCTTGCAATAGTTTGTTGAGAATGATGGTTTCCAGCTGCATCCATGTCCCCACAAAGGACACAAACTCATCCTGCCACATTTTCTTAATTCAGCCTGTCACTGATGGACATTTGGGTTGATTCCAAGTCTTT